>NW_026889799.1:3047500-3579812 GCF_033153115.1 Saccostrea echinata | reverse complement strand
TCACCCTATCCAATACAGAAATGCTCGAATTGAAGGGGAAAATTCAGGAATTGTTTTGCGTCAGCCATGTTTTGACGTGAACCTTACACGCCATTCTGTTATATTCTTAATATTATTGTATACACGAAATTTTGTAAAGAACTTTGTCCGCTCCATTTCTACAGAACAGCTTAAGATATGAAAGTTAACTCTGTCAAATATCATAGATAATGACTTGTAGATGTCACCATGAACATTTTTTCCGTCGTCAATACTTCCGGTCGTCACAGAAAGTGGATTTAAAAGTCGATTTTTTCAATTTCTTTGTCTTTCTAACTTCTTTTTTCTGTAATATTCACAGGGTATGTAAAGGCCCCTCTTTGAAGATTTTACGTATTTCCAGTTTCTTGATTTGATGAAGAGGGAATTAAATATCTTTAAATATCTTAGAATTTCTGAAAACGTAGGGCCAACGTTTCTTAAACACTACAAAATATTGATTTTTTTGTCTTATATATAGTTTACGGGGACTCTCAGGGCTCATTTGCTTAGGACGAAGTGTAGAGGTAACACTTCTCTGGTGATTGAGATAGGCCAGAAAAATCTTCCTGTTGCCATGGAAACAAGTTTATATGAAATAAAAATGGTTGAATATGTTAAATGTCATGTGTGCGCATTTTATTCACCCCTCTTTTATTTTGTCAACTGTAGAAGACATTGTCATCTTTACAGACCCCCCCCCCCCTTCTCTTTTATTGTAATGAATGCAAATGTCGCTTTTATGTTTTGGATTATAAATAAAATGACCTTGACCTTCATATCACAAGCAACTCTTCTTGAAGTTTTCAAACTGATAAGGCTTAATTCTTTCTACAAAATAATGGTAATTTACATGTTTATGTTCAAGATCCCCCCCCCCCCCCACTCGAAGCAGCCAGGTGGAATAGACAGATATAAAATATACAACTTATAAGGAATATCTTAAGAGTGTCATTAATAAAATTCAGTTCCCCTGATGTGATTTGATATTTTGCTACCATTCATTCTTCTTCTGTTTCGTCTAAAGAATTTATAATTATTTTATTTAGAATTAATTTATCTTTAGAAAGTAGCGATTGTCAGCTGCATTCCTTAGCATTTTCTTGGATATCTATTACTTGCATATTAATAATTTTATTAAATAATATATATAAGTATTAGAACTTCATTTCCATCGTTTTTATTAAATTCCTAAATCCTTGGATCCGCTCCTGCAGGTGCGCGAAAGCCTCATCACTACTGTAAACAAATTATTCATCACGCCGAAAATGTTCATGATTCCGCTAAACTAAGAAAGTTTACACATAGTTTATCATCTCATAAACAGACATCACCCTATCCAATACAGAAATGCTCGAATTGAAGGGGAAAATTCAGGAATTGTTTTGCGTCAGCCATGTTTTGACGTGAACCTTACACGCCATTCTGTTATATTCTTAATATTATTGTATACACGAAATTTTGTAAAGAACTTTGTCCGCTCCATTTCTACAGAACAGCTTAAGATATGAAAGTTAACTCTGTCAAATATCATAGATAATGACTTGTAGATGTCACCATGAACATTTTTTCCGTCGTCAATACTTCCGGTCGTCACAGAAAGTGGATTTAAAAGTCGATTTTTTCAATTTCTTTGTCTTTCTAACTTCTTTTTTCTGTAATATTCACAGGGTATGTAAAGGCCCCTCTTTGAAGATTTTACGTATTTCCAGTTTCTTGATTTGATGAAGAGGGAATTAAATATCTTTAAATATCTTAGAATTTCTGAAAACGTAGGGCCAACGTTTCTTAAACACTACAAAATATTGATTTTTTTGTCTTATATATAGTTTACGGGGACTCTCAGGGCTCATTTGCTTAGGACGAAGTGTAGAGGTAACACTTCTCTGGTGATTGAGATAGGCCAGAAAAATCTTCCTGTTGCCATGGAAACAAGTTTATATGAAATAAAAATGGTTGAATATGTTAAATGTCATGTGTGCGCATTTTATTCACCCCTCTTTTATTTTGTCAACTGTAGAAGACATTGTCATCTTTACAGACCCCCCCCCCCCTTCTCTTTTATTGTAATGAATGCAAATGTCGCTTTTATGTTTTGGATTATAAATAAAATGACCTTGACCTTCATATCACAAGCAACTCTTGAAGTTTTCAAACTGATAAGGCTTAATTCTTTCTACAAAATAATGGTAATTTACATGTTTATGTTCAAGATCCCCCCCCCCCCCCCCCACTCGAAGCAGCCAGGTGGAATAGACAGATATAAAATATACAACTTATAAGGAATTTCTTAAGAGTGTCATTAATAAAATTCGGTTCCCCTGATGTGATTTGATATTTTGCTACCATTCATTCTTCTTCTGTTTCGTCTAAAGAATTTATAATTATTTTATTTAGAATTAATTTATCTTTAGAAAGTAGCGATTGTCAGCTGCATTCCTTAGCATTTTCTTGGATATCTATTACTTGCATATTAATAATTTTATTAAATAATATATATAAGTATTAGAACTTCATTTCCATCGTTTTTATTAAATTCCTAAATCCTTGGATCCGCTCCTGCAGGTGCGCGAAAGCCTCATCACTACTGTAAACAAATTATTCATCACGCCGAAAATGTTCATGATTCCGCTAAACTAAGAAAGTTTACACATAGTTTATCATCTCATAAACAGACATCACCCTATCCAATACAGAAATGCTCGAATTGAAGGGGAAAATTCAGGAATTGTTTTGCGTCAGCCATGTTTTGACGTGAACCTTACACGCCATTCTGTTATATTCTTAATATTATTGTATACACGAAATTTTGTAAAGAACTTTGTCCGCTCCATTTCTACAGAACAGCTTAAGATATGAAAGTTAACTCTGTCAAATATCATAGATAATGACTTGTAGATGTCACCATGAACATTTTTTCCGTCGTCAATACTTCCGGTCGTCACAGAAAGTGGATTTAAAAGTCGATTTTTTCAATTTCTTTGTCTTTCTAACTTCTTTTTTCTGTAATATTCACAGGGTATGTAAAGGCCCCTCTTTGAAGATTTTACGTATTTCCAGTTTCTTGATTTGATGAAGAGGGAATTAAATATCTTTAAATATCTTAGAATTTCTGAAAACGTAGGGCCAACGTTTCTTAAACACTACAAAATATTGATTTTTTTGTCTTATATATAGTTTACGGGGACTCTCAGGGCTCATTTGCTTAGGACGAAGTGTAGAGGTAACACTTCTCTGGTGATTGAGATAGGCCAGAAAAATCTTCCTGTTGCCATGGAAACAAGTTTATATGAAATAAAAATGGTTGAATATGTTAAATGTCATGTGTGCGCATTTTATTCACCCCTCTTTTATTTTGTCAACTGTAGAAGACATTGTCATCTTTACAGACCCCCCCCCCCCCCTTCTCTTTTATTGTAATGAATGCAAATGTCGCTTTTATGTTTTGGATTATAAATAAAATGACCTTGACCTTCATATCACAAGCAACTCTTGAAGTTTTCAAACTGATAAGGCTTAATTCTTTCTACAAAATAATGGTAATTTACATGTTTATGTTCAAGATCCCCCCCCCCCCCCACTCGAAGCAGCCAGGTGGAATAGACAGATATAAAATATACAACTTATAAGGAATTTCTTAAGAGTGTCATTAATAAAATTCGGTTCCCCTGATGTGATTTGATATTTTGCTACCATTCATTCTTCTTCTGTTTCGTCTAAAGAATTTATAATTATTTTATTTAGAATTAATTTATCTTTAGAAAGTAGCGATTGTCAGCTGCATTCCTTAGCATTTTCTTGGATATCTATTACTTGCATATTAATAATTTTATTAAATAATATATATAAGTATTAGAACTTCATTTCCATCGTTTTTATTAAATTCCTAAATCCTTGGATCCGCTCCTGCAGGTGCGCGAAAGCCTCATCACTACTGTAAACAAATTATTCATCACGCCGAAAATGTTCATGATTCCGCTAAACTAAGAAAGTTTACACATAGTTTATCATCTCATAAACAGACATCACCCTATCCAATACAGAAATGCTCGAATTGAAGGGGAAAATTCAGGAATTGTTTTGCGTCAGCCATGTTTTGACGTGAACCTTACACGCCATTCTGTTATATTCTTAATATTATTGTATACACGAAATTTTGTAAAGAACTTTGTCCGCTCCATTTCTACAGAACAGCTTAAGATATGAAAGTTAACTCTGTCAAATATCATAGATAATGACTTGTAGATGTCACCATGAACATTTTTTCCGTCGTCAATACTTCCGGTCGTCACAGAAAGTGGATTTAAAAGTCGATTTTTTCAATTTCTTTGTCTTTCTAACTTCTTTTTTCTGTAATATTCACAGGGTATGTAAAGGCCCCTCTTTGAAGATTTTACGTATTTCCAGTTTCTTGATTTGATGAAGAGGGAATTAAATATCTTTAAATATCTTAGAATTTCTGAAAACGTAGGGCCAACGTTTCTTAAACACTACAAAATATTGATTTTTTTGTCTTATATATAGTTTACGGGGACTCTCAGGGCTCATTTGCTTAGGACGAAGTGTAGAGGTAACACTTCTCTGGTGATTGAGATAGGCCAGAAAAATCTTCCTGTTGCCATGGAAACAAGTTTATATGAAATAAAAATGGTTGAATATGTTAAATGTCATGTGTGCGCATTTTATTCACCCCTCTTTTATTTTGTCAACTGTAGAAGACATTGTCATCTTTACAGACCCCCCCCCCCCCTTCTCTTTTATTGTAATGAATGCAAATGTCGCTTTTATGTTTTGGATTATAAATAAAATGACCTTGACCTTCATATCACAAGCAACTCTTGAAGTTTTCAAACTGATAAGGCTTAATTCTTTCTACAAAATAATGGTAATTTACATGTTTATGTTCAAGATCCCCCCCCCCCCCCACTCGAAGCAGCCAGGTGGAATAGACAGATATAAAATATACAACTTATAAGGAATTTCTTAAGAGTGTCATTAATAAAATTCGGTTCCCCTGATGTGATTTGATATTTTGCTACCATTCATTCTTCTTCTGTTTCGTCTAAAGAATTTATAATTATTTTATTTAGAATTAATTTATCTTTAGAAAGTAGCGATTGTCAGCTGCATTCCTTAGCATTTTCTTGGATATCTATTACTTGCATATTAATAATTTTATTAAATAATATATATAAGTATTAGAACTTCATTTCCATCGTTTTTATTAAATTCCTAAATCCTTGGATCCGCTCCTGCAGGTGCGCGAAAGCCTCATCACTACTGTAAACAAATTATTCATCACGCCGAAAATGTTCATGATTCCGCTAAACTAAGAAAGTTTACACATAGTTTATCATCTCATAAACAGACATCACCCTATCCAATACAGAAATGCTCGAATTGAAGGGGAAAATTCAGGAATTGTTTTGCGTCAGCCATGTTTTGACGTGAACCTTACACGCCATTCTGTTATATTCTTAATATTATTGTATACACGAAATTTTGTAAAGAACTTTGTCCGCTCCATTTCTACAGAACAGCTTAAGATATGAAAGTTAACTCTGTCAAATATCATAGATAATGACTTGTAGATGTCACCATGAACATTTTTTCCGTCGTCAATACTTCCGGTCGTCACAGAAAGTGGATTTAAAAGTCGATTTTTTCAATTTCTTTGTCTTTCTAACTTCTTTTTTCTGTAATATTCACAGGGTATGTAAAGGCCCCTCTTTGAAGATTTTACGTATTTCCAGTTTCTTGATTTGATGAAGAGGGAATTAAATATCTTTAAATATCTTAGAATTTCTGAAAACGTAGGGCCAACGTTTCTTAAACACTACAAAATATTGATTTTTTTGTCTTATATATAGTTTACGGGGACTCTCAGGGCTCATTTGCTTAGGACGAAGTGTAGAGGTAACACTTCTCTGGTGATTGAGATAGGCCAGAAAAATCTTCCTGTTGCCATGGAAACAAGTTTATATGAAATAAAAATGGTTGAATATGTTAAATGTCATGTGTGCGCATTTTATTCACCCCTCTTTTATTTTGTCAACTGTAGAAGACATTGTCATCTTTACAGACCCCCCCCCCCCTTCTCTTTTATTGTAATGAATGCAAATGTCGCTTTTATGTTTTGGATTATAAATAAAATGACCTTGACCTTCATATCACAAGCAACTCTTGAAGTTTTCAAACTGATAAGGCTTAATTCTTTCTACAAAATAATGGTAATTTACATGTTTATGTTCAAGATCCCCCCCCCCCCCCCACTCGAAGCAGCCAGGTGGAATAGACAGATATAAAATATACAACTTATAAGGAATTTCTTAAGAGTGTCATTAATAAAATTCGGTTCCCCTGATGTGATTTGATATTTTGCTACCATTCATTCTTCTTCTGTTTCGTCTAAAGAATTTATAATTATTTTATTTAGAATTAATTTATCTTTAGAAAGTAGCGATTGTCAGCTGCATTCCTTAGCATTTTCTTGGATATCTATTACTTGCATATTAATAATTTTATTAAATAATATATATAAGTATTAGAACTTCATTTCCATCGTTTTTATTAAATTCCTAAATCCTTGGATCCGCTCCTGCAGGTGCGCGAAAGCCTCATCACTACTGTAAACAAATTATTCATCACGCCGAAAATGTTCATGATTCCGCTAAACTAAGAAAGTTTACACATAGTTTATCATCTCATAAACAGACATCACCCTATCCAATACAGAAATGCTCGAATTGAAGGGGAAAATTCAGGAATTGTTTTGCGTCAGCCATGTTTTGACGTGAACCTTACACGCCATTCTGTTATATTCTTAATATTATTGTATACACGAAATTTTGTAAAGAACTTTGTCCGCTCCATTTCTACAGAACAGCTTAAGATATGAAAGTTAACTCTGTCAAATATCATAGATAATGACTTGTAGATGTCACCATGAACATTTTTTCCGTCGTCAATACTTCCGGTCGTCACAGAAAGTGGATTTAAAAGTCGATTTTTTCAATTTCTTTGTCTTTCTAACTTCTTTTTTCTGTAATATTCACAGGGTATGTAAAGGCCCCTCTTTGAAGATTTTACGTATTTCCAGTTTCTTGATTTGATGAAGAGGGAATTAAATATCTTTAAATATCTTAGAATTTCTGAAAACGTAGGGCCAACGTTTCTTAAACACTACAAAATATTGATTTTTTTGTCTTATATATAGTTTACGGGGACTCTCAGGGCTCATTTGCTTAGGACGAAGTGTAGAGGTAACACTTCTCTGGTGATTGAGATAGGCCAGAAAAATCTTCCTGTTGCCATGGAAACAAGTTTATATGAAATAAAAATGGTTGAATATGTTAAATGTCATGTGTGCGCATTTTATTCACCCCTCTTTTATTTTGTCAACTGTAGAAGACATTGTCATCTTTACAGACCCCCCCCCCCCCTTCTCTTTTATTGTAATGAATGCAAATGTCGCTTTTATGTTTTGGATTATAAATAAAATGACCTTGACCTTCATATCACAAGCAACTCTTGAAGTTTTCAAACTGATAAGGCTTAATTCTTTCTACAAAATAATGGTAATTTACATGTTTATGTTCAAGATCCCCCCCCCCCCCCCCACTCGAAGCAGCCAGGTGGAATAGACAGATATAAAATATACAACTTATAAGGAATTTCTTAAGAGTGTCATTAATAAAATTCGGTTCCCCTGATGTGATTTGATATTTTGCTACCATTCATTCTTCTTCTGTTTCGTCTAAAGAATTTATAATTATTTTATTTAGAATTAATTTATCTTTAGAAAGTAGCGATTGTCAGCTGCATTCCTTAGCATTTTCTTGGATATCTATTACTTGCATATTAATAATTTTATTAAATAATATATATAAGTATTAGAACTTCATTTCCATCGTTTTTATTAAATTCCTAAATCCTTGGATCCGCTCCTGCAGGTGCGCGAAAGCCTCATCACTACTGTAAACAAATTATTCATCACGCCGAAAATGTTCATGATTCCGCTAAACTAAGAAAGTTTACACATAGTTTATCATCTCATAAACAGACATCACCCTATCCAATACAGAAATGCTCGAATTGAAGGGGAAAATTCAGGAATTGTTTTGCGTCAGCCATGTTTTGACGTGAACCTTACACGCCATTCTGTTATTAAGGTCTTCCGTCTCCACGGAAGACCTTATAGTGATTCTATTGTTTCTTATTATTAAGGTCTTCCGTCTCCACGGAAGACCTTATAGTGATTCTATTGTTTCTTATTAAGGTCTTCCGTCTCCACGGAAGACCTTATAGTGATTCTATTGTTTCTTATTATTATTAAGGTCTTCCGTTTCAGACGGAAGACCTTAGAGTGATTCTACTGTTTCTTCTTTTTCTTTTTATTATTATTATTTTTGTTCCCTTTCTTGTTTTCACGATTTCTCAGAGATGGCTGGACGGATTTTCTTGAAATTTTCAGGGATAATAGAGAATGAAAATACCTACAAATGTATCTTTCATTTTTATCAAGATTCACTTCCGGTCGTCAGATATGTTCGATTTTTTTTTTTTTCAGAAATATTTTGTCCGAGTCATATCTCAGAAACGGTAAGAGATTTAGACACCAAACTTATATGAATAATAGATCTTGAGGAGTAGGTAAATCCATTTGGGTTAAGAGCGTCAGCCGTCACTTCCGGTCGTCACAGGAAGTGATCAAAGAAATCAAAAATTTAAACTTTTCTCTTTTGGAATAAGACTTGCATCATATAATTGTATCTTTTTCACAGTTACGATATGTGTTGGTCTCACCAGAACCAAAAAACGACAACTTCCGGTTATAAGAGAAAACTACATAATAGGGTTTTTAATTTTCCCATACATATCGCCTATACATAGAGGTGTTTAAATGATTTTAATATATGTTATTGAGACTGCAGATGTCTAGAGTGACGTGAAATATCTTAGTAAAATTCACTTCCGGTCGCGTGTTTTCTTGTCCTCAAAATGTAAACTTATTTCAGAGAGATCTCGGAAACAGCATGAGATTAAGACACTAAACTTATAGGAGTAATAAACCTTGGTGAGTAGGCAAAACATATAGGGTTAAACACGTAAGCCGTCACTTCCGGTCGTCACAGGAAGTGATCAAAGAAATCAAAAATTTAACTTTTATTCTTAAAATTAAAACTTGCATCACTTTATTGTTTCTCTTTCGCTGTTTTGAAATATGTTAGATTCTACTGGAAACAAAAACTTTAACATTCCGGTTTTAAGAGATAAACTACGTTATTTCGTGGTTTAACTTTCTCATAAATATCACTTATATATCAGTATTTGAAATGTTTTTTACATATGTTGTAGATATTGCAAAAGTCAAGAGAAAATTCAGAGATTTTTATTCATTTCACTTCCGGTCGTGTGTTTTCCTGTACTCAAAATTAGAATTTGTTCTCACAATTGTTCGGCAACAATAATAGACTGAAGTCTAAAACTTTCTGGACTTATAGTCAGTCATCAGTTCATTTGCATCGTGTAAGAATCGTGTGTCGTCATTACTTCCGGTCGTGACAGGAAACGAAGCAAAAAAGTAATTTTTTGAGTTATTTTGTTTCTACATAAGTTTTAGGCTAATACCGACGTTGGAAAAGACATGTTGATGCAAAGAGGAAGTAGTATAACGGAAGACCTTTTCATTACTAGTAATGAGTTTCTAGTTATTATTATTATTTTTTTTTTTTTTTTGACCAAATTTTGTGCAGGCGTTTTCTCGAAAACTATTCAGTGGTTTTACGTGAAACTTTCAGGAAAAATTAGTCATTGTATGAAGTTTGTTCATCACAAGGAAAATTTGGAAAATTCCATTCTGGTTCCAAGTTACGGGCAATTTCCTGATTTTTAATTGGAATGTTGTCCGCGAATGTTCTCAAGAACGGTTAAAGATATGAACTGGAGACTTATTGGAGAGCATAGAACGTGACATTTTAATTTGTGGAATCGCCTTTTCGTTCGTCGTCGGCACTTCCGGTCGTGTACGGAAGTGATCAAAGAAATCGTAAAATTTCAACTTTCCTTTTTTGAATTAAATCCTATATCACATTATTGCATCTTTTGTGTAGTTTCGAAATATGTTGGTCCCACCGGAAACAAAAACGTCAACTTCCGGCTATAAGAGAAAAACTACATAATTTAAGTATTTTTCTTTCCCATTAATGTCTTTTGTAGATAAAGTATTTGAAATGAATTTTTAATATGTTATTTAGACAGCAAATATCTAGAGTAACCTCAAATATCTTTCAAAAATTCACTTCCGGTCGCGTGTTTTTCTGTCCTCAAAATGAGAAGTTGTATGAGCAAGATCTCGGAAACGGTAAGAGATTAAGACACCAGACTTATATGAGCAGCAGACCTTAAGATGTAGCCAAAACCACTTGGTTTCAAAGCGTCAGCCGTCACTTCCGGTCGTCAAGGGAAGTGATCAAAGAAATCAAAAATTGCAACTTTTCTTTTTTTATTTAAGAATTGCATCACTTAATTGCATCTTTTTCGCAGATTCGAAAGATATTGGTCCCACCGGAAACAAAAACGACAACTTCCGGTTATAAGAGAAAAACTACAAAATTTGCGTATTTTACTTTCCTATAAATATTCTTTATAGATAATGTATTTGTTTTGAATTTTAAATATGTTATTCAGAGTGCAAAGGTCTAGAATAACCTCAAATATCTTTCAAATATTCACTTCCGGTCGCGTGTTTTTCTGTCCTCAAAATGAGAATATTGTCTGAGCGAGATCTCAAAAACAGGTAAAAGATTAAAACACCAGACTTATATGAGCAGCAGACCTTGAGGAGTAGGCAAAACCATTTTGGTTAAACGCGTCAGTCGTAACTTCCGGTCGTCACAGGAAGTGATCAAAGAAATCAAAAATTTTAACTTTTTTTTCTTAAATTGAAGTTTGCATCACTTTATTGCATCTCTTTCGCTGTATTGAAATATGTTAGTTTCCAGTGGAAACAAAAACGTCAACTTCCGGTTTTAGATGATAAACTACGTTATTTCGATATTTAACTTTCTCATAAATATTGCTTAACGATAAAGTACTTGAAATGTTTTTATGCATTTTGTAGATACTGCAAATGTATAGAGAAACGTCAGAGATTTTTTTTTTTTGTAAAATTCACTTCCGATCGCGTGTTTACCTGTCCTCAGAATTAGAATTTGTTCTCACGATATTGCTCGGCAACAGTAAACGACTGAAGTCTAAAACTTTCAGAACTGATAGTTAGTCATCATTTTATTTGAATTGCGAGGAAATCTTGTATCGTCGTTACTTCCGGTCGTGACAGGAAGTGATGCAAAAAAGTGAATGGTTAATGGTTACATGTAGCACGTTGGATTTCACGCTGACAACCAGGGTTAAATCTCCAGAGTGTCTGAATTTCTTTTATCACCTTTTCAGCTTGGATTTACGTTTTTATTTTCAAAATCAGACGGAAGACCTCTCATTGCTCGCAATGAGTTTCTAGTTATTATTATTATTATTATTATTCTTTTTTTTTTTTAGACAAAATTTTGTGCACGCGATTTCTCGAAAACTATTCAATGAATTTCTTTGAAATTTTCAGGGATAAAATGTCTTTATATGAATTTTATATAAAATTCCGTTTTTTGGTAAATTCGGTTCCAGTGCCAAGTTATGGACAATTTCCTGATTTTAAAATGAAATTTTGTCCTCGAAGGATCTAAGAAACGGCTAAAGATATGAACTGGAGACTTGTTAGAGATGATAGACCATAACTTCTACATGTTCGAAATTACCTTGGTTTTCGTCGTCAGTACTTCCGGTCGTCACCGGAAGTGTTCAAAGAAATCGAAAATTTCAACTTTTCTTTTTTTTAATCAAATCTTGCATCACATTATTGCAAGTCTTTCACAGTTTCGAAATATGTTGGTCCCACCGGAAACAAAAACGACTACTTCCGGTTATAAGAGAAAAACTACATAATTTGAGTATTTTACTTTCCCATAAATATCTTTTATAGGCAAAGTATTTGAAATGATTTTTAGATATGTTAATCAGATTGAAAATGTCTATAAAAACGTCAAATATCTTTGCAAAATTCACTTCCGGTCGCGTGTTTTTCTGTCCTCAAAGTGAGAAAATATCTGAGTGAGATCTCAGAAACGGTAAGAGATTTAGACACCAAACTTTTATGAGTAATAGACCTTGAGAAGTAGACAAAACCATTTGGGTTAAGAGCGTCAGTCGTCACTTCCGGTCGTCACAGGAAGTGATCAAAGAAATCGAAAATTTCAACTTTTCTCTTTTGGAATAAGACTTGCATCATATAATTGTATCTTTTTCACAGTTTTGATATGTGTTGGTACCACCCGAAACAAAAAAAAAACAAAACAACTTCCGTTTATAAGAGAAAAACTACACAATTTGAGTATTTTACTTTCCCATAAATATCTTTTATAGGTAAAGTATTTGAAATGATTTTTAGATATGTTATTCAGATTGGAAATGTCTATAATAACGTCAAATATCTTTGCAAAATTCACTTCCGGTCGCGTGTTTTTCTGTCCTCAAAGTGAGAAAATATCTGAGTGAGATCTCAGAAACGGTAAGAGATTAAGACAACAAACTTATATGAATAATAGACCTTGAAGAGTAGGCGAAATCATTTGGGTTAAATGTCAGCCGTCACTTCCGGTCGTCACAGGAAGTGATAAAAAAATCCAAAAATTAAACTTTTCTTGTTTAAATTAAAACTTGCATTACCTTATTGCATCTCTTTCGCTGTTTTGAAATATGTTAGACTCCTCCGGAAACAAAAACGTCAACTTCCGGTTTTAGGAGATAAAATACGTTATTTCGATATTCAACTTTCTCATAAATATCGCTTATAGAAAAAGAATTGAAATGTTTTAATACATGTTGTAGATACTGCAATGTCTAGAGACACGTTAGAGATTTTTTTTTTTTTTTTTTTATAAAATTCACTTCCCGTCGCGTGTTTTCCTGTCCTCAAAATTAGAATTTTTTCTCACAATTGCTTGGCAACAATAAACGACTGAAATCTGAAACTTTCAGGACTTATAGTCTGTCATTAGTTTATTTGCATCGTATGAAAATCATGTGTCGCCGTTACTTCCGGTCGTGACAGGAAGTGATGCAAAAAAGTGAATGGTTAATGGTAAGCACGTTGGATTTTAATGCTGTTGACCAGGGCTAAATCTCCAGAGTGTCTGAATTTCTTTTATCACTCTTTCAGCTTGAATTTTCGTTTTTATTTTCAGAATCGGACGGAAGACCTCTCATTGCTCGCAATGAGTTTCTAGTTATTATTATTTTTTTCTGTCCAAATTTTGTGCAGACTATTTCTCAGAGATGGTTGGATGGATTCACTTGAAATTTTCAGAGATGATGTATCATGATCTAAACCTTATTCATATTTTTTATTTTTTGGAAATTCACTTCCGGTCGGAAGTTATCGCCCTTTAATCGAATTTTTAGTGACCATTTTGTCTACACAAAAACTCAAAAACGACAAAAGCTAGAGCGCTGAAATTTTCAGTGATTATAGAGGACATGTCCTAGTTGTGCACCTCAGTTTTCAAATTTTCTGGAAGTGCCTAGTATGGAAGCTCGGTAGGGGTGGAAATTTAGGACATGAATCAGGAGTGAATTTTCGAGACATTTTTTATCATATCTTCAAAACTATGAATATTTTCTTAAAACATATTGAACAGAAATTGTGTACAATTACTAGATCTTTTATATGATATCAAGAAAAAAGGGCTGACTCATCACATTAGGGGCCAAAAGGAGCAAAAAGTCTGAAATCCATAACTCTTTAAGGATCAATATTTTGTTATACATTACTAAAGCAAAAATGTTTAACTCAACAATTTACAACTATATATTATAATAAAAATCTCATATGTTACATAATTAGGGGCCATAAGGGGCCAGAATGCTAAACCTTTGACCCTTTATATCTCGAAAGTGGGAAATATTTTGATAAGCAATATTGAACAAAAGATGTTCAAAATAATGCTCTAAACAATATGCAACCTTTCAATATTTGCTAAACGTCCCCATTAAGGAGTTGAAGGGCCGGCTCCTAAATATTTCTTTTGCATATATCTCGGAAACGAAAAAGAATTTCTGAATAGTTGTTGAACAAAATGTGTTCAAAATCATAAGAGCTTTAAGGTGATGTCAAGAAAAAGAAGCTGGCCCCTCAAAATCGGGGCCAATAGGGGCCGAAAGCCTTTCATCAATAACTCTTTAACGATCAATATTTTGTAAAATATTACTGCAGCAAAAATGTTTATCTGAGCAAACTACAACTATATATTATGTTATTCACATCACATGTTACATAATTAGGGATCATGAGGGGCCGAAATACTAAATCTTTGACTGTTTATATCTGGAAAGTGGGAAATATTTTGATAAGCAATATTGAATATAAGATGTTCACAATAATGTTCTGAACAATATGTATCCTTTCAATTTTTGCTAAACGTCTCCATTAAGGAGTTGAAGGGCCGGCCCCTAAATATTTCTTTTGTATATATCTCGGAAACAAAAAAGAATTTCTGAATAGTTGTTGAACAAAAAGTGTTCAAAATCATAAGAGCTTTAAGGTGATATCAAGAAAAAGGGACTTGCCCCTCAAAATAAGGGCTGATAGGGGCCGAAAGTCTTTCATGAATAACTCTTAAACGATCAATATTTTGTAATACATTACTAAGGCAGAATAGATCATCTTCACACTCTTTAAGTATATAACATGTTGTTGGCATCATATGTTACGTTATAAGGGGACAATAGGGGCCAGAATGCTAAAATCTTTGACGTTATAAGGGGACATTAGGGGCCAGAATGCTAAATCTTTGACGCTTCATATCTAGAAAGTGGGAAATATTTTGATAAGCAATATTGAATAAAAGATGCTCACAATAATGTTCTGAACAATATGTTACCTTTCAATTTTTGCTAAACGTTCCCATTAAGGAGTTGAAGGATCAGCCCCTATTATTTCTTTTGCAGATATCTCGGAAACGAAAAGAATTTTAGAATAGTTGTTGAACAAAAAGTGTTCAAAATCATGAGAGCTGTAAGAAGATATCAAGAAAATAGGGCTGGCCCCTCAAAATAGGGGCCAAGACGGGCCGAAAGTCTTTAATCTATAATCTTTAATGATCAACATTTTGTTATAGATTACTGAAGCAAAATTGTTTGTCTAAACAATTTATTTATATCATTATATTTGAACTAAAGTCTCAGTCAAATTCTTATTTCATCTTATCAAAAATCGGACGGAAGACCCACTCGTTGCTCGCAACGAGATCGCATCTAGTTATTATAATTATTATTTTTTTTTTTTTTTCCTTTTCTATTTTTCACGATTTCTCAGAGATGGCTGGACGGATTTTCTTGAAATTTTCAGGGAAAATAGAGAATGAAAATACCTACAAATGTATCTTTACATTTTTTCAAAATTCACTTCCGGTCGTCAGATATGTCCGATTTCCGTTTTTTTCAGAAATATTTTGTCCGAGTCATATCTCAGAAACGGTAAGAGATTAAGACACCAAACTTACATGAGTAATAGATCTTGAGGAGTAGGCAAATCCATTTGGGTTAAAAGCGTCAGCCGTCACTTCCGGTCGTCACAGGAAGTGATTAAAGAAATCGAAATTTTCAACTTTTGTTTTCTGATTTTTTTCTTTCATCACATTATTGCATCTTATTTGTAGATTCGAAATATGATGGTCCCACCGGAAACAAAAACGTCAACTTCCGGCTATAAGCGAAAAACTGCATAATTTGAGTATTTTACTTTCCCATAAATATTTTTTATAGATAAAGTATTTGAACTGATTTTTAAATATGTTATCAAGACTGCAAATGTCTAGAGTAACCTCAAATATCTTTGTAAAATTCACTTCCGGTCGCGCGTTTAAATGTCCGCAAATTGAGAACTTGTTCCAGTGATATCTCAGAAATGGTAAGAGATTTAGACACCAAACTTATAGGAGTATTAGACCTTGAGGAGTTGACAAAACCGTTTGGGTTAAGAGCGTCAGCCGTCACTTCCGGTCGTCACAGGAAGTGATCAAAGAAATCAAAATTTTTAACTTTTCTCTTTTGGAATAAGACTTGCATCGTATGATTGCATCTTTTTCACAGTTACGATATGTGTTGGTCCCACCGGAAACAAAAAACGACAACTTCCGGTTATAAGAGAAAAACTACATAAAAGGGTATTTAATTTTCCCATACATATCGCCTATAGATAGAGTTCTTTAAATGATTTTAATATATGTTATTGAGACTGCAGATGTCTAGAGTGACGTGAAATATCTTAGTAAAATTCACTTCCGGTCGCGTGTTTTCTTGTCCTCAAAATGAAAAATTATTTCAGAAAGATCTCGGAAACGACATGAGATTAAGACACTAAACTTCTAGGAGTAATAAACCTTGGTGAGTAGGCAAAACATATAGGGTTAAACGCGTAAGCCGTCACTTCCGGTCGTCACAGGAAGTGATCAAAGAAATCAAAAATTTCAACTTTTCTTTTTAAAATTAAAACTTGCATCACTTTATTGCTTCTCTTTCGCTGTTTTGAAATATGTTAGATTCTATCGGAAACAAAAACTTTAAACTTCCGGTCTTAAGAGATAAACTACTTTATTTCGTGGTTTAACTTTCTCATAAATATCACTTATATATAAGTATTTGAAATGTTTTTTACATATGTTGTAGATACTGCAAAAGTCAAGAGAAAATTCAGAGATTTTTATTCAGTTCACTTCCGGTCGTGTGTTTTCCTGTACTCAAAATTAGAATTTGTTCTCACATTTGTTCGGCAACAATAATAGACTGAAGTCTAAAACTTTCAGGACTTATAGTCAGTCATCAGTTCATTTGCTTCGTGTAAAGATCGCGTGTCGTCATTACTTCCGGTCGTGACAGGAAACGAAGCAAAAAAGTGATTTTTTAAGTTATTTTGTTTCTACATAAATTTTAGGCTAATACCGACGTTGGAAAAGACATATTGATGCAAACAGGAAGTAGTAGAACGGAAGACCTTCTCATTACTAGTAATGAGTTTCTAGTTATTATTATTATTTTTTTTTTTCCTTTTCTATTTTTCACGATTTCTTAGAGATGGCTGGACGGATTTTCTTGAAATTTTCAGGGATAATAGAGAATGAAAATACCTACAAATGTATCTTTACATTTTTTCAAAATTCAATTCCGGTCGTCAGATATGTCCGATTTCCGTTATTTTCAGAAATATTTTGTCCGAGTCATATCTCAGAAACGGTAAGAGATTAAGACACCAAACTTACATGAGTAATAGATCTTGAGGAGTAGGCAAATCCATTTGGGTTAAGAGCGTCAGCCGTCACTTCCGGTCGTCACAGGAAGTGATCAAAGAAATCGAAAATTTCAACTTTTCTTTTTTGAATCTTTTTTTGCATCACATTATTGCATCTTATTTGTAGTTTCGAAATATGTTGGTCCCACCGGAAACAAAAACGTCAACTTCCGGCTATAAGCGAAAAACTGCATAATTTGAGTATTTTACTTTCCCATAAATATTTTTTATAGACAATGTATTTGAACTGATTTTTGAATATGTTATAAAGAATGCAAATGTCTAGAGTAACGTCAAATATCTTTGTAAAATTCACTTCCGGTCGCGCGTTTAAATGTCCGCAAAATGAGAACTTGTCCCAGTGATATCTCAGAAACGGTAAGAGATTTAGACACCAAACTTATAGGACTATTAGACCTTGAGGAGTAGACAAAACCATTTGGGATAAGAGCGTCAATCGTCACTTCCGGTCGTCACAGGAAGTGATCAAAGAAATAAAAAATTTCAACTTTTCTCTTTTGGAATAAGACTTGCATCATATAATTGTATCTTTTTCACAGTTACGATGTGTGTTGGTCCCACCGGAAACAAAAACGACAACTTCCGGTTATAAGAGAAAAAACTACATAAAAGGGTATTTAATTTTCCCATTCATATCGCCTATAGATAGAGTTCTTTAAATGATTTTTATATATGTTATTGAGACTGCAGATGTCTAGAGTGACGTGAAATATCTTAGTAAAATTCACTTCCGGTCGCGTGTTTTCTTGTCCTCAAAATGAAAACTTATTTCAGAAAGATCTCGGAAACGACATGGGATTAAGACACTAAACTTATAGCAGTAATAAACCTTGGTTAGTAGGCAAAACATATAGGGTTAAACGCGTAAGCCGTCACATCCGGTCGTCACAGGAAGTGATCAAAGAAATCAAACATTTCAACTTTTTTTTTAAATTAAAACTTGCATCACTTTATTGCTTCTCTTTCGCTGTTTTGAAATATGTTAGATTCTATCGGAAACAAAAACGTAAAACTTCCGATCTTAAGAGATAAACTACGTTTTTTCGTGGTTTAACTTTCTCATAGATATCACTTATATATAAGTATTTGAAATGTTTTTTACATATACTGTAGAAACTGCAAAAGTCAAGAGAAAATTCAGAGATTTTTATTCAGTTCACTTCCGGTCGTGTGTTTTCCTGTCCTCAAAATTAGAATTTGTTCTCACATTTGTTCGGCAACAATAATAGACTGAAGTCTAAAACTTTCAGGACTTATAGTCAGTCATCAGTTCATTTGCATCGTGTAAAGATCGTGTGTCGTCATTACTTCCGGTCGTGAGAGGAAACGAAGCAAAAAAGTAATTTTTTCAGTTAGTTTGTTTCTACATAAATTTTAGGCTAATACCGACGTTGGAAAAGACATGTTGATGCAAACAGGAAGTAGTATAACGGAAGACCTTCTCATCACTAGTAATGAGTTTCTAGTATTCTTAATATTATTGTATAGACGAAATTTTGTATAGGAGTTTGTCCGCTCCATTTCTTTAGAACAGCTTAACATATGAAAGTTAACTCTGTCAGATATCATAGATAATGACTTGTAGATGTCACCATGAACATTTTTTCCGTCGTCAATACTTCCGGTCGTCACAGAAAGTGGATTAAAAAATCGATTTTTTCAATTTCTTCGTCTTTCTAACTTCTTTTTTCAGTAATATTCATAGGGTACGTAAAGTCCCCTCTTTGAAGCTTTTACGTATTACCAGTTTCTTGATAGGATTAAGAAGGAATTTAATATCTTTAAATACCTTAGAAATTCCGTAAACGTAGGACCAACGTTTCTTAAACACTACGAAATATTGACTTTTTCCCGGTATATATAGTTTGCGGGGACTGCTCAGAGCTCATTCACGTAGGAGAAGGTGTAGAGGTAACACCTACCTGGTGATTGGGATAGGCCAGAAAAACCTTCCTGTTGCCATGGAAACGAGTTTATATTAAATAAAACTGGTTGTATATGATATATATCATGTGTGTGCATTTTATCTGCCCCATTGTCATCTTTACAGACCCCCCCCCCCCCTTCTCTTTTATTGTAATGAATGCAAATTTCGCTTTTATGTTTTGGATTCTAAATAAAATGACCTTGACCTTCATATCACAAGCAACTCTTCTTGAAGTTTTCAAAATGATAAGGCTTAATTCTTTGTACAAAATAAAGGGCATTTACATGTTTATGTTCAAGACCCCCCCCCCCCCCCCCCTCGAAGTAGCCAGGTGGAATAGGCAGATATAAAATATACAACTTATAAGGGACTTCTTAAGAGGTTCATTAATAAAATTCAGTTCCCCTGATGTGGTTTGATATTTTGCTACCATTCATTCTTCTTCTGTTTTGTCCATAGAATTTATTATTATTTTATTTAGAATTAATTTATCTTTAGAAAGTAGTGATTGTCAGCTGCATTCATTAGCCGTCTTCTTGTATATCTATTTCTTGCATATTAATAATTTCATTAAATAATATTTAAAAGTATTAAAACTTCATTTCTATTAAATTTTATTAATTTGTAAATCCTTGGATCCGCTCCTGCAGGTGCGCGAAAGCCTCATCACTACTGTAAACAAATTATTCATCACGCCGAAAATGTTCATGATTCCGCTAAACTAAGAAAGTTTACACATAGTTTATCATCTCATAAACAACCATCAGCCCTGTCCAACGCAGAAATGCTCGAATTGAAGGGGAAAATTCAGGAATTGTTTTGCGTCAGTCATGTTTTGACGTGAACCTGATACGGCATTCTGTTATTAAGGTCTTCCGTTTCAGACGGAAGACCTTATAGCGATTCTACTGTTTCTTTTTATTATTATTTTTTTTTTCCCCTTTTCTTTTCCGGGCGATTTCTCAGAGATGGCTGGACGGATTTTCTTGAAATTTTCAGGGATGATAGAGAATGAAAATACCCCCAGGCGTTTTTTTCATTTTTTCAAAATTCACTTCCGGTCGTCAGATATGTCCGATTTCCGTTTTTTTCAAAAATATTTTGTCCCAGTCATATCTCAGAAACGGTAAGAGATTAAGACACCAAACTTATATGGTTAATAGATCTTGAGGAGTAGGCAAAACCATTTGGGTTAAGAGCGTCAGCCGTCACTTCCGGTCGTCACAGGAAGTGATCAAAGAAATCGAAAATTTCAACTTTTCTTTTTTGAATGTTTTTTTGCATCACTTTAATGCATCTCATTTGTAGTTTCGAAATATGTTAGTCCCAGCGGAAACGAAAACGTCAACTTCCGGCTATAAGCGAAAAACTACATAATTTGAGTATTTTACTTTCCCATAAATATTTTTTATAGATAACGTATATGAACTGATTTTTAAATATGTTATCAAGACTGCAAATGTCTAGAGTAACGTCAAATATCTTTGTAAAATTCACTTCCGGTCGCGCGTTTAGATGTCCGCAAAATGAGAAATTGTCGGAGTGAGATCTCAGAAACGGTAAGAGATTTAGAAACCAAACTTTTATGAATAATAGACCTTGAGGAGTAGACAAAACCATTTGGTTTAAGAGCGTCAGTCGTCACTTCCGGTCGTCACAGGAAGTGATCAAAGAAATCAAAAATTTCAACTTTTCTCTTTTGGAATAAGACTTGCATCATGTAATTGTATCTTTTTCACAGTCTTGATATGTGTTGGTCCCACCCGAAACAAAAAACAACAACTTCCGGTTATAAGAGAAAAACTACATGATAGGATTTTTGGATTTTCCCATACTATCGCTTATAGATAGAGTTCTTTAAATGATTTGTATATATGTTACTGAGACTGCAGATGTCTAGATTGACGTCAAACATCTTAGTAAAATTCACTTCCGGTTGCGTATTTTCCTGCCCTCAAAATGAGATTTTATTCACCTAATTGCTCAGCACCAGTAAACGACTGAAGTCTAAAACTTCAGGACTGATAGTCAGTCACCAGTCTTTTTACATCATGTGAAAATCGTACGTTGCCGTCAGTTTCCGTCTTGATGCAAAAAAAAAAAAGTGAATTTTCCAAGTTTTTTTTTCTTTTTACAGAAATGTTTGGATAATGCATATGTTAGATAGACTAAAACCGTGCAAATTATTTTCGCTGGAAGTGCCGGCCGAAAAACTGGAAGTTGTTTCAAACATGAGTAGTTTTTCATGGAAACTTTTAGGGAGAATCAGTTTTGAATGATTTAGGTGTAGAATGAACATTTTATTTGTTTGGAGTAAATTCAGTCTTGATGAAGTAAGAAAAAAAAACATAGAAAGTAAATTTATTTCCGGGATTTTCTCAATGACCTTGACCTTTGATCTTGACCTTTGATGACCTTGACCTTTGACCAAAAGGTCAGAATCAATAATTAATTTACTCCTCTTTCCCCCCTCCCCTTCCCAAAAAAAAATAATAAAATAAAAAAAAGTCAGATTAATATCAGCCTAGAATATTTCTCTAGAACTCATACAACAACTCGGATCGACAAGAAATTTCGGGGTTATGCAGAAGATACCTGAAAGAAAGTTTCCTGAAAAATTGATGGTGAATCTCTGAAGTATATAGAAATTATGAATGTTAACGGCAAACACTACATCTTTTTTCGTATCTGAAATTTAGCTGCCGATGAACATAAAAATTAATTAAAGCTTTTCTCGGTTATTTCTTCAGTTGTTATGAATAGCAGTCGATTCTCTTGATATGATATGATATTTTAACACCAAGCATTCTTGCTTTCTCTAGTATGTGGAATTTATTTCAATTTTATTTAGAATTAATATTAATCGAATGAATGTCGAAAACAGGGATTTTTTTACTAGCAAATAAATTTTCACGCTCTCATTGACACCTTTTTCTTCCTAAAATGCATATATGAAATTTTAATTTATGCTACTTACTAGGGCTGGGACGATATATCGAGATATCGATTCAATGTGAGGATGATACGCATATCGATACGTATGAATAAATATCGACATATTTCCAAAAAAATTCTGACTAATGTTTTTCTTTGTTAACTAAACATTTTGGGTTTAATATGTAAAATGAATATGCTTAATATAAATATGAATATAAAATACATAATAATTAAGATCAAAATAATTAAGTTTTACAACAGATATACAACTTCTTTGAATAAATTATTCGTATTTGTGAAGAAATATCTTATTCATTTCAATATAAAAAAAGAATTTATAACCAATTAAACATATCGTGATACATATCGTATCGTGGCTCAAATATCGGGATACTTATCGATATAGAAAAAGTTGTATCGTCCCAGCCCTACTACTTACATTTAATTCAACCCACACAGCGATGCTTATTTTAATCTTACCTATTATTTCAGGATATTCAGTCACATCCGAACCCGATCCGACATTTTCATATATTTGTAATCAAAGTCTCGACACTGCAGTTCTAATGCATCATAGGCTCTGAATGATTAACTCAATGCATTCCAATTATAGACAAACTCAAATATTTTTTTAAACCGAAAATCTGCATTTGCATTATACACCAATCGTGTTTCTCAATCTATTCAATGCTGATTACTACATTCCATAACAAACAAAAGAACACGTGTTTTTATTACTATTTATTCCTAAACAATTTATTTACTACTTCCATTTTCATCGGAATGCGTGGTCTAGTGGTTAGCGCGCCTACCTTACAAACCAAAGGTTTTGAGTTCGATCCCTGCTGGAAAAACTTTTTTTTTCATTTTCAGCTTTTTTTTTCAAACCAGTTGACAAAAGAATCAAGAAAACGGAAGACCTGTTATTGCCTAGGCAATAAGTATCTAGTATTCTTAATATTATTGTATAGACGAAATTTGGTAAAGGACTATGTCCGCTCCATTTCTCCAGAACAGCTTAAGATATGAAAGTTAACTTTGTCAGATATCATAGATAATGACTTGTAGATGTCACCATGAATATTCTTTCCGTCGTCATTACTTCCGGTCGTCACAGAAATTGGATTAAAAAGTCGATTTTTTCTATTTCTTCGTCTTTCTAACTTCTTTTTTCTGTAATATTCATAGGGTATGTAAAGGCCCCTCTTTGAAGATTTTACGTATTACCAGTTTCCTGATAGGATTAAGAAGGAATTAAATATCTTTAAATATCTTAGAATTTCCGAAAACGTAGGACCAACGTTTCTTAAACACTACAGAATATTGATTTTTCCCCCGTATATATAGTTTGCGAGGACTGCTCAGTGCTCATTTACGTAGGAACTGGTGTAGAGTTAAAACCTACTGGGTGATTGGGATAGGCCAGAAAAACCTTGCCGTTGCCATGGAAACGAGTTTATATTAAATAAAAACGGTAGTATATGATATGTGTGTGCATTTTATTCGCCCCTATTTTTGTCAACTGTAGAAGACATTGCCATCTTTACACCCCCCCCCCTTTTTCTCTTTTTCGCTTTTATGTTTTGCATTCTTTATAAAATGACCTTGACTTTCATTTCACAAGCAACTCTTCTTGACGTTTTTAAAATTATAAGCCTTAATTCTTTCTACAAAGTAATGCTAATTTACATGTTTATGTTCAAGACCCCCCCCCCTTTCCTCGAAGCAACCAGGTAGAATACACAGATATAAAATTTACAACTTATAAGGAACTTCTTAAGAGTTTCATTAATAAAGTTCGGTTCCCCTGATGTGATTTGATATTTTACTACCATTCATTCTTCTTCTGTTTTGTCTTTAGAATTTATAATTATTTTATTTAGAATTAATTTATCTTTAGAAAGTAGTGATTGTCAGCTGCATTCATTAGCATTTCGCGTTTTCTTCTATATCTATTACTTGCATATTAATAATTTCATTAAATAATATTTAAAAGTATTAAAACTTCATTTCTATTAAATTTTATTCATTTGTAAATCCTTGGATCCGCTCCTGCAGGTGCGCGAAAGCCTCATCACTACTGTAAACAAATTATTCATCACGCCGAAAATGTTCATGATTCCGCTAAACTAAGAAAGCTTACACATAGTTTTTCATCTCATAAACAACCATCAGCCCTGTCCAATGCAGAAATGCTCGAATTGAAGGGGAAAATTCAGGAATTGTTTTGCGTCAACCATGTTTTGACGTGAACCTTACACCGCATTCTGTTATTAAGGTCTTCCGTTTCAGACGGAAGACCTTATAGTGATTCTACTGTTTCTTTTTAAGGTCTTCCGTTTCAGACGGAAGACCTTATAGTGATTCTACTGTTTCTTTTTATTATTATTTTTTTTTTCCCCTTTTCTTGTCGGAGCGTTTTCTCAGAGATGGCTGGACGGATTTTCTTGAAATTTTCAGGGATGATAGAGAATGAAAATACCCCTAGGCGTTTTTTTCATTTTTTCAAAATTCACTTCCGGTCGTCAGATATGTCCGATTTCCGTTTTTTTCAAAAATATTTTGTCCCAGTCATATCTCAGAAAAGGTAAGAGATTAAGACACCAAACCTATACGGTTAATAGATCTTGAGGAGTAGGCAAAACCATTTGGGTTAAGAGCGTCAGCCGTCACTTCCGGTCGTCACAGGAAGTGATCAAAGAAATCGAAATTTTCAACTTTTCTTTTTTGATTTTTTTCTTTCATTACATTGTTGCATCTTATTTGTAGATTCGAAATATGTTAGTCTTACCGGAACCAAAAACGTCAACTTCCGGCTATAAGTGAAAAACTGCATAATTTGAGTATTTTACTTTCCCATAAATATTTTTTATACATAATGTATTTGAACTGATTTTTGAATATGTTATCAAGACTGCAAATGTCTAGAGTAACGTCAAATATCTTTGTAAAATTCACTTCCGGTCGCGCGTTTAAATGTCCGCAAAATGAGAACTTGTCCGAGTGAGATCTCAGAAACGGTAAGAGATTTAGACACCAAACTGATAAGAGTATTAAACCTTGAGAAGTAGACAAAACAATTTGGCTTAAGAGCGTCAGTCGTCACTTCCGGTCGTCACAGGAAGTGATCAAAGAAATCGAAAATTTCAAATTTTCTCTTTTGAAATAAGACTTGCATCATATAATTGTATCTTTTTCACAGTTACGAGATGTCTTGGTTCCACCGGAAACAAAAAACGACAACTTTCGGTTTTAAGAGAAAAACTACATAATAGGGGTTTTGAATTTCCCCCAACATATCGCTTATAGATAGAGTTCTTTAAATGATTTTTATATATGTTATTGAGACTGCAGTTGTCTAGATTGACATGAAATATCTTAATAAAATTCACTTCCGGTCGCGTGTTTTCTTGTCCACAAAATGAAAAGTTATTTCAGCGAGATCTCGGAAACGGCATGAAAGTAAAACACCAAACTTGTAGGAGTAATAAAACTTGGTGAGAAGGCAAAACACATAGGGTTAAAAGCGTCAGCCGTCATTTCCGGTCATCACAGGAAGTGATCGAAGAAATCGAAAATTTCAACTTTTCTTTTTAAAATTAAAATTTTCATCACTTTATTGCTTCCCTTTCGCTGTTTTAAAATATGTTAAATTCCACCGGAAAAAAACTTTAAACTTCCGGTTTTAAAAGATAAACTACGTTATTTCGTGGTTTAGCTTTCTCATAAATATCACTTATAGATAAGTAATTGAAATGTTTTTTTTTTTTTTTTTTTTTTTTTTTTTTTTCATATGCTGTAGATACTGCAAAAGTCAAGAGAAAATTCAGAGATTTTTATTCAGTTCACTTCCGGTCGTGTGTTTTCTTGTCCTCAAAATTAGAATTTGTTCTCACAATTGTTCGGCAACAGTAAAAGACTGAACTCTAAAACTTTCAGGACTTATAGTCAGTCATCAGTTCATTTGCTTGGTGTAAAAATCGTGTGTCGTCATTACTTCCGGTCGTGAGAGGAAACGAAGCAAAAAAGTATATTTTAAGTTATTTGGTTTCTACATAAGTTTTAGGCTAATACCGACGTTGGAAAAGACATGTTCATGCAAACAGGAAGTCGTATAACGGAAGACCTTCTCATTACTAGTAATGAGTTTCTAGTATTCTTAATATTATTGTATAGACGAAATTTTGTATAGGACTTTGTCCGCTCCATTTTTTTAGAACAGCTTAACATATGAAAGTTAACTCTGTCAGATATCATAGATAATGACTTGTAGATGTCACCATGAACATTTTTTCCGTCGTCAATACTTCCGGTCGTCACAGAAAGTGGATTAAAAAATCGATTTTTTCAATTTCTTCGTCTTTCTAACTTCTTTTTTCAGTAATATTCATAGGGTACGTAAAGTCCCCTCTTTGAAGCTTTTACGTATTACCAGTTTCTTGATAGGATTAAGAAGGAATTTAATATCTTTAAATACCTTAGAAATTCCGTAAACGTAGGACCAACGTTTCTTAAACACTACGAAATATTGACTTTTTCCCGGTATATATAGTTTGCGGGGACTGCTCAGAGCTCATTCACGTAGGAGAAGGTGTAGAGGTAACACCTACCTGGTGATTGGGATAGGCCAGAAAAACCTTCCTGTTGCCATGGAAACGAGTTTATATTAAATAAAACTGGTTGTATATGATATATATCATGTGTGTGCATTTTATCTGCCCCATTGTCATCTTTACAGACCCCCCCCCTTCTCTTTTATTGTAATGAATGCAAATTTCGCTTTTATGTTTTGGATTCTAAATAAAATGACCTTGACCTTCATATCACAAGCAACTCTTCTTGAAGTTTTCAAAATGATAAGGCTTAATTCTTTGTACAAAATAAAGGGCATTTACATGTTTATGTTCAAGACCCCCCCCCCCCCCCCCCTCGAAGTAGCCAGGTGGAATAGGCAGATATAAAATATACAACTTAAAAGGAACTTCTTAAGAGGTTCATTAATAAAATTCAGTTCCCCTGATGTGGTTTGATATTTTGCTACCATTCATTCTTCTTCTGTTTTGTCCATAGAATTTATAATTATTTTATTTAGAATTAATTTATCTTTAGAAAGTAGTGATTGTCAGCTGCATTCATTAGCCGTCTTCTTGTATATCTATTACTTGCATATTAATAATTTCATTAAATAATATTTAAAAGTATTAAAACTTCATTTCTATTAAATTTTATTAATTTGTAAATCCTTGGATCCGCTCCTGCAGGTGCGCGAAAGCCTCATCACTACTGTAAACAAATTATTCATCACGCCGAAAATGTTCATGATTCCGCTAAACTAAGAAAGTTTACACATAGTTTATCATCTCATAAACAACCATCAGCCCTGTCCAACGCAGAAATGCTCGAATTGAAGGGGAAAATTTAGGAATTGTTTTGCGTCAGCCATGTTTTGACGTGAACCTTATACGGCATTCTGTTATTAAGGTCTTCCGTTTCAGACGGAAGACCTTATAGTGATTGTAGTGTTTATTATTATTATTATTTTTTTCCCCTTTTTCTTGCCCCCCTCGATTTCTCAGAGATGGCTGGGTGGATTTTCTTGAAATTTTCAGGGATGATAGAGAATGAAAATACCCCCAGACGTTTTTTTTCATTTTTTCAAAATTCACTTCCGGACGTCAGATATGTCCGATTTCCGTTTTTTTCAAAAATATTTTGTCCCAGTGATATCGCAGAAACGGTAAGAGACTTAGACACCAAACTTTTATGGTTAATAGATCTTGAGGAGTAGGCAAAACCATTTGGGTTAAGAGCGTCAACCGTTACTTCCGGTCGTCACAGGAAGTGATAATAGAAATCGAAAATTTCAACTTTTCTTTTTTGAATCTTTTTTTGCATCACATAATTGCATCTTGTTTGTAGTTTCGAAATATGTTGGTCCCACCGGAAACAAAAACATCAACTTCCGGTTATGAGAGAAAAACTACATAATTCGAGCATTAAACTTCCCCATAGATATCGCTTATAGATTAAGTATTTAAAATGATTTTTATATATGTTGTAAAGACTGCAAATGTCTAGAGTAACGTCAAATATCTTGGTAAAATATACTTCCGGTCACGTGTTTTACTGTCCGTAAAATGAGAATTTGTCTGAGCCAGATCTCAGAAACGGTAAGAGATTAAGACACCAGACTTTTATGAGTAATAGATCTTGACGAGTAGGGAAAACCATTTGGGTCAAGAACGTCAGCCGTCACTTCCGGTTGTCAGAGGAAGTGATCATAGAAATCGAAAATTTCAACATTTCGTTTTTAAATCTTTTTTTACATCACTTTATTGCATCTTATTTGTCGTTTCGAAATATGACAGTCCCACCGGAAACAAAAACGACAACTTCCGGTTATAAGAGAAAAACCACATAAATTGAGTATTATACTTTCCCATAAATATCTTTTATGGATAAGGAATTTGAAATGATTTTTAGATATTTTATTCAGACTGCAAATGTCTAGAGTAATTTCAGATATCTTTGTAAAATTCACTTCCGGTCGCGTGCTTTTCTGTCCTGAAAATGAGAAGTTCTCTGAGCGAGATCTTGGAAACAGTAAGAGATTAAGACACCAAACTTATAAGAATAATAGATCTTGAGGAGTAGACAAAACATATATGGTTAAACGCGTCAACCGTCACTTCCGGTCGTCACAGGAAGTGATGAAATATCAAAAATTTTAAGCTTTCTTTTTAAAATTAAAACTTGCATCACTTTATTGCAACTCTTTTGCTGTTTTGTGATATGTTAGATTCCACCGGAAACAAAAACCTAACTTTCCGGTTTTAAGAGATCAACTATGTTATTTCTATTTTAACTGTATCATAAATATTACTTAGAGGTAAAGTATTTGAAATGTTTTTATATATGTTGTAGTTACTACAAATGTCTAGAGAAATTTCAGAGATTTGTATACAATTCATTTCCGGTCGCATGTTTTCCTGTACTCAAAATTAGAATGTGTTCTCAAAATTGCTTGACAACAGTAAAAGACTGAAGTCTAAAACTTTCAGGACTGATAGTCAATCATCAGTTCAAATGCATCGTGTAAAATCGTGTGTCGCCATTACTTCCGATCGTGACAGGAAGTGATACAAAAAAGTGAATTTTTGCAAGTTGTTTCTTTTTACAATAGTTTTAGGATAATACCGAAGTTAGAAAGGACATGTCCATGCAAATTATTTCCGCTAGAAGAACCGGCCAAAAAAACCGCTAAAAACACTGTGTTACATAGGCGACTCCCAACAGGAAGTGGTATAACGGAAGACCTTCTCATTACTAGTAATGAGTTTCTAGTATTCTTAATATTATTGTATAGACGAAATTTTGTAAAGGACTTTGTCCGCTCCATTTCTCCAGAACAGCTTAAGATATGAAAGTTAACTCTGTCAGATATCATAGATAATGACTTGTGGATGTCACCATGAATATTCTTTCCGTCGTTAAAACTTCCGGTCGTCACAGAAATTGGATTAAAATGTCGATTTTTTCAATTTCTTCGTCTTTCTAACTTCTTTTTTCTGTAATATTCATAGGGTATGTAAAGGCCCCTCTTTGAAGATTTTACGTATTACCAGTTTCTTGATAGGATTAAGACGGAATTGAATATCTTTAAATATCTTAGAATTTCCGAAAACGTAGGACCAACGTTTCTCAAAACACTACAAAATATTGATTTTTTCCCCGTATATATAGTTTGCTGGGACGGCTCAGCGCTCATTCCCGTAGGACGCGGTGTAGAGGTAACACCTACCTGGTGATTCGGATAGGCCAGAAAAACCTTCCTGTTGCCATGGAAACGAGTTTATATTAAATGAAAACGGTTGTATATGATATGTGTGTGTGCATTTTATTCGCCTCTCTTTTTTTTTTTGTCAACTGTAGAAGACATTGTCATATTTAACAACAACAACCCCCATTTTCTCTTTTTCGCTTTTATGTTTTGGATTATTTATAAAATGACCTTGAACTTCATATCACAAGCAACTCTTCTTGACGTTTTCAAAATTATAAGCCTTAATTCTTTCTATAAAATAATGGTAATTTACATGTTTATGTTCAAGACCCCCCCCCCCCCTTCCTCGAAGCAACCAGGTAGAATACACAGGTATAAAATTCACAACCTATACGGAACTTCTTAAGAGTTTCATTAATAAAATTCAGTTCCCCAGATGTGATTTGATATTTTGCTACCATTCATTCTTCTTCTGTTTTGTCTATAGAATTTATAATTATTTTATTTAGAATTAATTTATCCTCAGAAAGTAGTGATTGTCAGCTGCATTCATTAGCATTTCACGTTTTCTTGTATATCTATTACTTCCATATTAATAATTTCATTAAATAATATTTAAAAGTATTAAAACTTCATTTCTATTAAATTTTATTCATTTGTATATCCTTGGATCCGCTCCTGCAGGTGCGCGAAAGCCTCATCACTACTGTAAACAAATTATTCATCGCGCCGAAAATGTTCATGATTCCGCTAAACTAAGAAAGTTTACACATAGTTTATCATCTCATAAACAACCATCAGCCCTGTCCAATGCAGAAATGCTCGAATTGAAGGGGAAAATTCAGGAATTGTTTTGCGTCAGCCATGTTTTGACGTGAACCTTACACGGCATTCTCTTATTAAGGTCTTCCGTTTCAGACGGAAGACCTTATAGTGATTCTACTGTTTTTTCTTTTTATTATTATTATTATTAAGGTCTTCCGTTTCAGTCGGAAGACCTTATAGTGATTCTACTGTTTTTTCTTTTTATTAAGGTCTTCCGTTTCAGACGGAAGACCTTATAGTGATTGTACGGTTTATTATTATTATTATTTTTTTTTTCCCCTTTTCGTGTCCCCCTCGATTTCTCAGAGATGACTGGACGGATTTTCTTGAAATTTTCAGGGGTAATAGAGAATGAAAATACGCCCAGACATTTTTTTCATTTTTTCAAAATTCACTTCCGGTCGTCAGATATGTCCGATTTCCGTCTTTTTCAAAAATATTTTGTCCCAGTCATATCTCAGAAACGGTAATAGATTAAGACACCAAACTTATATGAGTAATAGATCTTGAGGAGTAGGCAAAACCATTTGGGTTAAGAGCGTCAGCCGTCACTTCCGGTCGTCACAGGAAGTGATAATAGAAATCGAAAATTTCAACTTTTCTTTTTTGAATCTTTTTATGCATCACATCATTGCATTTTATTTGTAGTTTCGAAATATGTCAGTCCCACCGGAAACAAAAACGACAACTTCCGGTTATAAGAGAAAAACTACATAATTTGGGTATTTTTCTTTCCCATAAATATTTTTTTTATAGATGACGTATTTGAACTGATTTTTACTTATGTTATTAAGACTGCAAATGTCTAGAGTAACCTCAAAAATCTTTATAAAATTCACTTCCGGTCGCGCGTTCAGGTGTCCGTAAAATGAGAAATTGTCGGAGTGAGATCTCAGAAACGGTAAGAGATTTTGACACCAAACTTTTATGAGTAATAGACCTTGAGGAGTAAACAAAATCATTTGGGTTAAGAGCGTCAGTCGTTACTTCCGGTCGTCACAGGAAGTGATCAAAGAAATCGAAAATTTCAACTATTCTCTTTTGGAATAAGACTTGCATCATATAATTGTATCTTTTTCACAGTTTTGATATGTGTTGGCCCCATCCGAAACAAAAAACAACAACTTCCGGTTATAAAAGAAAATCTACATCATAGGGTTTTTGGATTTTCCCATACATATCGCTTATAGATAGAGTTCTTTAAATGATTTTTATATATGTTATTGAGACTGCAGATGTCTAAATTGACGTCAAACATCTTAGTATAGTTCACTTCCGGTTGCGTATTTTCCTGCCCTCAAATTGAGATTTTATTCACCTAATTGCTCAGCACCAGTAAACGACTGAAGTCTAAAACTTTCAGGACTGATAGTCAGTCACCAGTTTTTCTACATCATGTGAAAATCGTACGTTGCCGTCAGTTTCCGTCGTGACCGGAAGCGGTGCAAAAAAGTGAATTTTCCAAGTTTTGTTTTCTTTTTACAGAAATGTTTGGCTAATGCAGATGTTAGATAGACTAAAACCATGGAAATCATTTTCACTGGAAGTGCCGGCCTAAAAACCGGACGTTGTTTCAAACATGAGTAGTTTTTCATGGAAACTTTTAGAGATGATCAGTTGTGAATAATTTAGGTGTAGAATGAACATTTTATTTGTTTGGAGTAATTTCAGTCTTGATGAAGTAAAAAAAAACATAGAAAGTAAATTTATTTCCGGGATTTTCTCATGACCTTGACCTTTGATCTTAACCTTTGACTTTGACCTTGAACTTTGATGACCTTGACCTTTGACCAAAAGGTCAGAATCAATAATTAATTTACTGCTCTTTCTCCCCTCCCCTTCCCCAAAAAAATCAAAAAAAAAAAAAAAAAAAAAAAAAAAAAAAAATTCAGATTAATATCAGCCTAGAATATTTCTCTAGAAATCATACAACACCTCGGATCGACATAAAATTTCGGGGTTTTGCAGAAGATACCTGAAAGAAAGTTTCCTGAAAATTTGACGGTGAATCTCTGAAGTATATAGAAATTATGAATGTTAACGGCAAACACTACATCTTTTTTCGTATCTGAAATTTAGGTGCCGATGAACATAAAAATTAATTAAAGCTTTTCTCGGTTATTTCTTCAACTGTTATGAATAGCACTCGATTCTTTTGATATGATATGATATTTTAACACCAAGTATTCTTGCTTTCTCTAGTATGTGGAATTTATTTCAATTTTATTTAGAATTAATATTAATCGAATGAATGTCGAAAACAGCGATTTTTTCCTAGCAAGTAAATTTTCACGCTCTCATTGACACATTTTTCTTTCTAAAATGCATATCTGAAATTTTGCTTCATGCTACTTACATTTAATTCAGTCCACACAGAGATGCTTATTTTAATCTTACCTATTATTTCAGGATATTCAGTCACATCCGAACCCGATCCGACATTTTCATATATTTGTAAACAAAGTCTCGACACTGCAGTTCTAATGCATCATAGGCTCTGAATGATTAATTCAATGCATTCCAAATATAGACAAACTCAAATAATTTTTTAAACCGACAATCTGCATTTGCATTATACACCAATCGTGTTTCTCAATCTATTCAAAACTGATTACTACATTGTGCAACAAACAAAAGGACACGTGCTTATATTCCTATTTATTCTTAAACAATTAATTTACTACCTCCATCTTCATCGGAATACGTGGTCTAGTGGTTAGCGCACAGGTCTTATAACCCGAAGGTTTTGAGTTCGATCCATGTTGGGAGAACTTTTTTTTTTTTTTTTTTTTTTGCATTTTCTGCTTTTTTTTTCAGAATAGTTGACAAAAGAATCAAGAAAACGGAAGACCTGTTATTGCCTAGGCAATAAGTATCTAGTTATTATTATTATTTTTTTTTTCCCCTTTTCTTTTCCGGGCGATTTCTCAGAGATGGCTGGACGGATTTTCTTGAAATTTTCAGGGATGATAGAGAGTGGAAATACCCCCAGGTTTTTTTTTTTCATTTTTTCAAAATTCACTTCCTGTCGTCAGATATGTCCGATTTCCTTTTTTTTCAAAAATATTTTGTCCCAGTCATATCTCAGAAACGGTAAGATATTAAGACACCAAACTTATATGGTTAATAGATCTTGAGGAGTAGGCAAAACCATTTGGGTTAAGAGCGTCAGCCGTCACTTCCGGTCGTCACAGGAAGTGATAATAGAAATCGAAAATTTTAACTTTTCTTTTTTGAATTTTTTTCTGCATCACATTATTGCATTTCATTTGTAGTTTCGAAATATGTTGGTCTCACCGGAAACAAAAACGACAACTTCCGGCAATAAGCGAAAAACTGCATAATTTGAGTATTTTACTTTCCCATAAATATTTTTTATAGATAAAGTATTTGAACTGATTTTTGAATATGTTATCAAGACTGCAAATATCTAGAGTAACGTCAAATATCTTTGTAAAATTCACTTCCGGTCGCGCGTTTAAATGTCCTCAAATTGAAAACTTGTCCCAGTGTTATCTCAGAAACAGTAAGAGATTTAGACACCAAACTTATAGGAGTATTAGACCTTGAGGAGTAGACAAAACCATTTGGGTTAAGAGCGTCAGCTGTCACTTCCGGTCGTCACAGGAAGTGATCAAAGAAATCAAAAATTTCAACTTTTCTCTTTTGGAATAAGACTTGCATCATATAATTGTATCTTTTTCACAGTTACGATATGTGTTGGTCTCACCAGAAACAAAAAACGACAACTTCCGGTTATAAGGGAAAAACTACATAAAAGGGTATTTAATTTTCCCGTACATATCGCCTATAGATAGAGTTCTTTAAATAATTTTTTATATATGTTATTGAGACTGCAGATGTCTAGAGTGACGTGAAATATCTTAGTAAAATTCACTTCCGGTCGCGTGTTTTCATGTCCTCAAAATGAAAACTTATTTCAGAAAGATCTCGGAAACGACATGAGATTAAGACACTAAACTTATAGGAGTAATAAACCTTGGTTAGTAGGCAAAACATATAGGGTTAAACGCGTAAGCCGTCACATCCGGTCGTCACAGGAAGTGATCAAAGAAATCAAAAATTTCAACTTTTCTTTTTAAAATTAAAACTTGCATCACTTTATTGCATCTCTTTCGCTGTTTTGAAATATGTTAGATTCTGCCGGAAACAAAAACTTTAAACTTCCGGTCTTAGGAGATAAACTACGTTATTTACGTGGTTTAACTTTCTCATAAATATCACTTATATATAAGTATTTGAAATGTTTTTACATATGTTCTAGATACTGAAAAAGTCAAGAGAAAATTCAGAGATTTTTATTCAGTTCACTTCCGGTCGTGTGTTTTCCTGTCCTCAAAATTAGAATTTGTTCTCACAATTGTTCGGCAACAATAATAGACTGAAGTCTAAAAATTTCAGGACTTATAGTCAGTCATCAGTTCATTTGCATCGTGTAAAAATCGTGTGTCGTCATTACTTCCGGTCGTGACAGGAAACGAAGCAAAAAAGTAATTTTTTAAGTTATTTTGTTTCTACATAAGTTTTAGGCTAATACCGACGTTGGAAAAGACATGTTCATGCAAACAGGAAGTCGTATAACGGAAGACCTTCTCATTACTAGTAATGAGTTTCTAGTTAAGGTCTTCCGTTTCAGACGGAAGACCTTATAGTGATTCTACTGTTTCTTTTTATTATTATTTTTTTTTTCCCCTTTTCTTGTCGGAGCGTTTTCTCAGAGATGGCTGGACGGATTTTCTTGAAATTTTCAGGGATGATAGAGAATGAAAATACCCCTAGGCGTTTTTTTCATTTTTTCAAAATTCACTTCCGGTCGTCAGATATGTCCGATTTCCGTTTTTTTCAAAAATATTTTGTCCCAGTCATATCTCAGAAAAGGTAAGAGATTAAGACACCAAACCTATACGGTTAATAGATCTTGAGGAGTAGGCAAAACCATTTGGGTTAAGAGCGTCAGCCGTCACTTCCGGTCGTCACAGGAAGTGATCAAAGAAATCGAAATTTTCAACTTTTCTTTTTTGATTTTTTTCTTTCATTACATTGTTGCATCTTATTTGTAGATTCGAAATATGTTAGTCTTACCGGAACCAAAAACGTCAACTTCCGGCTATAAGTGAAAAACTGCATAATTTGAGTATTTTACTTTCCCATAAATATTTTTTATACATAATGTATTTGAACTGATTTTTGAATATGTTATCAAGACTGCAAATGTCTAGAGTAACCTCAAATATCTTTGTAAAATTCACTTCCGGTCGCGCATTTAAATGTCCGCAAAATGAGAACTTGTCCGAGTGAGATCTCAGAAACGGTAAGAGATTTAGACACCAAACTGATAAGAGTATTAAACCTTGAGAAGTAGACAAAACAATTTGGCTTAAGAGCGTCAGTCGTCACTTCCGGTCGTCACAGGAAGTGATCAAAGAAATCGAAAATTTCAAATTTTCTCTTTTGAAATAAGACTTGCATCATATAATTGTATCTTTTTCACAGTTACGAGATGTCTTGGTTCCACCGGAAACAAAAAACGACAACTTTCAGTTTTAAGAGAAAAACTACATAATAGGGGTTTTGAATTTCCCCCAACATATCGCTTATAGATAGAGTTCTTTAAATGATTTTTATATATGTTATTGAGACTGCAGTTGTCTAGATTGACATGAAATATCTTAATAAAATTCACTTCCGGTCGCGTGTTTTCTTGTCCACAAAATGAAAAGTTATTTCAGCGAGATCTCGGAAACGGCATGAAAGTAAAACACCAAACTTGTAGGAGTAATAAAACTTGGTGAGAAGGCAAAACACATAGGGTTAAAAGCGTCAGCCGTCATTTCCGGTCATCACAGGAAGTGATCGAAGAAATCGAAAATTTCAACTTTTCTTTTTAAAATTAAAATTTTCATCACTTTATTGCTTCCCTTTCGCTGTTTTAAAATATGTTAAATTCCACCGGAAAAAAACTTTAAACTTCCGGTTTTAAAAGATAAACTACGTTATTTCGTGGTTTAGCTTTCTCATAAATATCACTTATAGATAAGTAATTGAAATGTTTTTTTTTTTTTTTTTTTTTTTTTTTTTATTACATATGCTGTAGATACTGCAAAAGTCAAGAGAAAATTCAGAGATTTTTATTCAGTTCACTTCCGGTCGTGTGTTTTCTTGTCCTCAAAATTAGAATTTGTTCTCACAATTGTTCGGCAACAGTAAAAGACTGAACTCTAAAACTTTCAGGACTTATAGTCAGTCATCAGTTCATTTGCTTGGTGTAAAAATCGTGTGTCGTCATTACTTCCGGTCGTGAGAGGAAACGAAGCAAAAAAGTATATTTTAAGTTATTTGGTTTCTACATAAGTTTTAGGCTAATACCGACGTTGGAAAAGACATGTTCATGCAAACAGGAAGTCGTATAACGGAAGACCTTCTCATTACTAGTAATGAGTTTCTAGTATTCTTAATATTATTGTATAGACGAAATTGTGTAAAGGACTTTGTCCGCTCCATTTCTTTAGAACAGCTTAAGATATGAAAGTTAACTCTGTCAGATATCATAGATAATGACTTGTAGATGTCACCATGAACATTTTTTCCGTCGTTAATACTTCCGGTCGTCACAGAAAGTGGATTAAAAAGTCGATTTTTTCAATTTCTTCGTCTTTCTAACTTCTTTTTTCTGTAATATTCATAGGGTACGTAAAGACCCCTCTTTGAAGCTTTTACGTATTACCAGTTTCTTGATAGGATTAAGAAGGAATTTAATATCTTTAAATATCTTAGAATTTCCGAAAACGTAGGACCAACGTTTTTTAAACACTACAAAATATTGATTTTTTCCCCGTATATATAGTTTGCGGGGACTGCTCAGTGCTCATTCACGTAGGAGGAGGTGTAGAGATAACACCTACCTGGTGATTGGAATAGGCCAGAAAAACCTTCCTGTTGCCATGGAAACGAGTTTATATTAAATAAAAATGGTTGTATATGATATATATCATGTGTGTGCATTTTATTTGCCCCTCTTTTATTTTGTCAACTGTAGAAGACATTGTCATCTTTACAGACCCCCCCCCCCCTTCTCTTTTATTGTAATGAATGCAAATTTCTCTTTTATGCTTTGGATTCTAAATTAAATGACCTTGACCTTCATATCACAAGCAACTCTTCTTGAAGTTTTCAAAATGATAAGGCTTCATTCTATGTACAAAATAAAGGTAATTTACATGTTTATGTTCAAGACCCCCCCCCCCTCCCCTTGAAGCAGCCAGGTGGAATAGGCAGATATAAAATATACAACTTATAAGGAACTTCTTAAGAGGTTCATTAATAAAATTCAGTTCCCCTGATGTGGTTTGATATTTTGCTACCATTCACTCTTCTTCTGTTTGGTCTCTAGAATTTATAATTATTTTATTTAGAATTAATTTATCTTTAGAAAGTAGTGATTGTCAGCTGCATTCATTAGCCGCTTTCTTGTATATCTATTACTTGCATATTAATAAGTTCATTAAATAATATTTTAAAGTATTAAAACTTCATTTCTATTAAATTTTATTAATTTGTAAATCCTTGGATCCGCTCCGGCAGGTGCGCGAAAGCCTCATCACTACTGTAAACAAATTATTCATCACGCCGAAAATGTTCATGATTCCGCTAAACTAAGAAAGTTTACACATAGTTTATCATCTCATAAACAACCATCAGCCCTGTCCAATGCAGAAATGCTCGAATTGAAGGGGAAAATTCAGGAATTCTTTTGCGTCAGCCATGTTTTGACGTGAACCTTATACGGCATTCTGTTATATTCTTAATATTATTGTATAGACGAAATTGTGTAAAGGACTTTGTCCGCTCCATTTCTTTAGAACAGCTTAAGATATGAAAGTTAACTCTGTCAGATATCATAGATAATGACTTGTAGATGTCACCATGAACATTTTTTCCGTCGTTAATACTTCCGGTCGTCACAGAAAGTGGATTAAAAAGTCGATTTTTTCAATTTCTTCGTCTTTCTAACTTCTTTTTTCTGTAATATTCATAGGGTACGTAAAGACCCCTCTTTGAAGCTTTTACGTATTACCAGTTTCTTGATAGGATTAAGAAGGAATTTAATATCTTTAAATATCTTAGAATTTCCGAAAACGTAGGACCAACGTTTTTTAAACACTACAAAATATTGATTTTTTCCCCGTATATATAGTTTGCGGGGACTGCTCAGTGCTCATTCACGTAGGAGGAGGTGTAGAGATAACACCTACCTGGTGATTGGAATAGGCCAGAAAAACCTTCCTGTTGCCATGGAAACGAGTTTATATTAAATAAAAATGGTTGTATATGATATATATCATGTGTGTGCATTTTATTTGCCCCTCTTTTATTTTGTCAACTGTAGAAGACATTGTCATCTTTACAGACCCCCCCCCCCCCTTCTCTTTTATTGTAATGAATGCAAATTTCTCTTTTATGCTTTGGATTCTAAATTAAATGACCTTGACCTTCATATCACAAGCAACTCTTCTTGAAGTTTTCAAAATGATAAGGCTTCATTCTATGTACAAAATAAAGGTAATTTACATGTTTATGTTCAAGACCCCCCCCCCTCCCCTTGAAGCAGCCAGGTGGAATAGGCAGATATAAAATATACAACTTATAAGGAACTTCTTAAGAGGTTCATTAATAAAATTCAGTTCCCCTGATGTGGTTTGATATTTTGCTACCATTCACTCTTCTTCTGTTTGGTCTCTAGAATTTATAATTATTTTATTTAGAATTAATTTATCTTTAGAAAGTAGTGATTGTCAGCTGCATTCATTAGCCGCTTTCTTGTATATCTATTACTTGCATATTAATAAGTTCATTAAATAATATTTTAAAGTATTAAAACTTCATTTCTATTAAATTTTATTAATTTGTAAATCCTTGGATCCGCTCCGGCAGGTGCGCGAAAGCCTCATCACTACTGTAAACAAATTATTCATCACGCCGAAAATGTTCATGATTCCGCTAAACTAAGAAAGTTTACACATAGTTTATCATCTCATAAACAACCATCAGCCCTGTCCAATGCAGAAATGCTCGAATTGAAGGGGAAAATTCAGGAATTCTTTTGCGTCAGCCATGTTTTGACGTGAACCTTATACGGCATTCTGTTATATTCTTAATATTATTGTATAGACGAAATTGTGTAAAGGACTTTGTCCGCTCCATTTCTTTAGAACAGCTTAAGATATGAAAGTTAACTCTGTCAGATATCATAGATAATGACTTGTAGATGTCACCATGAACATTTTTTCCGTCGTTAATACTTCCGGTCGTCACAGAAAGTGGATTAAAAAGTCGATTTTTTCAATTTCTTCGTCTTTCTAACTTCTTTTTTCTGTAATATTCATAGGGTACGTAAAGACCCCTCTTTGAAGCTTTTACGTATTACCAGTTTCTTGATAGGATTAAGAAGGAATTTAATATCTTTAAATATCTTAGAATTTCCGAAAACGTAGGACCAACGTTTTTTAAACACTACAAAATATTGATTTTTTCCCCGTATATATAGTTTGCGGGGACTGCTCAGTGCTCATTCACGTAGGAGGAGGTGTAGAGATAACACCTACCTGGTGATTGGAATAGGCCAGAAAAACCTTCCTGTTGCCATGGAAACGAGTTTATATTAAATAAAAATGGTTGTATATGATATATATCATGTGTGTGCATTTTATTTGCCCCTCTTTTATTTTGTCAACTGTAGAAGACATTGTCATCTTTACAGACCCCCCCCCCCCCCTTCTCTTTTATTGTAATGAATGCAAATTTCTCTTTTATGCTTTGGATTCTAAATTAAATGACCTTGACCTTCATATCACAAGCAACTCTTCTTGAAGTTTTCAAAATGATAAGGCTTCATTCTATGTACAAAATAAAGGTAATTTACATGTTTATGTTCAAGACCCCCCCCCCCTCCCCTTGAAGCAGCCAGGTGGAATAGGCAGATATAAAATATACAACTTATAAGGAACTTCTTAAGAGGTTCATTAATAAAATTCAGTTCCCCTGATGTGGTTTGATATTTTGCTACCATTCACTCTTCTTCTGTTTGGTCTCTAGAATTTATAATTATTTTATTTAGAATTAATTTATCTTTAGAAAGTAGTGATTGTCAGCTGCATTCATTAGCCGCTTTCTTGTATATCTATTACTTGCATATTAATAAGTTCATTAAATAATATTTTAAAGTATTAAAACTTCATTTCTATTAAATTTTATTAATTTGTAAATCCTTGGATCCGCTCCGGCAGGTGCGCGAAAGCCTCATCACTACTGTAAACAAATTATTCATCACGCCGAAAATGTTCATGATTCCGCTAAACTAAGAAAGTTTACACATAGTTTATCATCTCATAAACAACCATCAGCCCTGTCCAATGCAGAAATGCTCGAATTGAAGGGGAAAATTCAGGAATTCTTTTGCGTCAGCCATGTTTTGACGTGAACCTTATACGGCATTCTGTTATATTCTTAATATTATTGTATAGACGAAATTGTGTAAAGGACTTTGTCCGCTCCATTTCTTTAGAACAGCTTAAGATATGAAAGTTAACTCTGTCAGATATCATAGATAATGACTTGTAGATGTCACCATGAACATTTTTTCCGTCGTTAATACTTCCGGTCGTCACAGAAAGTGGATTAAAAAGTCGATTTTTTCAATTTCTTCGTCTTTCTAACTTCTTTTTTCTGTAATATTCATAGGGTACGTAAAGACCCCTCTTTGAAGCTTTTACGTATTACCAGTTTCTTGATAGGATTAAGAAGGAATTTAATATCTTTAAATATCTTAGAATTTCCGAAAACGTAGGACCAACGTTTTTTAAACACTACAAAATATTGATTTTTTCCCCGTATATATAGTTTGCGGGGACTGCTCAGTGCTCATTCACGTAGGAGGAGGTGTAGAGATAACACCTACCTGGTGATTGGAATAGGCCAGAAAAACCTTCCTGTTGCCATGGAAACGAGTTTATATTAAATAAAAATGGTTGTATATGATATATATCATGTGTGTGCATTTTATTTGCCCCTCTTTTATTTTGTCAACTGTAGAAGACATTGTCATCTTTACAGACCCCCCCCCCCCCCTTCTCTTTTATTGTAATGAATGCAAATTTCTCTTTTATGCTTTGGATTCTAAATTAAATGACCTTGACCTTCATATCACAAGCAACTCTTCTTGAAGTTTTCAAAATGATAAGGCTTCATTCTATGTACAAAATAAAGGTAATTTACATGTTTATGTTCAAGACCCCCCCCCCCCCCCCTCCCCTTGAAGCAGCCAGGTGGAATAGGCAGATATAAAATATACAACTTATAAGGAACTTCTTAAGAGGTTCATTAATAAAATTCAGTTCCCCTGATGTGGTTTGATATTTTGCTACCATTCACTCTTCTTCTGTTTGGTCTCTAGAATTTATAATTATTTTATTTAGAATTAATTTATCTTTAGAAAGTAGTGATTGTCAGCTGCATTCATTAGCCGCTTTCTTGTATATCTATTACTTGCATATTAATAAGTTCATTAAATAATATTTTAAAGTATTAAAACTTCATTTCTATTAAATTTTATTAATTTGTAAATCCTTGGATCCGCTCCGGCAGGTGCGCGAAAGCCTCATCACTACTGTAAACAAATTATTCATCACGCCGAAAATGTTCATGATTCCGCTAAACTAAGAAAGTTTACACATAGTTTATCATCTCATAAACAACCATCAGCCCTGTCCAATGCAGAAATGCTCGAATTGAAGGGGAAAATTCAGGAATTCTTTTGCGTCAGCCATGTTTTGACGTGAACCTTATACGGCATTCTGTTATATTCTTAATATTATTGTATAGACGAAATTGTGTAAAGGACTTTGTCCGCTCCATTTCTTTAGAACAGCTTAAGATATGAAAGTTAACTCTGTCAGATATCATAGATAATGACTTGTAGATGTCACCATGAACATTTTTTCCGTCGTTAATACTTCCGGTCGTCACAGAAAGTGGATTAAAAAGTCGATTTTTTCAATTTCTTCGTCTTTCTAACTTCTTTTTTCTGTAATATTCATAGGGTACGTAAAGACCCCTCTTTGAAGCTTTTACGTATTACCAGTTTCTTGATAGGATTAAGAAGGAATTTAATATCTTTAAATATCTTAGAATTTCCGAAAACGTAGGACCAACGTTTTTTAAACACTACAAAATATTGATTTTTTCCCCGTATATATAGTTTGCGGGGACTGCTCAGTGCTCATTCACGTAGGAGGAGGTGTAGAGATAACACCTACCTGGTGATTGGAATAGGCCAGAAAAACCTTCCTGTTGCCATGGAAACGAGTTTATATTAAATAAAAATGGTTGTATATGATATATATCATGTGTGTGCATTTTATTTGCCCCTCTTTTATTTTGTCAACTGTAGAAGACATTGTCATCTTTACAGACCCCCCCCCCCCCTTCTCTTTTATTGTAATGAATGCAAATTTCTCTTTTATGCTTTGGATTCTAAATTAAATGACCTTGACCTTCATATCACAAGCAACTCTTCTTGAAGTTTTCAAAATGATAAGGCTTCATTCTATGTACAAAATAAAGGTAATTTACATGTTTATGTTCAAGACCCCCCCCCCCCCTCCCCTTGAAGCAGCCAGGTGGAATAGGCAGATATAAAATATACAACTTATAAGGAACTTCTTAAGAGGTTCATTAATAAAATTCAGTTCCCCTGATGTGGTTTGATATTTTGCTACCATTCACTCTTCTTCTGTTTGGTCTCTAGAATTTATAATTATTTTATTTAGAATTAATTTATCTTTAGAAAGTAGTGATTGTCAGCTGCATTCATTAGCCGCTTTCTTGTATATCTATTACTTGCATATTAATAAGTTCATTAAATAATATTTTAAAGTATTAAAACTTCATTTCTATTAAATTTTATTAATTTGTAAATCCTTGGATCCGCTCCGGCAGGTGCGCGAAAGCCTCATCACTACTGTAAACAAATTATTCATCACGCCGAAAATGTTCATGATTCCGCTAAACTAAGAAAGTTTACACATAGTTTATCATCTCATAAACAACCATCAGCCCTGTCCAATGCAGAAATGCTCGAATTGAAGGGGAAAATTCAGGAATTCTTTTGCGTCAGCCATGTTTTGACGTGAACCTTATACGGCATTCTGTTATTAAGGTCTTCCGTTTCAGACGGAAGACCTTATAGTGATTCTACTGTTTCTTTTTATTATTATTTTTTTTTTCCCCTTTTCTTGTCGGAGCGTTTTCTCAGAGATGGCTGGACGGATTTTCTTGAAATTTTCAGGGATGATAGAGAATGAAAATACCCCTAGGCGTTTTTTCATTTTTTCAAAATTCACTTCCGGTCGTCAGATATGTCCGATTTCCGTTTTTTTCAAAAATATTTTGTCACAGTCATATCTCAGAAAAGGTAAGAGATTAAGACACCAAACCTATACGGTTAATAGATCTTGAGGAGTAGGCAAAACCATTTGGGTTAAGAGCGTCAGCCGTCACTTCCGGTCGTCACAGGAAGTGATCAAAGAAATCGAAATTTTCAACTTTTCTTTTTTGATTTTTTTCTTTCATTACATTGTTGCATCTTATTTGTAGATTCGAAATATGTTAGTCTTACCGGAACCAAAAACGTCAACTTCCGGCTATAAGTGAAAAACTGCATAATTTGAGTATTTTACTTTCCCATAAATATTTTTTATACATAATGTATTTGAACTGATTTTTGAATATGTTATCAAGACTGCAAATGTCTAGAGTAACCTCAAATATCTTTGTAAAATTCACTTCCGGTCGCGCGTTTAAATGTCCGCAAAATGAGAACTTGTCCGAGTGAGATCTCAGAAACGGTAAGAGATTTAGACACCAAACTGATAAGAGTATTAAACCTTGAGAAGTAGACAAAACAATTTGGCTTAAGAGCGTCAGTCGTCACTTCCGGTCGTCACAGGAAGTGATCAAAGAAATCGAAAATTTCAAATTTTCTCTTTTGAAATAAGACTTGCATCATATAATTGTATCTTTTTCACAGTTACGAGATGTCTTGGTTCCACCGGAAACAAAAAACGACAACTTTCGGTTTTAAGAGAAAAACTACATAATAGGGGTTTTGAATTTCCCCCAACATATCGCTTATAGATAGAGTTCTTTAAATGATTTTTATATATGTTATTGAGACTGCAGTTGTCTAGATTGACATGAAATATCTTAATAAAATTCACTTCCGGTCGCGTGTTTTCTTGTCCACAAAATGAAAAGTTATTTCAGCGAGATCTCGGAAACGGCATGAAAGTAAAACACCAAACTTGTAGGAGTAATAAAACTTGGTGAGAAGGCAAAACACATAGGGTTAAAAGCGTCAGCCGTCATTTCCGGTCATCACAGGAAGTGATCGAAGAAATCGAAAATTTCAACTTTTCTTTTTAAAATTAAAATTTTCATCACTTTATTGCTTCCCTTTCGCTGTTTTAAAATATGTTAAATTCCACCGGAAAAAAACTTTAAACTTCCGGTTTTAAAAGATAAACTACGTTATTTCGTGGTTTAGCTTTCTCATAAATATCACTTATAGATAAGTAATTGAAATGTTTTTTTTTTTTTTTTTTTTTTTTTTTTTTTTTTTTACATATGCTGTAGATACTGCAAAAGTCAAGAGAAAATTCAGAGATTTTTATTCAGTTCACTTCCGGTCGTGTGTTTTCTTGTCCTCAAAATTAGAATTTGTTCTCACAATTGTTCGGCAACAGTAAAAGACTGAACTCTAAAACTTTCAGGACTTATAGTCAGTCATCAGTTCATTTGCTTGGTGTAAAAATCGTGTGTCGTCATTACTTCCGGTCGTGAGAGGAAACGAAGCAAAAAAGTATATTTTAAGTTATTTGGTTTCTACATAAGTTTTAGGCTAATACCGACGTTGGAAAAGACATGTTCATGCAAACAGGAAGTCGTATAACGGAAGACCTTCTCATTACTAGTAATGAGTTTCTAGTTATTATTATTATTATTTTTTTTTTTTCCTTTTCTATTTTTCACGATTTCTCAGAGATGGCTGGACGGATTTTCTTGAAATTTTCAGGGATAATAGAGAATGAAAATACCTACAAATGTATCTTTAAATTTTTTCAAAATTCACTTCCGGTCGTCAGATATTTCCGATTTCCGTTTTTTTCAGAAATATTTTGTCCGAGTCATATCTCAGAAACGGTAAGAGATTAAGACACCAAACTTACATGAGTAATAGATCTTGAGGAGTAGGCAAATCCATTTGGGTTAAGAGCGTCAGCCGTCACTTCCGGTTGTCACAGGAAGTGATCAAAGAAATCGAAAATTTCAACTTTTCTTTTTTGAATCTTTTTTTGCATCACATTATTGCATCTTATTTGTAGTTTCGAAATATGTTGGTCCCACCGGAAACAAAAACGTCAACTTCCGGCTATAAGCGAAAATCTGCATAATTTGAGTATTTTACTTTCCCATAAATATTTTTTATAGACAATGTATTTGAACTGATTTTTGAATATGTTATAAAGACTGCAAATGTCTAGAGTAACGTCAAATATCTTTGTAAAATTCACTTCCGGTCGCGCGTTTAAATGTCCGCAAAATGAGAACTTGTCCCAGTGATATCTCAGAAACGGTAAGAGATTTAGACACCAAACTTATAGGACTATTAGACCTTGAGGAGTAGACAAAACCATTTGGGTTAAGAGCGTCAGTCGTCACTTCCACTCGTCACAGGAAGTGATCAAAGAAATCAAAAATTTCAACTTTTCTCTTTTGGAATAAGACTTGCATCATATAATTGTATCTTTTTCACAGTTACGATGTGTGTTGGTCCCACCGGAAACAAAAACGACAACTTCCGGTTATAAGAGAAAAAACTACATAAAAGGGTATTTAATTTTCCCATTCATATCGCCTATAGATAGAGTTCTTTAAATGATTTTTATATATGTTATTGAGACTGCAGATGTCTAGAGTGACGTGAAATATCTTAGTAAAATTCACTTCCGGTCGCGTGTTTTCTTGTCCTCAAAATGAAAACTTATTTCAGAAAGATCTCGGAAACGACATGAGATTAAGACACTAAACTTATAGGAGTAATAAACCTTGGTTAGTAGGCAAAACATATAGGGTTAAACGCGTAAGCCGTCACATCCGGTCGTCACAGGAAGTGATCAAAGAAATCAAACATTTCAACTTTTTTTTTTAAATTAAAACTTGCATCACTTTATTGCTTCTCTTTCGCTGTTTTGAAATATGTTAGATTCTATCGGAAACAAAAACGTAAAACTTCCGGTCTTAAGAGATAAACTACGTTTTTTCGTGGTTTAACTTTCTCATAAATATCACTTATATATAAGTATTTGAAATGTTTTTTACATATACTGTAGATACTGCAAAAGTCAAGAGAAAATTCAGAGATTTTTATTCAGTTCACTTCCGGTCGTGTGTTTTCCTGTCCTCAAAATTAGAATTTGTTCTCACATTTGTTCGGCAACAATAATAGACTGAAGTCTAAAACTTTCAGGACTTATAGTCAGTCATCAGTTCATTTGCATTGTGTAAAGATCGTGTGTCGTCATTACTTCCGGTCGTGACAGGAAACGAAGCAAAAAAGTAATTTTTTCAGTTAGTTTGTTTCTACATAAATTTTAGGCTAATACCGACGTTGGAAAAGACATATTGATGCAAACAGGAAGTAGTATAACGGAAGACCTTCTCATTACTAGTAATGAGTTTCTAGTTATTATTATGTTTCTTTTCTTAAATATTGAAATATCTTTTTGATTACTTGTTTTCATTTTGTATCATTTTGATGTGTTTTGTTTTGTTTTCATTTGTTTGTTTGTTTTTTTTTTTTCTTTGCTCTTTTTTCTTTGTTCGTTGATAAAGAGCTAGGTTCACTTTCTGCATAAAATGACCCTGCAGATATACAATTTAACTGACTATCACCCTATGTCTTCACTATTTATATAAAGTAGAGACTATATGTTTTCATTTTCTATTTTAAAAAGTTTCCTCTTACGATCAGGTATTGGAAAACGGGCTGTATAAAAATGTTCTAGAATTTTGCAATAAAAAAATTGTATTTGAGTACTTTACCTTAGAATTAAAATATGAGCACACCCCTCTATGCAAAAAAAAGATTTGTTTCATAATCTTCAGGAGAAGTTCATTTTATAATTGCATATTTTGGATCAGAGTATGTGCTGTATACGAAAGATTGAAAAGCATAATCAACTTTTGGCCATTTGTGAAGGAATATTCAGGATATGGGAAAAATGGGGCAATTCGTGACATCATAATGCATTGATTAGAGAGAAAATAAGGTCATTTTCAATAGATATGCAGTCACCAAGGGTCGAAGTAATCTTTAATGCAATATCAACTAAAACTAAGCAATTCTGATTTTTTCAGAAATTCACAGAGCCAAAAGAGTCCCTCCGTGAACCTTATGGTAAAGAATCTTTTTTAAATATTTATTTTTCGTTTTTTGTTGAATATTGCATTATTAGATTCATTAAACGTTTCCATTTGCAAGGTCCTTATGTTATCAAATTCTTATAATTCTTTTGTAATTTTGGACAGAGGTAGTTTCAATGAAGATCTTTAGTTCATTAAATATGCATTAATACACAAAACAATGCAAAGTTTAAGAGTTCAGTTGGTTTGATAGATGTCATTCTTCATTAATACAAATACATGTAAAACAATTGAACACGTTGAAACTATTTTAAAAAGAAATTGAAACGTACCTGGCCCCAAGACCATAAACTCTGAACAGACTTAAGTCAAAATTTCAAACCAATATTTCTTTTGAAATAATTTTGATATTGAAATAAAATTTTCATCATATATTTGAATTTGAATGTCATATAAAATTGTAAATTTTTAAGCAAATACATGAAAGAAAACTCCAGATATTAAAAAGCAATGACTTAGGTCTATTCTCAGTTTATGGTCTTGGGGCCAGGATTCTAAACGAGAAATAGAGTCTGCGATTGAATTTGTTCTGTCTTTGTTTTGCATGAATGAAATAATGATGAATTATTAAATGAAAAATCAAAGTTTTCATGAACTTCATATTGTGATTAACTTTAGAGCGTTCTTTATGAATAAATTCTGTTGTTACAAAGAAATAAAAATATTATTTTGCCAATAATGCTCCCACAAACAATAAGCCATACCAATCGGATACAGTTCAAAGGAGGCCATAGATTTTTTTTTTTTTTTTTTTTTTTTTTTTTTTTTTTTTTTTTTTGCAGAACTTAACACAGGAAAATACGTATACAAGCCTTTTAAGTTAAACTGAAAAGCAGCTTTCGGTGCCTTTAAGTTTGCCATTCAGTCACTGAATGGCAGGTACATTTCAGATCTTATGGCCACAATCCAATCAGTTATTTTTCAGTCGTCATTCAAGGACTTTGAAATGGCTTTTCATTGGTATTAAAGCAACCATTTCTTAATAATTTAATAACAATTTAATAAAATTATTCATCTGTTTGATATCTTTGAATATCGTAATTTCTGTTATTTGTATTGTGGAAAGAATATTTAGGTAGAATTTAATACCGTTCCGATGAAATGGTAATTACTAGATGTTCAATTCTGTTTAAATTATTTATTTAAATGTTTAAATTTGATTGTGGAATGTCTAAATATAGTTATAGAAAACAATTCAACTGTGAACTCATAAGATTCAACGTTATTTTAGAATTTTAGAAAATGATTTAGTTGAGAAGATATAATCATCCAATATCCATATAAGAATATTTTTGTCATGTCTTGCAATATAATTTATTTTTTTACTTTCGTGTTTTCGCTGATTACATGACTTCACAAGGAAGTTTGCTAATTAAGCAAATTGTATGAGTCAGTTAGTTAAAGCAAAAATTAAAAAAAAAGGTCTCAATATTTCATTTATCAAGTAATTGCACTTTATAAACTTTAATTATCAATATTGCCTTCATTTTTTTTTATTCTTTAGCAGCACTGATAAGGCTACGTTAGAGAGCAGTGCCTAATTTATAGGGTAATGTTTACTGTGACATCACAGAAAAATAAAAAATTCTCACGAAACTGGAAAACTAACTTATTTTATTATTTTAAAATGTATAGAGTGATGAACAACATCAAAACTTACCACTGCGCGGCTAGGATAAGGCTGTCCGCAAAATATCAAACTGTTCCAACTGTAGTAACTTCTCTGAGCTACCTAGATATGACGTCATAATAGCATATGACGTCAAGTCACTGTATACTTGAGCTGACATTACGGGGGGAAGTGTCATAACTTTTACATTCCTTTCACATGACATGTAAAGATTTTTAAGCGTTATTGTCTGATTCAAGTGTTTGGATTGTTCTTTAAGCTTAAGTGTGCTGTTATGATGTTAAACATTTGCAATTTAATGTCGTTATTCCTTTAACTTGTCCGATAAACATACAATCAAACACTAACAAAAACTGACTGTGAAACTTTCCCCCTTACACGTCCGTGGACAGAGTTAGAATTTATAAATCGTGTATATATTTGACTGGCATAAGTGATTAATAAGGATAAATTGAAGATATTCTGTTTGAATCTACTAGAGAAGTGGGTCCTCTAACTGAATTTTGCTGGGGGATTGTATGTAATTTATTCTATTTTGTATAAATTGCAATAAAGAGTGGAAAATGCCCCCTTGTATGTGGGTAATTTGAATTTTCTGAAGAAGTTAAATTCAAACCTGCCCCCATGGCAGAACTTTATATATACCAAAGATCACGATGATTGACTTATGTAACAAATTTTTCTCAATAATGTTGTTTTGCACTTGTGGCAATGCGATTTTTGTGCGACATTTAGGAATTTATAAGTGTCCGTCAAGTGATCAACAAAGTCATGTGACATCGCAAAAATGCATTATTATAATACCTGACTACACTCGCATCAAAAGCTGACTGCAAATTCATACATAAATTACAAATTGAAATTAAAATCTAGCTAAAATAAAATGTATATTTTAATGCATATTAAGCCTTCGGACAGCCTTATCATAGCTGCGTGCATTCAGTTTTGTCGCTAGATAAATCCCATACAGCAAGGCATATGGAACGCCTCAGCTGCCTTATGTGGAGAACATTCATTATATACTGATGCTTTGTCATTATTTGCTGATAGTTTGTCATTATATGATGATACTTCAACATTATATACCGATCCTTCAATATTATATGCTGATACTTTAACATTATATGCTGATACTTTAACATTATATGCTGATACTTCAACAGAATATGCTGATACTCCGTCATAATATGCTGATACTTTAACATTATATGATGATACTTCACTATATGGTGCTTTAAAAATAGGTTAAAAATCGGGATCGGGATACCAAAATCCGGATTTTCAACGTTCAAGTGGATAAAGACATTTCGATCGTTGATCACGTTCATCATTTCACGGAAATTTAACTTTGTATCTTAAAATATATGTAATTCTTTTGATAAACGTTTAGCAGACATTTATGTTCTTGATATTCAATAGAGAAATTCTGAATCTTGAGAAAAACTTTGCTCTTATATATTCATTTTTACCACAAGTATTTTGAGTTTATGATGTCATTAATACCCACCCCCCCTTCCCCGATCTTGAAATCCTGTATACGCCTCTGGAATGTGCTTACTGGCTTACAAGTTACATGATTATATGTATTATTGCAAAAAATAAATAAAGTAAATACATGTATTTCAATATGATTTCTTAGATGAATTTATATGGCATGAGGATAATTGAATTGAAATTTAAGAATTTTTAGTGAAATTTTATAAATATTATATTAGTTGTTTTGATGTTTATAAAAACATTTTGAGTTTATAACTTTTTTACTTTTTATCTATTTTATTTTTTTTTTTGGGGGGGGGGGGGCAAGATTACAACTGCGTAAATATTCATCAAGTTGAAACTAACTTCATAAGCTCAGTCTCGGTGATTTTACAGTTTTACAGAAGATTGCATTAATGGTATTGGATGTAAGACTAGCTTAAATAGTCCAGTTAAAAATGTTATGACATCTAGATTCTGGGAAAGGTTTAGAGTCATTAGTAGCCTAAATCACTAACTCACTACATGTATGTAGATGACATAACAATGAAATCCCTGAACAACCCCCTTGAAAATTAGATATAATTTAAGTGCAGAGCTATCAGGAACTTAAGTGTTAAAGCGTGGTTCTGAGGCCGGAACGACCATGCAATATGTGTTTGTGTTGAAGGGGGAGCTATCATATTATGGAAGTTAATAATCTGTCCCTGAAAAAAAAAAAATCACTACGTCCTCCACTGGGATGTCTTTGGCGTGGTGGTGGCCCCGCCCTCTCCCAAAAGGAGTAGAGTGTTTGAGTTTGGATAGACTTTTTGTTCAGTGTATGTGAAAATAAATAATCTGTATCTGGTCGATCTAGAAAATGAATACTCTATCATTCACGTAGTGACATGAAAATGAATAATCCGACTCTAAAAATAATTGCACCCCAAAACGAATCATGTGTGTCCCCTAAACTGTATTATTCTGCTTTGAAGTCCTGTACTATCATTGATAAAAAAAAAAGCCAAGTTTTATTACCATGAAGAGTTCCTGAACTTCCAAATATATTAAAATTTTCGCGAATTACACGCACTTTTGCAAAGATATCTTTGTTTAGTTCACTCTTAATATGATATATTTACTCTTTATCCATTTCCAAATACACCAGTATATTCAAGACTGTTTACGCGTGCCCCCTTCCCTCTTTCGTCCCATCAATTTGCCAAAACATGTACATATATACACACCAATACATGTTCATGTATATATATTAAAACTATGCAATTAAAAACATTGGGGGGGGGGGGAGTTCTCTTGTCAAAGAATATTAGTATGACGACCCCGATGTTAATCTGTTTTTTAAAGCACCATATTCTGAAGTATCAGGATATAATGTTGAAGTATAAGCATATAATGACAAAGTATCAGCATATAATGACAAAGTATCAGCATATAATGTTGAAGTATCAGCATATAATGTTACAGTATCAACATATAATTTTGGAACGCCATAATTGTGTTATGTGGTTATTTCATGAGAATATGGTGTTTTTTTTATATTATACTGTGGTTATTTCATGTGAAGATGGTGCTTTATTATGTTATGCTGTGGTTATTTCATGTGAAGATGGTGCTTTATTATGTTATGCTGTGAATATTTTATGTGAAGATGGTGCTTTATTATGTTATGCTGTGGTTATTTCATGTGAAGGTAGTTTTTTATGTGAAAGTGGTTTTTCATGTGAAGGTGGGGTTTTTTTTTTATGTGAAAGTGGTTTTTCGTGTGAAGGTGGTTTTTTTTCATGTGAAGGTGGTTTTTCGTGTGAAGGTTTTTTTTTTTTTTTTTTTTTTTTTTTTTTTTTTTTTTTTTGGTTATGCTGTGATAATTTCATGTGATGGTGGTTTGGAGGTTATACAATTTATATGATAGTATTTAGGTGCATGAGTAATATATTCGGAACCCCTTTGACTTCATCTCTCGTATTTGAAGAACTACAATGGCAACTGTGTCAGCAAATTTGCAACAGATTCTTCACAATTTAACCTAGCACCATGCAATTCCAAATTTTGAGAGGGAGAAAATTAGTATATATTTTGTTTGTAGATTATCGGCTTTTCAATTAGAAAGTCTTGGCATTTCAAACAGGGCAGACATGATGAGATTACAAACTGAATGCATGAAATATGGAACAGTTACAGGTATGTACCAAAATGTGTAAACAAATTGTGGTGCACCAAAATTCGAAATTCCCAAATCATTTCTTCAAAATGCCCTAGATAATGACTTAACTATTTCAGATATTTCCAAGTTACTGTCAGTGTCTGAAAGAACTGTTTAAAGAAGAATGTCAAAATTTGGTTTGAGCAGAATGACTTTCTCAGAAATTGATGAATATGAATAAGACCTTAAACAAAGAGAAATTATGAAAGAGTCTCCTTCGTGTGGGGAAACTATGTTGCTTATATTAAAAGGATTAAGAGTACAACGATGGAGGCTTAGAGACAGTCTTCATAGGATGGATGATCAAGGCGTGCAAGATAGACGCACTGGAAGACTTCATAGACGGATGTACGATGTCCCTGGTCCAAATTACCTGTGGCATATCGACAAACTTGTCCGCTGGAGATTTGTTATAGTTGGGGGTATTGATGGTTTTAGCCGCTTACTAACATTTTTAAAAAGCACTGACAATAATACGTCAAAGACAATATTAGATTGCTTTTTATCTGGAGTTGAAAAAAATATGAGATACCAAATAAAGTCAGATCAGACAAAGGGCTTGAAAATGTTTCTGTGGCTGACTATATGTTGAATCACGAAGGAAAGAAAAGTATAATTACAGGGAAGAGCACTCATAATCAGAGGATTGAGAGATTATGGAGAGATGTATTTGAAGGCGTACTTAGTTACTTCTCTAATCTGTTCTATTTCATGGAAGATCAAGGTTTTCTTGATCCATTAAACTTGATCCACAAAATTTCTTTATGTTTTCTTGCCTGAAATAAATAGAAAACTGCAATTCCGGAGAGGAGCGTGGGCTCGACATAAGTTAAGAACTGTGAATTCCTCTCCAATGAGTCAAAACCCCACTGGAATTTTAGAAGAACCAAATCTGCAGGACTTTGAAACTGAAGAGTACTTGGATGAAAACAGCAATGAAGAAGAAAGTGGGAGACCAATCTTCCAGCCCCTAGCTCATAGGATAAGTGATCAGTGCAGACTGAAATTGTCAATGGAGCCACCGAGGTATACGATGAACTTTGGAATAGATTATTATCTTAAATGTTTGGAAATTATTGAGAGAAACACCCAGACAAATTAACTGATACAAGCAATTGCAGCATATCTAAATCAATTTCAAATGTTTGTTGAAATAATCAAAACAATTAATAGGACAGTTTTGGTCCAGGTTGAACTTCTTGTCATTCTATGTAAATGGTTACATATTAATTCATTACAGTTTAGAGAAAAAAATGTTTATCTTCATTTACTAGTACATAATTTTTTTTCATATATCTCTTTTGCCTACTTTGATCACTTTATTACCCTGGTCAAGATATGAGCAAATATAAAACTTCTTGTATTAATCATAAGAAATTCGCTTTTCTTCTGTGAATCTCAATTCCTCTAATCTCCGAGAACTTCTTATCTCCCTTTAGAAAATAAAGTTTAAATTACCACTCATTTTTACAATTAATTTTCACTAGAAGAAAATAATAAACAGACTGATGCAAAACAAAAAGGATCATAAAATCTCAAATAACTAAGAAAGTAGTTGAATTTTTTAATGAATGTGAAAGTTTTTTACCTTTAACAATAAAACAAAATTACCGTAACAAATTACATGTCATAACATAAATTTCATTTCTCTTTGAAATAATACAACCTAGAAAATGTGTTCACATTTGAGTATTGGCTAAAACGAATAAATCAATTTCAAACTCCAAAATGACTAGAAACAATTGCTTTAAAAAATGCAGAACAAGCAAACAAGCGGCTCAGGGGCCACATCCCTCACGTGAGGAACATTGCTCAACTGACAAGTATAATCCAAGCAGCTTTAAAAAGTGAAATACAAACACATCTGTAAAATTTAGCAGACCATATTTTGTTTTATTTTTTTTTAATTCCTCACAGACTTTAAAATTAAAATTGAACACACATTTTGAAACGATCTGTGTAATACTTATACCCCCTCCTACCCCAAGGGATCATGATTAGGATGAGAACTTGAATCAACACTAACTGAGGATGTTTTCGCATAAGTTTAAACTTTACTTGCCATATGGTTTTAGATAAAAAAAAATATATATATATATATCAACAATTGTTTATAAATTATTAATTATCTCCCTTTGAAATGAGGAGTGTCACTTTATTTAAATAAACTTACATCTCCTTTGCATAAGAATGTTTTGTGCCACATTTGGTTGAAATGGTTCTTGGGAAGAAGTAAAAAATGGTTAAAAGTTCACAGGCAGACAGACCAATGACAGACAAAGTGTGATGCTCAATGGAGCTAAAAACTAAATATGCAACATCCTTGCAAAAATACATGCCAATCTGTTCAACAAGTCAGTTAAAAAAAAGTACCAGGTGTTTGCAAATTATTACTAACGAATCACAATACACACATTATTCCAATCCCCGCAATAAAGAGATCTAATGAAAAAATTAACTTTTTCATAAAATCTTGACCTTACATGTATTTCATTTGTTAAGAGAAAGTTATTCTATCAAAGTGTTAACCCGGTTGGTTCTGCGATGTACATATGAAATGCGCTTAATGACTTTAACGTTATATTAGTCCAAAATATACATTTGAAAATACATACTCATAATATGAGAACAGATTCTCTTCTAGTGGGAGTGGAATTTCATAAGATGGCCTGTGTATTTTCAGGGTGTTGGTACAAGTGCTTGCAGTTGGAATGAAAGATGTGATAGGTGTGCTTTCCACAAATTCAATGGGTGGATGCAGAACAAATCCAAGAACAGATTCTTTATTCCCTCCAGTAGCAAACTGCAAAACATCCCTGAGACTAACAGTTCCCCTTTACCACCTACAGAACAGTTTCCAACGAAAATGAATAAAAATATATCTATATAAAACATTCAAAAATACACTTTTTGAGGAAACATTATGGTATAAATACTTTTGTTGCTAACTAAGAATTAAATCTGTGTTTTTTAAATCTTCAACAATATTCTCAATTTCTCATATTTAGTCCTTTGTACACACATTGCATATAGCGTACTACTGTGCATACTATTTTAAAACCGACTCATTCATTCAGTGTCAGAGTTTCTGTGTCCATAGAAATTGTTGGATATGACATAGAGTCCCTGCTATAGGTAAAACAAGATACATGTACAAAAACTCTCACCGAAATTTGAATTTCATTTTGTAATTAAGGAGTAAAATTGTAGAAAGAAAAAAAGTATTACCAAAATAAACAAGAAGTCTGTGAGTGAACTAGTAATACCCCTGCTTTGTTTTGAACATATCTTCTTTTGTTGACATTGAATTTATACAGAAATGAATCTCACCTAATGACTTGCCTAAGTTGGGATTCGAATAAAAATGAATCCCACCATACGGCATACCAAAACAAAGAGTGTGCAAGAATTTCTATCATCTGCGATGAAAAGTTGCCGAGAAAACAGACAAAATTTGTTACGGACAGATACACGGAAATACAGACAGACACCTAAGAGTAAAACAGCATACATTTCTCTCCTTCGGAGCGGGGATATAAATACTGTAAATATCTTTAGAGATATGTAAAACATTTAAACCAAACAAAAAGCAGTTTCTGATAAAATATCTACAAAAAAGACAGTAAATGACCTGTGTCTAGGATTTGACTGATGGAAGGAATAAAACATACTGCAACTGCATTTAAATACTTCAGAAATACTGTATATACTGCACTCTCATATCTTTTGTTGTTTGATCCCTCCTCTGAAAATTTTGGCTGCAAAAGCTGTATCACAGCCTTGATTGTGAGTGTACAACAGCTTGGACGAAATACATGCCGAAACATTGGCAAAACACTGCCAACCTACAATATATCATGTGTAAATATACATGTAGTTACCAAACATTATTTTTTTGTTTACAAAATTAACGTATAAATGTATATGAGATTTAACTGAAAGTGTAGTCAACAGATTCCAGTCAATTTGTCATTTTTACCTTGATCAGACCAAACATTCTAGACCTATCTTTAAATTGTGAACATGCTGATTCAAAGTCTTCTGAATTACTGTTTTAAAAAAGCCTGTTTAGAATGTTTTCATCAAGAAATTTTAGCACAGGTCAATTCTGTAGTATACTTAAACCTGGAAATAAAAAGAAATTTACATAAATGTACGAGTATAAAACTCATATTAATCTAATTCATGTTGGTGTTAATCAATAAACAACACGTTAAACAAGCAACATACGCTGACTGTCAAATACGAAAACTCACTATAGCTAGTATATACATATATTACTATCAGCATAGAAACTGCTTTCATATGCATTAAAAAAAAATGAATGTTTTTACAGTTAATCTGTTATACAGGTGTGAATATTTGCTTTAATGGCCTTCACATGATTAAAAACATACCAGGTTTAAATTTACTTATATGTTCATTTTATTTAACCCTCCCCACCCCCCAAACAAGGAGTGTTCAAAAGAGCCAAAATACTCCAAGATACAAAACATGGGTATGTCAGAGGAAGGTTTAAATTAATGAACACATGTTTTTATGGTAACTAGGCTAAACATGGGCAAATTAGTGCATGAAAAAATTCATTTTGAAAGTTGATATCAATAAAAACTAGTATTAATTTTAACGGGGACCGTTACAGATGTTCCCCAAACGCTCCCCAACTCCCTTTTGGTGTCCTATTCCCAGTAAGCTTCATTAACTATAGCAATCAAGTATGTTGGTCCTCGCATTACACTCGTGAACACAGGCATGCAAGTACATAATGACCATGTCAACTTGTCTACACTTTTAATACATCTTTATATTCAAATCTCATCAAAAGATTAAAAAAAATCGGGCTAAAGTAAGTATATTTGTCATTTTACGCATTGCACGCGTGCGCACTTGTATGCATGTTCATGATGACCATGTCATCTTATCTACACTCTTAATATATATCTAAGTATTTTGAGTATCAAAGCATTTCATCAAAAAGTATAAAAGTTACAGATATATCAAGTATATTGGTCATTGTAGCATTGCACGCGCGCGCACGTGCAAGCATCTGCAAGAAGAGAATGATTTCCTGTCTGCACTTACAATAACTCTTCATATATTCAGTATCAAAGAATTTCACCAAAAAATACAAAAGATAGGGCTATATTAAATTTAAAGGTCATTTTATGCACTGCACGTGTGCGCATTTACATGCCAGTGCATATTGACAATATCATATTGTCTACATTTATGATATGTCTATATACTCTGAGTATCAAAACCGTACATCAAAAAATGCAAAAGATACGGCTAAATTGAATATATAGGTCATTTTATACATTACACGTGCGCGCACGTGTATGCATGTGCAAGAAGACTATGTCATCTTGTTTGCACTTATAATATCTCCTTTTATACTCAGTATCAAAACATTTCATCAAAAATACAAAAGATACAGCTATATTAAATACATAGGTCATTTTATGCATTGCGCGTGCGCGCACGTGCATGCAAGTGCATGTTGATAATGTCATCTTGTCTACATTTATAATATGTCGATACATTTTGAATATCAAACCATTACATCATAAAATATAAAAGTTATGGCTATATCATGTATATTGGTCATTTCACGTGTTGCACGTGCGCGTACTTGCATGCACGTGCGCGCAAAATGACCTTCGTTCCGCAAATCTACATAACATGTCTATTGAACCTAAAAAGGTTTCACCTCAATTGGACGTGTAGTTTACGAGATCATTAACGGACAAATAAGTACCCAGGAAGAAAAAAAAAGAATAACTAGATGCGTTTCTTGTTGCTAGGGCAACAAGTGGTCTTCCGACCGAACTTTTCTCCAGATCGCTATGCTACCTCACTTCAATTAATACTAGTCTTTATTGAAGGTATTTTTTGTTTGCGTTTATGTAACACAGTCTTTCAACATAGATCATGATTATTAAAGGCTTTCTGTAGAATCTCTGTTAAAAAAGCTTTAAAAAATAAGCAAAAACTATCATACATGTCTTCAGAGAGAAAAATATCATTTACAACTGAAAAAAGAGAGAAACAATCTCCCGCCCCAGCAGGATTCGAACCCGCAACAATACGAGAAAGTTTGGATCGGTCATATCTTTGCAATAAATGCATCAATCAAAATGATGAAAACATACTTAGAACTCTTAGAAGACTCTCTATTAACCCTGTAAATCCCAGAGAAAAATATTGAAAAACAAAAAAGTTACAAATTTAACATTTTTGAATTCACTTCCGTTTGCGACCGGAAGTACGAACGACGAAAAATAATGGTCGATCAACATATCTACATTTGATGCTCTATCACCTCAGCAAGTTTCATATTCATATCTTATCATATATATCGGAAGACCTTAATAACAACTAATAAACTAATGTTCAGAGAACAATTAGAGGCCTTTCCACCTTTTCAAGTGTTTTCGTGTCATTTGGGCTGAAAAAAAAAAGAAAAATGCACACAAAAAATGCAAGAAAATGCAAAAAAAAAAAAATAATAATAATAATGATAAAAATAAAAATAAAAAAAATTGCTCCTCCAGCTGGGATCGAACTCAAAACCCTTGGTTTGAAAGGCAGGTGCGCTAACCACTGCTCTACACATTCCGATAAAATTGGGTAAGTTAATTGTTTAAGACTATAGAATAAATACAAGCGTATTTTTAGAATCGGTAGGGGAAGAAAGAAGTTCCGTAAAAGGAAATAGTTCCTGAACTTGCAAGCAGTATATAAAATAACAAGGGACGGGCTGTGTGAGAAAACGTTAACACTGTTCCCTTATGAAAATGTATTAATGGACTGTAGCCCGATTCATCGATATTGTGAGTATGCTGAATTTTTTGAAAATAGCTTTGTTGTAAGCTTTAAAGATCGGGTTCGGATTTTAACATTTCTGACTGAATATCCTGAAACAAATATGAAACATTTAAGTAAGCATTTTTTGGGATTAAACTAAATATGTGTAGCACAAATTAAACTCCCAACATGCATTTTTAGAAGGGAAACACGACAATGAAAGCGAGAATTGTTTTTAATATACCGAAAATCGCTATTTCTGGAAACTGATTAATTCTAAATAAAAATCAATAAATTCCAAATGTAAAAGAAAGAGAGAATGCTTGGTATTAAAATCTCGTATCATATCAGGAAAATCGAATGCTACTAACGACATCTGAAGAAATAGCCGATAAAAGGTTTAGATCATTTCTTCGTTCACCTGCACTTTAATTTCAAACACAACAGAACTTGTAGTTTTTGCCGTGAAACTTCATGACTTCTATTAACTTATTAGACTCACCGTAAAACTCTCAAGAAAGTTTCCCTGAGGTCTATACTACATCTGTACAAAATATGGTGTCAATCCGAGGTCTGGTTTGCATTTTACAGAAATATTCTACGTTGTTGTTGATGTGATTTTTTTAGAAGGGGCGGGGGAATGATTATTTATTTTATGCCTCTTTTAAACTAAGAATTGTAACTACTTTCACATCTTTAAGCCTGATTGTGACCTTTGGTTCAAGGTCAAAGATCAAGGTAAGATTTAAATAAACATTTCTGTGTGGGTTGAATTAAATGTAACTAGTATAAATTAAATTTCAGACATGCATTTCTGGAAGAAAAGGGTGTCAATGATAGCGTTTAGATTTATTTAGTAGGAAAAAATCGCTATTTTCGAGATTCATTCGAAAAATATTAATTCTAAATAAAATTGAAATAAATTCCACATACTAAAGAAAGCAAGACTGCTTGATATCAAAATAACATATCATATCAAGAGAATCGAATGCGATGAACAACAACTGAAGAAATAGCCGATAAAAGCTTTAATTCATTTTTATGTTCATCAGCACCTAAATTGCAGGTAGAAAAAATATGTAGTGTTTGTCGAAAAGATTCCTAATTTCGTTATACTTTGAAGATTCAATGTAAAACTTTCAGGAAACTTTCTTTAAAGTCTCTTTTGTAGTATCCTGGAATTTTATGTCAATCCAAGACGTTGTATGAGTCTTAGAGAAATATTCTACGTTGCTATTAGTTTGATTTTTTTTTTCATATTGGTTTAACACCCCCTCCCACCCTGCCCTTTTCATATTTTCTGAAATGAAAAGCATTTTTTCTCTTCCTGATATTAGCTTAAAAGCATAACAGAATACATCTTCTTAAACTTTTTCCTGACCCTTGGGTCATGGGTTAGTGGGACATAGATCAGGTGTAAAAAAAAAAAAAAAAAAAAAAAAAAAAAAAAAAAAAAAAAAAACTCTGGTTTTTGCTTACACAAATAAATTGAAAGCTGGGTAAAATATTTCTATATTCTTTTCATGACCCTTGGGTCAAGATGAGAAGTCAAGGTCAACGGTCGAAACCATTTTAAAAGTTTGGATAGGTCATATCTTTGCAATAAATGCATACACCAGTATATTGCAGACCTAAATAGAATTCATAGAAAACACACTATAAACCCTGTAAATTCTAGAGAAAAATATTGATAAACAAAAAACTTGAAAAATTGAACTTTTTGAATTCACTTCCGTTTGCGACCGGAAGTACAAACGACGAAAAATAAAGGTCGATCAGCATATCTGTATGTGATGCTCTATCATATCCGTGAGTTTCACTTTCATATCTTTAGCCGTTCTCGAGAAAATTAGGGGACAAAATTCCATTTAAAAAATACAAATTTCCCCAAAAGTCGCGAAGGGAAGTGAGTTTTTAAAAAGTGAGAGACACCCCTGGAGGTATTTTCATGATGCATCTTCCCTGAAAAAATCTTTAGAATTGAACCACGCACAGCTGAGATATCGCCTGTACTATGAAAAGTGGAATAATAATAACTAGATGAGATCTCGTTGCGAGCAACGAGTAGGTCTTCCGTCCGATTTTTCGATGATATGAGATGTGATTTTAATTCAGTTTTCGTTAAAAGATAATGATATAAAGATTTCCCTCCTTAGATTTCATTCTTTTGATTTATATAATATAATCTTGAACATCTTTCGTTCAATATTGCTTTTCAAAATGTTTCCCCTTTTCGAGATATGAAGCGTAAAGAATTTAACATTCTGACCACCTATGGCCCCTACTTACACAATAGAGAATCAAAGTTTTACAACATATTGTTGCATATTGAAGAGCTACATATTAATCTTTTGGCCCCTCTGAGCCCCTAATTTGAAGGGTTAGCCCCTTTTATTTGATATTAAATAAAGAGACCTGTGATTTGAAACATTTTTTGCTCAACAACTATTCAGAAGTTTCTTCTCGTTTTCGAGATATGTAGAAAAGAAATATTAAGGGGCCACCCCTCCAAGTCCTTAATGGGGCCGTTTGACAAAAATTGAAAGGGTGCATATTGTTTAAAACATTATTCTGAACATCTTTTGTTCAGTATTGCTTATCAAAATATTCCCCCTTTTTGAGATATAAAGCGTCAAAGATTTAGCATTCTGGCCCCTTTTGGCCCCTTATTACGCAATATATGATCTTAATTGTATAATATATAGTGGCAAATCGTTAAGAGGAACATTTTTGCTTCAGTAATTGATAATAAAGTAATGATAGTTAACGAGTTATAGATGAAAGACTTTTGGCCCCTCTGACTCCCTAATTTGAGGGGCCAGCCCCTTTTTCTTGATATCAAATGAAAGGTCTTATAATTTTCAATACTTTTTGTTCAATACCTATTCAGAGATTTCTTTTCGTTATGGAGATATGCTGAATGGAAATATTTAGGGCCCACCCCTCCAAGTCCTTAATGGGGCCGTTTGACAAAAATTGAAAGGGTGCATATTGCTTAAAACATTATTCTGAAAATCTTTTTTTCAGTATTGCTTATCAAAACATTCCCCCTTTTTGAGATATAAAGCGTCAAAGATTTGGTATTCTGGCCCCTTTTGGCCCCTTATTATGCAATACAGGATCAAAATTTTATAACATATATTTCCAAATCGTTAAGAGGAGCATTTTTGTTTCAGTAACTTATAACGAAATATTGATCGTTCAAGAGTTATACTTAAAAGATTTGGACCCCTCTGAGCCCCTAATTTGAGGGGTCAGCCCCTTTTTCTTGATATCAAATGAAAGATCTTATTATTGTGCATGTCTTTTGTTATACATGTTTTAACAAAATATTTGCAGGTAAAAAGATATAAAGGAAAAAGTGACAAATTTTGTGAGATGCTTGTGAGCTTAATTTTCGAGCCCAGGCGAGCTTCGACGCATTTTATGCTGGAAAAATACAGATGCCAAATGGCACATCTACAATCTTCCCTCTATCTTCACTGAAAATCTTAACTCAATATCTTAAGTCATTTAGGAGGAGTTTCCAGGACAAGTCGACCCTCTGAAAATCAGAAAATCCTTAATATCTCAAGATAGGAAGTGACGTCATTGATGAAAAAAATTTGCAATAAGGTTCAGATCAATATCTATCAGATCTAAAAGTTTCATGAAAATCGGTCAAGTCGTTTACGAGAACTCACGTGCACAAATTCGGTAAGAATAATAATAAGAAAAACAAGAGCAAAGCTCGTTGCAAAGCAACGAGTAGGTCTTCCGACGAACGACGGACGTCGAAAGTAGTATATTGAGAGTTTTTTTCTTAATAATGATAAAATTTTGGCGAATTTCTATAAAATGGACCAAAAAAATTATTTTTTCAAAAACTTTCAATGCGGACTTTTCCGGCCGTCAGGACGTCACTTCCGGTTGAAGTCGAAAGTCTAAAAGCCATAAAAAAACCTATAAACTCAATTACAAACCATTTTATATCATTTTTAATGATTTTAAACGAAAAGCTTTATTTTTCGACTACTTCCGGTTTAAACCGGAAGTATATTCATTGGATGGTTTTTGTTGTCCATTATACATTTGAACTTAAGTTCTTTATGCCTTTATCCAAAACTGTTCATTTTTTAAAAAAAAAACTCGTAAATTAAATATCACTTCCGTTGTCGACCGGAAGTGACGGATGCAAAAACAAAAGGCGTGATACACAAGTCAAAGAGATGTTCTATCATCTCTGAAAAAAATCATGATCCTATCGTGAGTTGTTTTTAAGAAGAAGCGTGGACAAAATGAAAATTTAAAAAATGAAAATCGTACAAAAAATGCAACCGGAAGTGATTTTTCAAAAAATGAAAAATCGGTCTGGAGATATTATAATGATGCATCATCCCTAAAAAAAAAATCTTTGAAATTGGTCGAATAATTTCCTAGAAATCGCGTGTACTATGAAAAGGGAATAATGATAATAATAGGAAACAGAAGAAAAACAGTAAGGTCTTCCGAAGGAAGTCGAAAGACCTTAATAATAATAATAGTGAAAAAGAAACAGAACGAAAACAATAAGGTCTTCCGTTGGAAACAGAAGACCTTAATAATAGAAAACAGAAGGAAAACAATAAGGTCTTCCAAAGGAAGTCGGAAGACCTTAATAACAAGGGACGGGCTGCGTGAGAAAACGTTAACACTGTTCCCTTATGAAAATGTATTAATGGACTGTAGCCCGATTCATCGATATTGTGAGCATGCTGAATTTTTTGAAAATAGCTTTGTTGTAAGCTTTAAAGATCGGGTTCGGATTTTAACATTTCTGACTGAATATCCTGAAATAAATATGAAACATTTAAGTAAGCATTTTTTGGGATTAAACTAAATATGTGTAGCACAAATTAAACTCCCAACATGCATTTTTAGAAGGGAAACACGACAATGAAAGCGAGAATTGTTTTTAATATACCGAAAATCGCTATTTCTGGAAACTGATTAATTCTAAATAAAAATCAATAAATTCCAAATGTAAAAGAAAGAGAGAATGCTTGGTATTAAAATCTTGTATCATATCAGGAAAATCGAATGCTACTAACGACATCTAAAGAAATAGCCGATAAAAGGTTTAGATCATTTCTTCGTTCACCTGCACTTTAATTTCAAACACAACAGAACTTGTAGTTTTTGCCGTGAAACTTCATGACTTCTATTAACTTATTAGACTCACCGTAAAACTCTCAAGAAAGTTTTCCTGAGGACTATACTACATTTGTACCAAATATGGTGTCAATCCGAGGTCTGGTTTGAATTTTACAGAAATATTCTACGTTGTTGTTGATGTGATTTTTTTCAGAAGGGGGGGGGGAATGCTTATTTATTTTATGCCTCTTTTAAACTAAGAATTGTAACTACTTTCACATCTTTAAGCCTGATTGTGACCTTTGGTTCAAGGTCAAAGGTCAAGGTAAGATTTAAATAAACATTTCTGTGTGGGTTGAATTAAATGTAACTAGTATAAATTAAATTTCAGACATGCATTTCTGGAAGAAAAGGGTGTCAATGATAGCGTTTAAATTTATTTAGTAGGAAAAATCGCTATTTTCGAGATTCATTCGAAAAATATTAATTCTAAATAAAATTGAAATAAATTCCACATACTAAAGAAAGCAAGACTGCTTGATATCAAAATAACATATCATATCAAGAGAATCGAATGCGATGAACAACAACTGAAGAAATAGCCGATAAAAGCTTTAATTCATTTTTATGTTCATCAGCACCTAAATTGCAGGTAGAAAAAATATGTAGTGTTTGTCGAAAAGATTCCTAATTTCGTTATACTTTGGAGATTCAATGTAAAACTTTCAGGAAACTTTTTTTAAAGTCTCTTTTGTAGTATCCTGGAATTTAATGTCAATCCAAGACGTTGTATGAGTCTTAGACAAATATTCTACGTTGCTTTTAGTTTGATTTTTTTCTTTCATATTGGTTTAACACCCCCTCCCACCCTGCCCTTTTCATATTTTCTGAAATGAAAAGCATTTTTTCTCTTCCTGATATTAGCGTAAAAGCATAACAGAATACATCTTCTTAAACTTTTTCCTGACCCTTGGGTCATGGGTCAATGGGACATAGATCAGGTGTAAAAAAAAAAAAAAAAAAAAAAAAAAAAAAGAAAAAACTCTGGTTTTTGCTTACACAAATAAATTGAAAGCTGGGTAAAATATTTCTATATTCTTTTCATGACCCTTGGGTCAAGATGAGAGGTCAAGGTCAACGGTCGAAACCATTTTAAAAGTTTGGATAGGTCATATCTTTGCAATAAATGCATACACCAGTATATTGCAGACCTAAATAGAATTCACAGAAAACACACTATAAACCCTGTAAATTCTAGAGAAAAATATTGATAAACAAAAAACTTGAAAAATTGAACTTTTTGAATTCACTTCCGTTTGCGACCGGAAGTACAAACGACGAAAAATAAAGGTCAATCAGCAAATCTGTATGTGATGCTCTATCATATCCGTGATTTTCACTTTCATATCTTTAGCCGTTCTCGAGAAAATTAGGGGACAAAATTCCATTTAAAAAATACAAATTTCCTCAAAAATCGCGAACGGAAATGAGTTTTAAAAAAGTGAGAGACACCCCTGGAGATATTTTCATGATGCATCTTCCCTGAAAAAATCTTTAGAATTGAACCACGCACAGCTGAGATATCGCCTGTACTATGAAAAGAGGAATAATAATAATAACTAGATGAGATCTCGTTGCGAGCAACGAGTAGGTCTTCCGTCCGATTTTTCGATAAGATGAGATATGATTTTGACTATGATCTTTGTTAAAAGATAATAATATATAGACTTCCCTAATTAGATTTCATTCTTTTGATTTATATAACATTATCAAAGAGCTTTAGATGACAGGATTCTGGCCCCTCAGAGCCCTTATTTGAGGGGTCAGCCCCCTTTTCTTGATGTCAAATGAAAGGTCTCGTGATTTTGAAGACTTTTTGTTCAACAACTATTCAGAAATTTCTTTTCGTTGTGGAGATATGCTGAATGGAAATATTTAGGGGCCACCCTTCCAAGTCCTTAATGGGGCCGTTTGTCAAAAATTGAAAGGGTGCATATTGTTTAGAACATTATTCTGACCATCTTTTGTTCAGTATTGCTTATGAAAATATTCCCCCTTTTCGAGATATAAAGCGTCAAAGATTTAGCATTTTGGCCCCTTGTGACCCCTTATTACGTAACATATGATCAGAATCTTATCATATGCTGTTGTAAATCGTTAAGATAAACATCTTTGCTTCAGTAATGTATTACAAGTTATTGATTGTTAAGGAGTTTAAGATGAAAGACTTTTGGCCCCTCTGAGCCCCTAATTTGAGGGGTCAGCCCCTTTTTCTTGATATCAAATGAAAGGTCATGTGATTTTGAAGACTTTTTGTTCAACAACTATTCAGAGATTTCTTTTCGTTATGGAGATATGCTGAATGGAAATATTTAGGGGCCGCCCCTCCAGGTCCTTAATGGGGCCGTTTTACAAAAATTGAAAGGATGCATAATTTATAAAACATTATTCTGACCATCTTTTGTTCAGTATTGCTTATCAAAATATTCTCTCTTTTTGAGATATTAAGTTTCAAAGATTTAATATTCTGGCCCCTTATTGCCCTTTATTACGTAATATATGATCCCAATTTTATACTATATTGTTGCAAATTGTTAAGATAAACATTTTTGTTTCAGTAATGTATAACAAAATATTGACGGTTAAAGAGTTATATATGAAAGACTTTTGGCCCCTCTGAGCCCCTAATATGAGGAGTCAGCCCCTTTTTCTTGATGTCAAATGAAAGCACTTATCATTCTGCACAACTTTTGTTATATATGTTTTAACAAAATATTTACAGGTATAAAGATATGATAGAAAACTTGTCAAATTCTGCGAGATACTTATGAGCCTATTTTTCGAGCCCATGCGAGCTTCGGCGCCTTTTGAGCTGGAAAGATATGGATGCAAAAAAGCACATCTACAATCCCTCCTCTACCTTCACTGAAAATCTCAACTCAATATCTGAAGTCGTTTTGGAGTGATTACCAGGACAAGCCGACCCTCTGAAAATCAGATAATTGTCTATATCTCACGACCGGAAGTGACGTCATCAATATAAAAAATTTCCAATAAGGATCATATCAATATCTATCAGATCTGAAAGTTTCGTGAAAATCGACAGAGCCGTTTCCGAGAACTTGCGTGCACAAAATCGGTAAGAAAAAAAAAGAATAATAATAATAACTAGATAAGATCTCGTTGCGAGCAACGAGTAAGTCTTCCGTCCGATTTTTCGATGATATGAGATGTGATTTTAATTCAGTTTTCGTTAAAAGATAATGATATAAAGATTTCCCTCCTTAGATTTCATTTTTTTCATTTATATAATATAATCTTGAACATCTTTCGTTCAATATTGCTTTTCAAAATGTTTCCCCTTTTCGAGATATGAAGCGTAAAGGATTTAACATTTTGACCACCTATGGCCCCTACTTACGCAATAGAGAATCAAAGTTTTACAACATATTGTTGCATATTGAAGAGTTACATATTAGTCTTTTGGCCCCTCTGAGGCCCTAATTTGAAGGGTTAGTCCCTTTTATTTGATATTAAATAAAAAGACGTGATTTTAAACATTTTTTGCTCAACAGCTATTCAGAAGTTTCTTTTCGTTTTCGAGATATGTAGAATAGAAATATTTAGGGGCCAACCCTTCAAGTCCTTAATGGGTCCGTTTTGCAAATATTGAAAGGATATATATTGTTCAGAACATTATTCTGAACATCTTTTGTTCAATATTGCTTATCAAAATATCTCCCCTTTTTGAGGTATAAAGCGTCAAAGATTTAGCATTCTGGCCCCTTTTGGCCCCTTATTACATAATATATGATCTTAATTTTATAATATATAGTGGCAAATCGTTAAGAGGAGCATTTTTGCTTCAGTAATTGATAATAAAATATTGATGTTAACGAGTTATAGATGAAAAACGTTTGGCCCCTCTGACTCCCTAATTTGAAGGGTTAGCCCCTTTTATTTGATATTAAATAAAAAGACTTGTGATTTGAAACATTTTTTTGCTCAACAGCTATTCAGAAGTTTCTTCTCGTTTTCGAGATATGTAGAATAGAAATATTTAGGGGCCAACCCTCCAAGTCCTTAATGGGGCCGTTTGACAAAAATTGAAAGGGTGAATATTTTTTAGAACCTTAATCTGACCATCTTTTGTTCAGTATTGCTTATCAAAATATTCCCCCTTTTTGAGATATAAAGCGTCAAAGATCTGGTATTCTGGCCCCTTTTGGCCTCTTATTATGCAATATAGGATCAAAATTTTATAACATATATTTCCAAATCGTTAAGAGGAGCATTTTTGTTTCAGTAACTTATAACAAAATATTGATCGTTCAAGAGTTATACTTGAAAGTCTTTGGGCCCCTCTGAGCCCCTAATTTGAGGGGTCAGCCCCTTTTCCTTGATATCAAATGAAAGGTCTTGTAATTTTGAAGACTTTTTGTTCAATACTTATTCAGAGATTTCTTTTTGTTGTGGAGATATGCCGAATGGAAATATTTAGGGGCCAACCCTCCAAGTCCTTAATGGGGCCGTTTGACAAAAATTGAAAGGGTGAATATTGTTTAGAACATCATTCTAAACATCTTTTGTTCAGTATTGCTTATCAAAATATTCCCCCTTTTTGAGATATAAAGCGTCAAATATTTGGTATTCTGGCCCCTTTTGGCCCCTTATTATGCAATATAGGATCAAAACTTTATAACATATATTTCCAAATTGTTAAGATAATCATTTTTGTTTCAGTAACTTATAACAAAATATTGATCGTTCAAGAGTTATACTTGAAAGACTTTGGGCCCCTCTGAGCCCCTAATTTGAGGGGTCAGCCCCTTTTCCTTGATATCAAATGAAAGGTCTTATTATTTTGCATGTCTTTTGTTATACATGTTTTAACAAAATATTTGCAGGTAAAAAGATATAAAGGAAAAAGTGACAAATTTTGTGAGATGCTTGTGAGCTTATTTTTCGAGCCCAGGCGAGCTTCGACGCCTTTTAAGCTGGAAAAATACAGATGCCAAATGGCACATCTATAATCTTTCCTCTATCTTCACTGAAAATCTTAACTCAATATCTTAAGTCGTTTAGGAGGAATTTCCAGGAGAAGTCGACCCTCTGAAAATCAGAAAATCCTTAATATCTCAAGATAAGAAGTGACGTCATCAATGAAAAAAATTTCCAATAAGGTTCAGATCAATACCTATCAGATCTAAAAGTTTCATGAAAATCGGCCAAGTCGTTTACGAGAACTCGCGTGCACAAAATCGGTAAGAATAATAATAAGAAAAATAATAATAATAGGGAAAAAGAAACAGAACGAAAACAATAACGTCTTCCGTTGGAAACGGAAGACCTTAACTACAAAGTCTGCTATTGCAAGCAATAGCGTATGTCGCCCCGAACTGGCGTGTGTGTGTGTGTGTGTTTTTGTAAGGGGGAGGGTAGTAAAAATGTATAATAACTTTTTTGTCTCAACATTTATTAGTTAACAGAATTTTATTTGAAAACTGTATGCGAAATTAAAGCATTATTCAAGAAAAAAAAATTCTCAAAGAAAAACGACACTTATCCAAAACTTACTTGCTAAATGTCAAAAATTGTAGTTTTAATATATCTTATGATAGTTGTGCAATTTCATTTCATTTCTTAAAATAAGGTAGCAATACTCAATGAATGTATATCTTATATAATTCTACTGTTAAAAGAAAGAAATATTGTTGTCATATAATTTCATAAAATATTATCTGTTAATTGGATTATAAATACAACGGATCATGTCATGAAATTGACATCAAAAATCAAATGGAAATCTAAATTCTGTTTCTAAATAGATATTTCATTTTTTCATCACTACAGCAATACCCATTAGTTCAGTTTGGACAACCATCAACTTATATCAGTCCTTTCAGTACTTTGATTAAAAGAAACTTCTGATGGCATACAATGGTCACGTGACCGCAACTTTTCTTAAATTATTTGTTTCTTACCTGGCTTCATCGACTAACTTTGAAAAAATAAAATATCCTATGCACAACTAGGGTTGGTTATTTTTATTTCTGTAAAGTTTCCTGACTATTTTGAAAGCCATCTACGAGAACGCTCGAGTACAAAACTAAGGTGAACCAAAATATTATTTCGTTCCGGTGGCTGAAGCGATGGACCTGCTCCATTTTTTTTGCGGAAAACAATTCGATCCAGTAGTAGGAATAAACCTTTAAAGTTTCCAAAAGATTGCTTGCGTAGCTACTGAGAAAAATAGAAATTAAATAATTTTCACTTTTTGTCTGTTTCCATGGCAACGGTAAGATTTTAGAAAAAATTGAATGTTGACTGCACACCTAGAGTTTCTAATTATAATTTCTGTAAAGTTTCATCAAGATTGTCCAAGCCACCTCTGAGAACATATGTGAGCATAATACATTTTTTTCTGATTTGTTTCTATGGTAACTGTGTGCGGCTAATTCCAGATTATTTTAAAAAACAGAAATCACTTTGACACAATGCAAGGAATCACCCATTAAAGTTTCAAAATGACTGCTTGAGTAATTACTGAGAAAACTGAAGTTAAAGAATTTTCACTTTTCCCCTGTTTCCATGGCAACAATTGCCAATTTGAAAATTTTAAATGCGAATCGCACAACTACAATTACTGATCATCATTTCTATAAAGTTTCATGATGAATGTTTAAGGGACCAGTGAGAACACTCCTGGACAAAATTCGTCACTTTTCGTACGTTTCCATGGCAACGGTAGCCATATTGAAGGTGAAAGTCTTCACTGCACCAGTACAACTACTGATCGTCTTTTGTGGAAAGTTTCAGCAAGATTGTCCCAGCCATCTGCGAGAAAATCCCCGGACGAGGTTTTCCTGCGTACAATCGCAATATGTCGCCCGACTTCGTTCGGGGCGACATAATAATAGAAAACAGAAGGAAAACAATAAGGTCTTCCAAAGGAAGTCGGAAGACCTTAACTAGATGAGATCTCGTTGCGAGCAACAAGTAGGTCTTTCGTCCGATTTTTCGATAAGATGAGAAATGATTTTGACTATGATCTTTGTTAAAAGATAATGATATATAGACTTCCCTGATTAGATTTCATTCTACTGATTTATATAACATTATCAAAGAGCTATAGATGACAGGCTTTTGGCCCCTCTAAACCCATTTTTGAGGGGTCAGCCCCTTTTTCTTGATATCAATTGAAAGGTCTTGTGATTTTGAAGACTTTTTGTTCAAGAAATATTCAGAGATTTCTTTTCTTTCTGGAGATATGCTGAAGGGGTCACTCCTCAAGTCCTTATTGGGGCCGTTTGACTAAAATTGAAAGGGTGCATATTGTTTAGAACATTATTCTGACCATCTTTTGTTCAGAATTGCTTATCAAAATATTACCCCTTTTTGAGATATAAAGCATCAAATATTTAACATTCTGGCCCTTTGTGTCCCCTAATTACGTAACATATGATAAGAATCTTATCATATATTGTTGTAAATTGTTCAGATGAGCATCTTTGCTTCAGTAATATATAACAAATTCTTAATCGTAAAAGAGTTATAGATGAAAGATTTTTGGCCCCTCTGAGTCCCTAATTTGAGGGGCATCCCCATTTCCTTCATATCAAATGAAAGGTCTTGTGATTTTGAAAATTTGTTTTTCAACAACTATTCAGAGATTTCTTTTCGTTGTGAAGATATGCTGAATAGAAATATTAAGGGACCACCCCTCCAAGTCCTTATTGGGGCCATTTGACAAAAATTGAAAGGGTGTATATTGTTTAAAACATTATTCTGACCACCTTTTGTTCAGCATTGCCTATCAAAATATTCCCTCTTTTTGAGATATAAAGTGTCTAAGATTTAGCATTCTGGGCCCTTGTGACCCCTAATTACGTAACATATGATCAGAATCTTATCATATATTGTTGTAAATCATTAAGATAAGCATCTTTGCTTCAGTAATGTATTACAAATTATTGATCATTAAAGAGTTAAAGATGAAAGACTTCATCCTCTCTGAGCCCCTAATTTGAGGGGTCAGCCCCTTTTCTTGATATCAAATGAAAGGTCGTATCATTCTGCACAACTTTTGTTCTATATATATTAACAAAATGTTTACAGGTAAAAAGATGTTTGAGATGTGAGATGTTTATGAGACATTTTTTCGAGCCCTACCGAGCTTAGGCGCCATTGGAGCTGGAAAGATATGAACGTCAAATAGCACATCTACAAACCTCCCTCTACCTTCACTGAAAATCTTATCTCTTCATCTTTATTCGTTTAGAAGAACACCCCAGGACAAGCCAACCCTCTAAAAATCAGAAAATCGTCAATATCTCACTGTCGGAAGTGTCATCATAAACGAAAAGATTTTCCAATAAGGTTCAGATAAATATCTATCACATGTGAAAGTTTGGTGAAAATCTACCCAGCCATTTCCGAGAATTCGCGTGCACAAAATCGGTAAGAAAAAAAAATAACTAGAGCAAAGCTCGTTGCAAAACAACGAGTGGGTCTTCCTCAGCGATTAGCTTGTAAATTGATGAAATAAATGATTTAATTTTAGTTTAATTTAGCTCTAAAGGTCAAATGTTTCTGTTTACATTGTCAACTTTTCTAACATTCTTTTCTCCTTTGACCTTTGAAACTTTGACCCAAATATCAACCTCCTTTCAGGAACTCTGAATCTGAAGTGATCATGAGCCTACATAGTCCAACAGTAGTCTCTGCATCAGTCATCTGTAAATTGTACGCACAACACTTATAATCCCTCATATCTCAATCATTGGACTTCTGATTTTTAATCCCTATACTACTCTCTAAATTAATAGCATCTTTGAAGCAACTATGTTAGGAAAATGATGAATGACATACTACATGTATGGCATCATCAGTGCTTTGGTACATCATTGTCATAAAATTTGCTTTAAAAATATTTACTAGATAGTAATCCAAATGTGTTACTGATTGATGATTTCCAATGACAATCAGCAAGTGGAGAATACTCTTATAAGGAATCCACAGGGATGATTTGTAGTTTTACCAGAGGGGGAAATCAGTAAAGATTAAAAAGGCAGTCGCAAAACCAAAGTATCAGTATAAGGCAGTGTTTCTTGTGGATATTTTAACATAACCTCTTTCTTAGCATTTTGCATACAGTTGAACTTCATTATCTCGAATACCGATATCTCAATTCCAGGGATATGTCAAACTGAGTTGGTTGTCCCAATCACTTGTCATGTTTTTTATCCTTCCTGTTTATCTTGAATCAACACTCAGCAGATATCTTGAAGTTTAATCTTGGTTCTGTTGAGGTCGAGATAATGAGGTTTGACTGTACATTTTGGGTTCATTTATTCAAATGTTTTACAAGGAAAAAAACACACATATTTAAATTTTGCAACATGTTTAAATAATTTTTACAAGCATATTACAAATATATTCAAGTAAATTTGTTATCAAAATTCACTTAAAATATCTCAATCCATTGAAGTTTATTGGAGTACAGTATAACATGAAAGAACAAGTGAACCTAAGAAACAGTAAGAACATTCAAAGAATTCTTATCTCATTCTTTTGGAGACTTAGTGGTTGACATAAAACTATCTATGGCATATTTTACCTGTCTTGTCCATGTGTCCTGTCTTTTCTGTCTATTGTACAAAAATATATATTTTAATAAAAGTTCTGACCAAGACTGAAGTTTCTGAAAACTGCATCAGACTTCAAGATCAAGGTCATGAAGTCAATTTCATAATACAATCCAAAAGGCAAAAAAAAAAAAAAAAAAAAAAAAAAAACAAGCATTCTGAGGGTATTGCATTAGCACTAGTCCCCTACCGACAAGTGTAATCTGGTTCCCGTTAAAAATTGAAAATGCCACAATTCCGTCAAAAATCATTGAAGCGGAACGAAATGCAAACTTGGTTTATAAGTAATCAAGGTAAAGTCACATATCAAAAATTAGCTCAATATCTGCAAGTGTTAAGAAAAAAACTTGCGGAAAACCCTTAAAAATTGAAGAGGTCATAATTTCATCAAAAGTCAATGAAGCGGAACGAAAAGCAAACTTCATCTGTTACTCATCAAGATACACTCACATACCAAAAATCAGCTCGATATCTGCAAGCGTTTAGGAAAAAAGTGCGGAAAACCAAGTGGGACAGACAGACAGACAGAGGGACAGTCAGATGGACAGACAGACAGACAGATGGACGGACAGACTCTGAGGAAACCTATAGTCCCCTCCGGTTTCACCGGTAGGGGACTAATAATGCACATGTGAAAAAAATATGAAAGCCCTGACTCTTCTAGAGAATTATAGCCAAAATTAGAATGTTTCTTAAGTAAGGTAAAAACTCTTGTTCAAGATCATGTAGATCAAACAAGAGGCCCAAGGGCCTTGGATCGCTCTTCTGATAAACTGTACAACCTATCACTTCTATTTGAAGCCTCTAAGTATCCTGTATACATGTATAGGTCAAAAGGTAGGTCATCATGACCTACATTTTAGATGAAACACTCTGAGAACCCAAGATGATTCTAAGCAAATTAGTACCTGAAAGTAGGTCATGTGACCTACTTATCACTTGTCATTCTCTGAGGACCCAAGATGCATCAACTAAGTTTGATGATTCTAAGCCAATTAATACCTAAAATATTTTGAAAATTATAACTATTAAAACTCAAAAGTATGTCACAGTGACCTATTTTTCAGATGACATACTTTAAGGACCCAAGATGCATCAACTGACAAAGTTTGATGATTCTAAGCCAATAAGTACCTGATACATTTAAATATAGCCATAAAATTTCAAAAGTAGGTCACAGTGACCTACATTTCAGTCAACTTACTCCGAGGACCTAAGATGCATCAACTGACAAAGTTTGATGATTCTAAGCCAAATAGTACCCAAAAATATTAAATACAGCCATAAAGATTTCAAAAGTAGGTCACGTTGACCTACTTTTCAGTTGTCGTACTCCAATGACCAAAGATGCATCAACTGACAAAGTTTGATGATTTCAATCCAATTAGTACCTGAAATATTTAATTAAAGCCATGAATTTCAAAAGTAGGTCACGGTGACCTACTTTTTAGTTGATCTACTCTGAGGACCCAAGATGCATCAACTGACAAAGTTTGACGATTCTAAGCTAATTACTACCCGAAATATTTAATTATAGTTATATAAATTAAAAAGTAGGTCACGGTGACCTACTTTTCAGTCGACCTACTCCGAGGACCTAAAATACATCAACTGACAAATTTTGATGATTCTAAGCCAAATAATACCTGAAAGAATAATAAATACATCCATAAAATTTCAAAAGTAGATCAAGGTGACCTACTTTTCAGATGCCGTACTCCAAGAATCAAAGATGCATCAACTGACAAAGTTTGATGATTCTAAGCTAATTAGTACCTGAAATATTTAATTAAAGCCATAAATTTTCAAAAGTAGGTCAAGGTGACCTACTTTTCAGTCAACTTACTCCGAAGACCCGAGATGCAACAACCGACAAAGTTTGATGAATCTAAGACAATTAGTACCCGAAATATTTAATTATAGTCATATAAATTGAAAAGTAGGTCACTGTGACCTACTTTTCTGTCGACCTACTCCGAGGACCCAAGATACATCAAATGACAAATTTTGATGAGTCTTAGCCAAATAGTACCCTAAATATTTAAATACAGGTAACTCTCGATACCTCGAAGTATGTGGGACCGAGGAAAAATTTCAAGAGATCAAGAGTTCGAGTTTTCAAGAGTCCGGAATTTTCCGGGTTTGTTGACAGGTTTTAAAATTAGTCTTACCGGTTGTAATGATTTTCATGCAGTGCTAACCTCTTACATGTGGTTTTTATAAAACAACGATATTTTTTGGTAATATAGATGAATATTTCATTAAATTGAATAAAGCAAAAAATGTATATCGTAATTTCATATATATTTATTTATTCTTTGTAATACGGACATCATACTACACACTTGTTACATAAAAACGACATTTTACAGCGTCGTACATAGCATTGACTATTCCAAACATTATAATTGAACGCAATTCTGTAATTGTCTAATAATACCCGTCGTATTGACATTGAGGCTGTTTCTGCTTTTTCATATTTCGTTTAACTTTGACACTGACTCGAAATAAAAATTAAATTAGTATTTTGTCTTTTAACCGACTACTACTTTTTACTACACTGCGTCTCTAAATTATTGTAAGACAGTCATTGATAAATATTTGAACAGCATATAGGCTAAATATGATTAATTATAAACCAATTATCACCTCGCAGCATAAGTGTTACCTGAATAAACATCTTGTTCCTCTAGACCCGCGACTTCTGCCTGGGGCCATTTAAATGTCCAGATAAAGGTGCTAATTATATAACCTTGAATACACATAGCCACTTCGAGGTATCGAGGGGAAATTCCAATAGAATATGCATAAGGGGACCGCATTTTGACTTCGAGGGATCAAGGGTTTCGAGAGATCAAGAGTTCGAGAAATCAAGAGTAAATTTGGTTAGTTATATAGGGGAAAAATTCGGGACCGGAGACTCACTTCGAGTGATCAAAGTTCAAGCCATCAAGGGTTACCTGTATAGCCGTAAAATTTCAAAAGAAGGACACGGTGACCTACTATTCAGTTGACGTTTATCGAGGACCCAAGATGCATCAACTTACAAACTTTTATAATCATAGGCCTTAAAATGTCCAAATTATGCCTCTAAAACACTTTGAAATCCAATGCCTGCGAAGTTCAAGAAGTAGGTCACTGTGACCTACTTTTTAATAAATATGTTTTATGGCCCCAAGAACAAGATTTAATGATTCTAAACTTCTCAGTATTCGAATTAATGACCTTAATTGTTTTGAAAAGATTAGTCATAAAATTCAAAAAGTAGGTCAAGGTGACCTATTTTTTAGTCGACGTACTCCGAGGACCAACGTACATCAACTGACAAAGTTTGATGATCATAGGCCTTAAATTGTTCAAAATATGCCTCTAAATCATTTTGAAAAAAAAAAATGGCTGCAAAATTTAAAAAAATAGGTCACCATGACCTATTTTTGAGTCAGCATGACATGAGGTCCTTAGATGCATCGACTGACAAGATTTGATGATCCTAGTCCTTAGAGTAAGCAAAATATCAACATTTTAATAAAACATTTTAATAAAATGCAATTTTTGGTCAACTTTGAAGTGACCTTGAGACCATGCCCTTTGCCCCAGGTTAAATCCCCGTGCAAATTTTAATCTACAACATATCCTCAACCTTTTGTGTAAGTTTGGTGATAATCTTCCCAGTGGTTCTTGAGTAGAAGATTTTTTAGCAACCAGTACTTTTGGTTTTATTTATTTAATTATTTCCCCTTGTTTAAGGGTCACAACCCTAGTTTTAGTATAAACAGGAGCCCTTGGGCCGAGGATACCCTGTGACAAATTTGACAATAATTGGCCAAAGGGTTCTTGAGTTATGGCCCATATTCTAAAAAGGTACACTGCACGCCGCACAAATGGCCATAGCATTAGCTCTTTGAGCCTTTGGCTCAGAAGAGCTAAAAATTATAGTTCCCTGTGAAAGGAGTTGTCACATGTACTTTATGAGAACACCCTAGCTTCTCTCATTCCATAATTACCACCAATATTAGTTGCCCACGTGGTGCAGTTGTCAGAGCGTCTGCTCTGGAGTCGCGGAGTTAGGAGTTGATCCTTACGTCCCGGGTTCGAATCCCACTGTGGGACGTGGAGACCGGTCTTTCGGATGAGACCGTATAAACCGAGGTCCCGTGTCACAATAGGTGCTGGCACAAAAAAGATCCCTCACTGATCAATTGCCGTAAGTGCCGAATATAGGACACAATTTGCAGCTCTCCACCAGCAAGTGGTGGCTTCTCCATATGAGTGAAAAATTCTCGAGAGGGACGTTAAACATACAAACAAACCACCAATATTAAAATTTATTTGAAAAGTAGGTCAAACTTCAAGGTCATTGGGTTAAAAAAGCATAGTCATACCTTGATATCAATATCATTAACAAAGCCCTGCTGTTCCTAAGAAGAAGAAGATTTTTAAACATCTTTCTAATACATTCCCCTGAAACTTTGATCCCCTTTTGGGGCCCCACCCTACCCTAGAGGCTATGATTTTAACAAACATTGATTTTAAAATTTGTCAGGAAACTTTCACTCAAGTTTCTTTTTTTCTGGCCCAGTAGTTTTTAAGAAGATTATGAAATGACCACATTAATTTTACATTATTTCTTTATTATCTCCACTTGAAAAAAAGGGCTTGGTTCTTAAATTGAACACACTTAAAACCCTTTTTCCATTTGAATCTACACTATCTGAAGATGCTTCCATATAGATATGACCAATCATTGCTTTGCTGTTCTTGAGAAGAATTTTTTAATGATTTTTTTCTCCTACGGATTCCTATATAAAACTTTGAAAGTCCATTGTGGCCACACCCTATCCCTGGAGTCATGATTTGAACAAAATTGAATCTACACTATCCGAGAATGCTTTAATACAGATATGACCAATTAAGACCTTTTTGTTCTTAAGAAACAGATTTTTAATATGTATTCCTATGTGAAACATTTATAGTCCATTGGGCCCCATCCTACCCCATTGGTCCTGATTTAAACAAATTTGAATCTACAATGGGTATGTTTTCACAAAAGTTTCATCTTTCCTGGCCCAGAGGTTTTTGGTAAGAAGATTTTTAAAAGACGCTATTAATTACTTACTAATTTGTTATTATTTCCCCTTGAAAGAAGGCGTGACCCTTCATTCCTAGAAACTTGAATCCCCTTTACCAAAGATACTTTGTGGCAGGTTTGGTTGAAATTGAGCAAACTTGAATCTAAACTTCCTGAGGATGCTTTCATATCAAAATAACTAATAATGACTCATTTATTTCCTAGACGAAGAATTCTTAAGATAATTTTTACATATTGAATGGACTTCTGGGCCTGAATACTGTTCATTAAATCCAGTATGCTTTTATTCATGGAATTGGTATTTTATGAGAAAAAGATATTTAAAGATTTTTCCTATATATTGCCATGAAAAACTTGATCTTCTGCCGTGGCCCAATCCTAACCTTAGGGGTAATGATTTAAACAAACTTGAATCTACACTATGTAATAAAGCTTTCACATGTGTAAGTTTTATCTTTTCTGGCCAGTGTTTCTTAAGAAGATTTTTAAAGGATGCCTTTAGGTTTTCAATAATTCTTAATTATCTCCCCTTGCCCTCCATTATAACAAATTTGAACCCCCTTCAATCAACAATGTACTGTGCCAAGTTTCATTTAAATTTGCCCAGTGGTTTTGAGAAGAAAATGAAATTGTGAAATTGTGATTTTTAAAGTTTACGACAATGACAATAATGGGTAAATTTTGTTCAGTTACTGGGTCAGGTTAGCTAAAAATTGAAAAGTTTACAAAGGACGTAAGGCAGACGGACACTGGGCACCCTTCAATCAGAAAAGTTCAAGTGAGCCTTTTGCTCAGGTGAACTAAACAGTATACAACAGCTCTAATAGTTTTGTAGAATTTAGTGCTTTGTTGTCTTTGATATGTGATTGAACATCTCTTCAGTCTTATACTTGAAACCTGCACTTTATACATGTACATGTCCTGAGTCCTGGAATAATTCGAAACATGCAAGAAGGTTTCCACTTGTAGTACAGCAGTTGAACTTCAGTATCTTGAACACTGATATATCGAATACTATGGATATGTCGAAGTGAATTTGGGGGCCCAACCCCTTATTCTTTAAGAATTTTACCCTGGATATCTCAACTCCTCAGATATCTCAAAGTTTATTCTTTTTCTCATTTAATTCAAGATAATGAAGTTTGACTGTAATTGTACATGCCAAAATAGCTCTCCCTAAATTAAACTGTAAAATTACACATATTTCAAGTTCTTAATGAATTAATTTAAGGTCTAATGTGTCCATAATCCTAGATGGACTTTTATCCTTGTGTGACTGTTTAAAATTTACTATGCTGCTTATTCTGCATGTTCTGTTTCCTCTCCCAACAGATGTTCTTCTGGCAAATCATGGCCATGCTTGGTATCAAATTTCACATTCAGTTTTCAGATGACAGTCACACCTATGTAAAAGGAATTTCAACTTTCTCATTTAAAATAAAAGAAATTAATATTGTGCAATATATAAATGATAAACCATCATTTTGAGTACAAAGATACTGTCACATTTTCTGTGCATTATTTGGTAAAGTACTGTTTTTTACGTGCAGTCATATGAGGATGTAATCATGGTAATAAATATAAATAAAAGGATGAATGTAAAAAATTTTTTTCATAATTTCACATAAAGAAATGCAGGTATATAATGTAACTTGCAGTACATGTATAAAATTTATTAGTGAATGCAGTGGTTAATAGACTAATTGGTTAGAAAGATGGTAACCTGTTATGATTTATATATAGATATGTTTTTCAAATATGATTGTCAGAACAAGTCCCATTTATTTAGTCATTATAATCCAATTATTAATCAAAAGCTTACAAATTAACCCCCATCATAAAAAATTTGACCTATAATTTCTGTTTCAATTGATGAGTTTAAAACAACAATTAATTTTCTACTAAGCAATGGTTTACATGATATTTAATCTAGTTCATTGCCTGTCATGGTAGCTTACACTGCATGAAAATTTGGCTTTACAAAACAAGTAAAGATAATGTAAATTTATTATTTACAATGCCTTTAATTGGCTTTTCTGAAAAAAGTCAAAGTTGGAAAAGGTAACCTTTACATTAACTTTACATGCACTTAAATATGATGTAATGTCCCACTTTTTCTTGACTTTACAAAAAAGTAAAGTTAATATTTACAAACATTAAACACAGTATTTGGGGTTCATTAAAGCTGATAATTACAAATCTTAAATTTAATTAAATACCATCTTTAATAGCCACAAAAGTTAATAATTACTTTTTCCATTCTTCTGAATAAAGCTTGTGCATATAATAAATAAGCTTTTCCTTTCAAATTGAAACTGCAAAAGAAGTCTGGACATCATACTTAATATACAAAGTAACAACAGATTGACTTAAACTTTCTTTATTACTATACCAAACATTTTTATACAAACATATAATCAAAAACATCAAATTTCTTGACAGTATCTGTTGTTCATAGTCTATCCTGCAAATCCAATACACATAAATAAGTATCCAGGACAGAGTACACTTCACCAAAATCCTTTTCAAACATGTCATTTTGTTTTGTATAAAGAACCAATTTTTCATCCTTGAATTTAAAGATTTGAATTGACATGAAACTGTGCTCTGCTTTCTTGTTACTGAACATGCATTTCTGTGGAAATCAACAACTGTCCAAATATATATTTTGTCACATCTTCCTTTTCAGAGTCCAAAACTTTTATTCCCATGCAGGCAGTCTTCTATTGTTTTCCTTCAAAGAAAAAAAAAATATATATATATATATATTTTCAGTGACATGAATATGAATATTTTCATAGGCATCTGTGTTATAAATTCAAATAAACTGTGATATCAGTATTCACAGTATCATGACTAATGAAAATTGAAACAAGATGCAACCATATTAATAAATAAAAATTTCATACATGACCTTTAACCTCAAAAAGAAAATATTTTGAACCATTAATGTCAGTCTTTATTTTTACCAAAAAAATGATGCTAATCTTATTAAATAAGACAGGTACAAACAGATGAACATGTTGTTATTAACTTATTTTATAATATAAATGGACTGGGCCACTAGCCCTTATCTTACCCCTAAGATTAAAATTTAATAACTCTGTAATTTCTTTGTTTATCATTACCTAATTTTTCTTTTGAAAGGATTATTTACAAAATATACTAATGTAGGAGTAATATAAGATTTCTCGTGACCTTCTGTAGCTAAGATACTTTTGCAGAATTGGAAAATGTTTGTCTTACTTGCAAGATAATTTGTGAAAAAGTACTGGCATCAGTATCTATGGATAATTACTGAACACATATAATTAACTCCATTTTCCTTCTTAGTAATCAGGTAACAAAAGGACCAATAGTTGCTGCTTATCGAGCTATAGTATGATACTCTAGTTATGGTTTAGGATATATGTACCTTTCTCCCAGTAGCATGTTGCTGCTCATGAATTATTTCCTGATCTTGGAATTTTAAAAGTTGACAGGTCCCTCATTTTGAAGATAACATGCTAAAATGGAATTCATACTTTGATAAACATTTCATACCTCTGGATAAATATAGTCAATGTTTTCATAAATACTTTGGAGTTTGAAGCATACCAAAGAATGATTTTAAAAATACACAATGCAATCACAGTTAATAGTTATGAATTGCCAAACACCCTTATGTTTGTTTTCTTCACAATTAAAGAATACTTTAGGTCTAAGCAATACTTGCCATCTATAAAATTAAACTATTGAACCCTTCTCAAGCGTTTCTTCTTCTTGAAAGATCTGTCAATAAGGTGTTAACTCTCTCACAGTAAGCTGAGTAGATGGAGCCTGGAAAAAGTAGTAACACATTTTTTGAAAACAGAAATGTATAATTATACTGACTCCCGAACAAGTCAAGCAATTGATAATGTAAATAATTGTTTAAGTAATATTTTAATGATACCATTTATTGATTTTTTTAAAACTAATACGTACAAGTACCATCAAACAAGAGGCCCATGGGCCACATCACTCACCTGAGTAACTTTGGCCATGCTGTTCTTTACCAGATTTCCCCCTTTTAATATACCTATTGTGGCCCCGCCCTACCACCGGGGGTCAAAATTTGAACAATTTAGAATCTACACTACCTCAGGATGCTTTCAAATATGTCTCAGCTTTATTGGTCCAGTGGTTCTTGAAAAGAAAATTTTTAAAGGTTTTTCTTTAAGTTATATATTTCAATGTAAAACTTGGGTTCCCTATTGTGGCCCCGCCCTACCTTCGAGGGTCAAGATTTGAACAATTTATAATCTACACTACCCTAGGATGCTTCCATATAAGTTTCAGCTTTTCTGGCCCAGTGGTTCTTGAGAAGAAGATTTTTAAAGATTTTTCTCATGTTTTTCAATGTAAAATTTGGACTCCCTATTATGGCCCCGCCCTACCCCCGGGGGTCATGATTTGAACAATTTAGAATCTACACTACCCCAGGATGCTTCCACATAAGTTTCAGCTTTTCTGGCCCAGTGGTTCTTGAGAAGAAGATTTGTAAAGATTTTTCCTATATATTTCAATGTAAAACTTGGATTCCCTACTGTGGCCCTGCCCTACCCCCGGGGGTCATGATTTGAACAGTTTAGATTCTACACTACCCCAGGATGCTTCCATATAAGTTTCAGCTTTTCTGGCCCAGTGGTTCTTGAGAAGAAGATTTTTTAAGATTTTTCCTATATATTTCAATGTAAAACTTGGATTCCCTATTGTGGCCCCGCCCTACCCCCAGGGGTCATGATTTGAACAATTTAGATTCTACACTACCCCAGGATGCTTCCACATAAGTTTCAGTATTTCTGGCCCAGTGGTTCTTGAGAAGAAGATTTTTAAAGATTTTTCCTATATATTTCAATGTAAAACTTGGATTCCCTATTGTGGCCCCGCCCTACCCCCGGGGATCATGATTTGAACAATTAAGATTCTACACTACCCCAGGATGCTTCCACATAAGTTTCAGTATTTCTGGCCCAGTGGTTCTTGAGAAGAAGATTTTTAAAGATTTTTCCTATATATTTCAATGTAAAACTTGGATTCCCTATTGTGGCCCCGCCCTACCCCCGGGGGTCATGATTTTAACAATTTAGAATCTACACTACCCCAGGATGCTTCCATATAAGTTTCAGTATTTCTGGCCCAGTGGTTCTTGAGAAGAAGATTTTTAAAGATTTTTCCTGTATATTTCAATGTAAAACTTGGATTCCCTATTATGGCCCCGCCCTACCCCCGGGGGTCATGATTTTAACAATTTAGAATCTACACTATCCCAGGATGCTTCCACATAAGTTTCAGCTTTTCTGGCCCAGTGGTTCTTGAGAAGAAGATTTTTTAATGACCCCACCCTATTTTTGTCTTTTCTTGATTATCTCCCCTTGTAAGGGGACTTGGCCCTTTATTTTAACAATTTACACTCCCCTTAACCCAAGGATACTTTGTACCAAGTTTGGTTAAAATTGGCCCAGTGGTTCTTGAGAAGAAGATGAAAATGTGAAAAGTTTACAGACGGACGGACAGACGGACAGACGGACGGACGGACGGACAGACGGACGGACGACGGACAACGGGTGATCAGAAAAGCTCACTTGAGCTTTCAGCTCAGGTGAGCTAAAAACATTGGTATCCCTTGGTCTGGTAAATCATACATTGTTGTCATCCATGATTTTTTTCCTTCAAGAACCTGCATAATTGATTTCACTGTACCTGTTTCTGAAAAAATGGACATGGTTTAGAATACAAAATAATATCTATAAAATATAACCTAACTTGCCCTCTATTAAGAACATTGCCCCATGGCTTCTATTTTTTTTCTTCTAGCATTAATCTTAATTCTAAAACTGTGACCTAGAATTGTTTTTTCTTGGTCTTGTTTAACCCATGATCCTTTACAGAAAAAATGGAACATTATCCCCAATTTATCAAGTTACTTATCTAAAATACATATTTAGCGTAGTTTTTCCTGACTTTCATCAGTTTCAATGTTCCACAATGTATGCTGAAAACAGATGGAAAACGTAAACAAACCTGCACTGCAGTGCATGCCAATTGCCAGCCCGGGAGCTCGAGCAGTTTTCCAAGCAATAACCTCCTTAAATCTACCGGTCGATGAAAAGGTATTAAATCAACTGATCCCTGGTTTCATATTTTCGTCAAAAATACCAGAAAATTCTATGAGACCCGCTCAACTTGATTTGAAATGATTGGCTATTCAACCGAATACACAGTGCCATATTTGGGTTACTGTTAAAAGTAAATCGTTCGTTTTGTATTCGAGAAGACTTGAATGAAGAGGATTACATAATACTGAGGTAGAAAACATCGGTATAATATGATAATATATATTTCAGAATTTTAAAGTAAAGGCTGTCAAATGAACGGGGCATATTACTGATATTACCTCTAATAAACAAAACCAATAAGCGTATGACTTATTCAGGGCACTTGCAATGTATGGGAACCAGTCTACAAGGCCACAAAATTCCGCCAAGAATAAACAAAGAAATTGCGGGATGTTGTTTACGTGTGTCACTCGACACTGACTGCAAGGTATTGAAAATGTGCTTAATTGTTGTGTATAACTGTTTTCTGTCTTTCAAGATATTGAAACAGTCGTTTAACATTTCAAACGTAACATCGGGGGGGGGGGGGGGGGGGGGGGGGAGGGGTCACCTCTTAATAATTTACTGCATCAACTACCACTGTGTATAGTGTCAAGATATAATAAATTAAAATGAAAAAAAATCATTAAATTTTTTTTTATAGATTTAGGACAGCTAAATAAAGGGGCGACTATTTTTTGTTTGATGCGGGGGAGGGGGGAAGGGGGTAAAAATATATTAACCTCAAAAATGTTTAAAAGATATAATCTCATCTCAACTGAAAAAAATGATTAATAATCTTTCCTTGTCTGATGCCATTATTTCCTTTACCTCACTGAATTAAGAATTTCTGAGTCAGTTTATTTCCTTTTGTAGTGGTGATGGAGGGGGGGATCAAACTTTGTTCATTTGAGATAAACATGAATTATATGTCCCTGATTATTAAGGAAATCAAATATTCTATTCATCACTGGCTGGAAAATAATTAATCAGACTTAACAGTCAAAAAATTACCTTTTCATAATTTATCTTTTGTAGAAACAAAGAGTGGAGAGCTAATGCATGGTGCTAAGTATGGAAATGTCTCTTGTGGATTGGTTGTGCCAGAGACAAATGTACATTATTTCTATGTTGGGTAATGTCCTTAAGAATGGAAGTTTTTTTCAATTACAAGGGACATGACTTTTTCATATGTTATCACTGTACAGAGATCAAAATATTTTTAAACATTGTTAGGTACTCACTACATTATTCCATCTTTAGAAAAGTATTTAAAATTATTTTCTCACATTTTTTAAAGAGACCAATATTGTGAAGAGATTTTTTTATTTTAATCTTGAATTTGGATATTATACAGGTCAGAAGTCTCGGTACACTTTGGGTGAGTGGCAGTTGGGAAGATGGAAGACCTTCAGATAGTTTGAGATGAAGAAGTTTTTTTAAATGATTGAAAGTGATCATCATAGAATCAACTCTATTATGAAGATAATTTACGAGCAAGTCAGGTGAGGAATTGACTTCAATGTGTTATCACATTGTGTAAATGAATCTTCATTATTAAGATCTTTTACATTTCATTTTTATATATGAACTTGCTTTTCTATTATTCTAAACTTCCAAAAATAAAATTAAAGTAGTTAAAGCATGCTACAAACATTTTAAGTATCTTGGCAAGTTTTCAGGGATATTGCAGATGTGCTTTAATTTCAAAAGATAACTAATTTATGCAAACCTGGAAAAGAAATGGATGTTATTATCTATAATTTCGAAGATTATGTTTATTATTAGCACTCCTTTTGTCCAACACCCAAGAAATCTGAGTATCCATCCTACTGTTGAATTAACTGGTGACCAAGAAAAGATGACAGAGAGGGGAATCAAATATGGATGCCATTGTGATCAAACATATACACACAGACTAGAAAATATCTGAAAATTTATAGATGAACATTCAAGCAATTATAATAATGAAAGTTATTCAGCAAGAGAGTTTTTGCACAAGTTTAATTTCAGTAAAATTGTGTATATTGTGCACAGAGGAACTTAGTATGTAACTCTTTATGATTATCCATTTCTTTAGAGGATGTATTAGGAGTATATTTAAATAATCATTATCTTGTAGAAAAGAGCACACAAAAATTTTCTCTCTGTGTGAAGCAAGACACAAATGCATACACTCAAGCATTAACCACAACCACTGTTACATATTTTCCAGGGCATGTGAAGTCGAGCACATACATGAAAATGTGTGAAGCTGGACACATATGCAAACACACAAGCATCTACCACAACCAATTACATATTTTCCAGGGCATGTGAAGTCGAGCACACACAACATCTACCACAACACCAGTTACATATTTTCCAAGGCGTGTGAAGTCGAGCACATACATGAAAATGTGTGAAGCTGGACACATATGCAAAAACACAAGCATCTACCACAACCAATTACATATTTTCCAAGGCGTGTGAAGTCGAGCACATACATGAAAATGTGTGAAGCTGGACACATATGCAAACATACAAGCATCTACCACAACCAATTACATATTTTCCAAGGCGTGTGAAGTCGAGCACATACATGAAAATGTGTGAAGCTGGACACATATGCCAACACACAAGCATCTACCACAACCAATTACATATTTTCCAAGGCGTGTGAAGTCGAGCACATACATGTACATGAAAATGTGTGAAGCTGGACACAAGCATCTACCACAACCAATTACATATTTTCCAAGGCGTGTGAAGTCGAGCACATACATGAAAATGTGTGAAGCTGGACACATATGCAAACATAACAACATGTACCACAACACCAGTTACATATTTTCCAAGGCATGTGAAGTCGAGCACATACATGAAAATGTGTGAAGCTGGACACATACGCAAGCACTCAAGCATCTACCACAACCAGTTACATATTTTCCAAGGCGTGTGAAGATGGACACAATGCAAACATTATCTACCACAGACACAATGCACATATCACATTTAATCCAAAGTATAAAGTCAAGCTCAAACAGGCTCACTGCATGAAGCTGGACACATGCATTTACTTATGCATCTTGCAAAACTACCTCTGAACCTATATTCTAATAGATGTTTAAGCATTTTGTTTCTTTATTTTGTGAATATGTAAATTACACGATTATGCTTACAAGATGTCAACATTATTAACCTGTACATAAATACTCATTAGATAGCCTTTATTAGTTTAAATTGGAAATACTAGTACTTTGCCTGATTTATGTTGTGTAGTTTCTCATCAGTGATCTTGAGTAATAACTGAGTAAGGCATTTTTAGTTCCATTTAAACTGTGAAGTTTTGACACGTGTACATGCACAATAATATTGTATTGTATTTTAACCTTTTTTATTTCATTCTTTGTCATTTTATTGCCTGTTCTAGTAAAAGATGTAATCTTGTAATGTTTGTAACTGTTTTTGGTAGATATTTATAAAGCAGAAATTATAACAGAAAAGGTTTCAATATATCTAAACTAAAAGCAAATAAAAAAGAGCTCTCCATCTATCAGATATCAGCAAATCAGATAACTTAAAGGTTAAGTCATAGGGAATTTTAAAGTTTATTATATCTATATTCTGATATCTGGTACCATTTTTACATTTGTGATTTTCCGTCTACAGTATACAAAAATAGTATAAATTTTTATATTTTGTAGATGACAATCTCTAATACTAAATACAACTGGAAATTGATATAACGCGTGAAAATTTGTGTATTTTTAGTAAGATCGAGTTTAACAAAATGGGGTGGGGGTAACACAATAGACACATCAGATACCTATTTATTGAAAGTCAAAAACCATTTGTTGAAATCTTAAGTACGAGTGTATTAAACAAAAGCCAGTATTCAAGTAAGGATTTTAAAAAGTTTCATTATATATATATATATATATATATATATATATATATATATATATATATATATATATATATATATATATATATATATATATATATATATATATATATATATATATATAAACTTTAATGCAGCATTAAAGGTGAAAGGTTAGATTTAATTACCTTTTCGTGTAAGTAAAGGTTACCTTTTCACCTTTACTTTTTGTAAAGTTAATACAAAGATGACCTTGCTTTTTGGAGCACCTTTAATGAGATTTACTTTGCAAGTAAAGTTTTGTAAAGGTGTTTTTTCAAGCAGTGTTAAGTGGTAGGGCTTTCAATTTATGATCTGGACGTACCGGGTTTGATTCTCGTTCACTGCATCAAACCTAAGACGTAAACATAGATAGTGACTGTTCCTTCACCAAACATCCAGTATTAGAAGTAAAAGTTACAGGCTTTTCAGATGATAAGAACTGAGGCCCCATATCACAGTAGATGTTGGCATGATAAAGAACCCTCATTGCTCAATGGCCTGAGTGCCAAGTGAGCTCTAAATGTGAAGCTCTTCATGGTATGTGTTGATGTCTCTACATCAGTGAAAAAATTCTCGATGGGATGTAAAAGAGCAAACAATCAATCTCTTTCATTATTCCTATCTAGATTGTTACACAAGTTCTGATTGGTTAGCAAGCCAGGTGTAAATTTCTGTACACCTGGCTCCAGCTTGCGTAAATAATGTGACATCATAATGTATTGTTTGAACACTCTAGCATGAAAAGCAAATATACGGCCTTCGAGTGTATGGTCTAAAACCCGGGGTAAAATGCACATACACCCTTGATTGAACCTAGATAATATTAGTTATCCAGGTCCAATCAAGGGTGTATGGGGATTTACCCCAGGTTTTATTCCAGACACTCTGAGGCCGAAGGCCTCAGGGTATATGGAATACAACCCGAGGTAAATCCCCGTACACCCCTGATTGGACCTGGAAACTTCGGCCTCAGGGTGTCTGGAATAAAACCCGTGGTAAATCCCCATACACCCTTGATTGGACCTGGATAACGAATTTATTTCCTATGTACCCAAATAAATTCTTTGTAAACAAGTCCAAACAACTGCGTTTCAAGCTATTGATATTATTTACTACCTCCTACAATGCATCAATCGTGACATGTTATTTGCTTTTTATCACAGAGAAACTATGCATTGTGACGTCAATTTTTTTGCATTGTGACGTCAAGTTTTTTACCCCCGGCTTAAGGAAGCGATTGCAAGGCGTCACGTGATCAACTCATGTGATGTTTTAAAAAAGAAGATTTACGGTAACCATTTCCGGAATAACAGCTGAATAAGGTGCGTGATTATGATTAAGCCCATGACAAAAGATCTTCGTGGCAATATTTTTAAAACAGAGAAAGAATAAGATAAATATGTAATGTTGCAGGGTGTTGGTGAGCGTACGCAGATTTTTTTTATCCCCGTGTTTTTTTTTTTTTTTTTTTTTTTGTTTTTTTTTTTTTTTTTCGTTTTGACACGTCTACCTTTTGTCTTAGTTCTGAACACTGAAATCTATTTCATGAATAAATTTAATTCATATCTGGATCTTTATGTCCTCTAATTTTATTTAAAATATTAGAATTTTATTTGAGATCGGTTTCTTTCCTATGGGATCTACATCTATGAATAGATATTCATTTTCTAAAAGCTTCAGACGGCGTGATTTTCTCAGTGATTATAATGAATATAGGCCTATATGGATGGACAGATAAACGAATGCGATTTTCACATATACGTGTATAGACCAGTTTGAGGTCGCATGCTGGACATGAACGTATTTTTAAAAATATCGCAGAGGAAATTGTTTTCTTCTGTAAGATCTTCTCTAGCATTTTCAACTCTTACATCGACCATGTAAACATTGAATCGTCGGCACATTATTACGTAAACAATTGTGGTGGTAAAGTGTTTTATGCGTCGTATTTGGTAAAAAATTGAAACTTAACACACTTCTTCTTACAGAAAAGAAAAGTTTCTTTTTGCAAGTTTTCACAAATCTAGCAAAAAATACGCGTGTAAGAATGACAGACGAAACTAAGAGAGGTTAATTCTGACAATCGAGGTACTACGGAGGAACCAGGTATACCATACAGAGAAAATTATTTTGAGCATATACATTTATAAAAAAAAAACAAAAACAAAAACAAAACCAAAAACATTTCAACTCATCATGCTCACGGGAATATATTTGAAAAATGAATTAATTTTTTTTAAAATTCACGAGGACATGAACAAGGACTTCACCTCAGAATATTTCATGAACCGCGTGAGCATGAAGCGCAAATTTATAAATGTCATTCTACGATTATTTTTGAAACAAAACAGTTTGCACTATAGTTTTGACGTCAAGTGTGGCATTATGACGTCACAATGGAGATATGTAGGCTTACCTAGTTCTAAAAAATTGAATTGTTTTCTAACTTGCAATGAATCTGAAGGAAAAATATTTGCAAATGTAAATATTAAATAGTAAATCACTAAAATTTGTCAAATAAGATAATAGCTAGGATTTTTATATACGGTATATATTGCAGGTACAAGTTCTCTGAAATATCTGAAATAACCTATTCATTCAATGTGTTCAAGTGACTGCCCCCCCCCCCCCTTCCGATACCAAGTCACAGTGCAGAGAACTCGATGAGTGTTCAGAGAATGAACAATTTGGCCCTTAGACCACTGTGCACTGGTTTAGAATGTATATACTTATATTGATATAATAACGGAATGAATATTTTGGAGATGGGGAAATAAAAAAAAATATATGCATATTGTTGTTTTTTGTGTACATGATACTTATATCATTCTGCGATCATTCTGCTCTACATATAAAATGAGCAACCACCACAAGATTTTCAGGAAAAAAAATTATTAATCTATACGTATTTTCTATAGTTTTTTAACAGATTATGCATATTAAAGGTTCAGCAACAAACCATTAGATTAAAATTTATGAAATCTTTTAATATTTTAGGAAGGGGGGGGGGTATTGAAATGCATGTAGCTTAAAAAAGAATGTGATGACCCCACTTCATATTTAAACCATAAGTCACTTATAATAACTGTTACAAAATATATTAATTTTAGGAAAATTCATTGGGCAATTTTTTGTCAAGACGTTGAAAACTGCTCTTGGGGTGAAAATATTACTGCAAATTTACAATGACTACTCCCCAAAGCAACTGTGGCATTAGTACATCTATCAATAGTTTCCGATACAACTTTTATTTTCGATGAATATAAAGCATATTATTTAATATCTGGTGAAAATTATTTAATTTGTTTCAATTTTGATACCTGCATGGCATACTTAAAATTTCACTACATAAATATCAAAATATTGAAAAACGGTGGTTACCATGGCAACCATATCTTCCTTATAATCCTGATGACCATGGTTGAAATTTTCATATTATGATACCATTAACGTAAGGCAAATTATATGTAAAAATGAGAAAAAATCATAGAGCGGATTTTTTTCATGTACCCTTGCAATCACTTCCTTAAGTCAGGTATACGGAAATTTACACCCAACTTTTTAACCAATCAAAGCTTGTGTTACAAGCTACATAGCAAATAACTAATATTACAGCTCTTAATTTATTAGAGAAAGTAAAGAATTCTGATTATTATAATTGTTTTATAAATGAAAGAAAATGAACTGAAAAAAAAAACAATAAAATTTTTAACAAGTCCTGTCTGTTTGATTATAACCTGATTATTACATGGTGATAAAAATTTCGGACTACCCTTAGTTTCAAAAATTTTTCCAACTGCCATCCCTAAAATCTATTTCAAACTTTCATATAAAACATTTCCAATTTTTGGCTGTTTATATACACTGATCATGAAATATACCTGAGAAATTTAATTAAGCTGACTTTTTACATGTGTTACAGAACATCAATTTCTGACCTATAGCAATTAATATTTAAAGTATTTTGGCTAGTGTATTGTTGAACCTATATGCCTTTTTGTTTTCAAGAATAAAGTGGCATAGTTGTTAAGAGTATTTTCTTATTTTATTCCTAAGAGTTGTGAAATAAGGAGCTGATTGATGATGATCCTTAATGCGCAAGGTTCGACACTTACATTAGTCCGTTAGTTTCAGGCTAATACATTTTCATTCTGACTAATAAAATCTGTATCTATAATTAGTCTGAATGGACATAACCCTTTATACTTCCAGTTCATGGGTTCGAATACACTGAGTGACAAAGATAAGGATCCTGTGGATAAAACCATATAACACTAGGTCTCATGTTTCAGTAGGTGCTGGCATAGAGAGTGAAACCACGAGAGAAAATTTCTAAGAAGATTTCAAGAAAACAAACAACTATAAAAATAGCGCAGTGGTAAGAGCGACTCTGCTCTAGAGTCGCAGAGTAAGGAGTTGATCCTTAAGTCGCAGGTTCGAATGCCACTGTGGGACATGGAGACAGGTCCTTTGGATGAGACCGTATAAACCGAAGTCCCGTGTCCCAGTAGGTGCTGGAACGAAAAACATCCCTCACTGCTCAATGGCCCCGAGTGCCGAGCATAGGTCAAAACCTGCAGCTCTCCACCGACAAGCGGTGGTGTCTCCACATGAGTGAAAAATTCTTGAGAAGGACATTAAACAACTAACAAACAAATAATTCAATGTAGTTTACACATACCATAAAAATTATCATGATTATGTCATTCGCTGTTAACAAGCTGGTACGTGTAGCTCAGACTTCACACCGAATTTCATGCAAACTATTACATCACTGCCAAATAGTTAAGACATCATCGATTATAGTTATATTTAGAGTATTCACTGCCAATTGACTGTGAAATTTACATAGCCCATGAAAACTATCAATTTACAAACTTACATTTTTTTTCATGTACTACCCAACATGCGGTTACATTAATGTGCTCAAAATAAATTTCATAACCACACTCCACAAAGAAAATGAAGTTTGATATTTTATGTAACATACATAATAAAGTATTCATAAGCATTACAAGCTATTGTAGTAAAAGTTTAAATGATAATGTCAAAGTGTTTACAGTTTGAGTCTGTACAATAAAAAAAGATATATAACATCAGCTGATCAGTGTAATATGTCATGTGCGAGTTAGCATTTATCAATCTGTGTATATTCCAAATAAATTAATTATGTTAAAAAAAAAAAAAAAACTTACCTTCATTCTTTTGAATCGTTCATACTTCATAGGAATGACACAGACACTAACACATCACTGATAACTCTTTTCTTACTCGTTTCACTCTGCCGTCAGAATTTCCTCGCAATCGCACACAAGATCTTTGGTTTAAAACTCAGAATAAATCCATCTTTACGCTAATGCTCCATATACGTAATCAGAAAAGTTAATCACCTTATAAGCCACCTGAGGATTGAATAATGCATGTCTACATGTATACGCAATCGATATCAAACATACAGTGAGAATTCTTCGTTGCGTTGCGGAGGGATGCAATTCTGATGAAAGAAAAAGGGGAAGATATGGTTACATGAAAGATGTAAGATTTTACCCCTTTCCAACCCAGAAAAAAACGCCTGCACAAAGAAAACGCTGGCTGGACCTCTTGAGAAGAGAAAATTATGAGCCAAAGAGAAATCACAGAGTATGCTCTCTTCATTTTAAGGAAGGCAGACCAACAGAAGATCATCCATACCCAGAGCTCTTTGCATATAATAATTTTAAGGAAAGTCTGAAGGTTTGTTATGATTTTGATTATTAAACATCCCAAAGTTAGTATCAGGTATCATGATTGTACGTATCGAATGACTGGTGCCTGCCTGCCTGGCATAGTTGTGCACACTATTTCCTTTTGATGTAATATAAAATCAAGATTACAGCTCTACAAACCTGCATCAAGATAAATGGAAAATGATAATGTACTATCATAATGATATATTGTAGGATTAAACACAAAATTGAGAACTGTTTGAGCTTTGAACATTTTAAATAGGTATGGAATATTACAATTTAGAGATACACATACTATAGTCTTGAGTGCTTAAAGATTTGTTATCTTTAGATTCGTTCAACAACTTCTATATCCAAGAGGAAACAGTGTATTGTACAAGACCCTCATTCTGAAATCTCAGTTCCTCCCCCAGTGGATTCCCTGGCTGCCAATGAAAGAGTACTTGTATGTAAGATTATTTGCTGATATAAAATTCAGTAACAAAACTTGTGCACAAGTATTTATCATTGCAGATCAATAAAAATATTTGATTATTTAAATGTATTTTTGAAAACTGAATTTTATTTTTTTTTTTTAAATTAAGGAATATTATTTTTCAGCATTCGCAGATTAATAATGACAATTCCATTTTTGTTTCTGGAGAATTGAATGGAAGTTGGCCAATAACTCAAGAAATAGAAGTGAGTGATCATGAGCGTCCAACAGCTGGATCTTTTCCTGACACAGGTGAAATTTTCGAAAGACTTGTTATATAGTTTCTGTAAAAGAAGAGCCCCTGTACCTCTACATAATTCATAGAAGTCCTTCTCGTGATTGGCCAGGGGACCTTGACTGGGAACTGTTGAGTCATACGAGTAAACAGTAGCAGATGTTGGTTGGGGATGTGTCTGGTCCACTCTCATGTCTGTGTCGGTGATCTTCTGGGGGTAACTTACCTGCATAAAGAAATTAAACGATTGAAAAAAAAAAAACAGATAACTAAAATATTCCAGTATATTTGGCCTCTTAAACAGATCAACGCTGGAGAAAGGTTGAGACATTCGGGTAGAATGCCTTTTCAGTCCTCCGTAAGGAACGGGGCGGGGCATATTAGCTAACCTGAAATTGGTTTCGTCTGAATATGATAAACTGATATAGGGATTGAAGCTATTATCCTGGTTATCTTTAAAATGTGCTTCGAACAAATACTAAAGCAAGGTAATTGTCCATAGGGCTTTTATTTCCCGCTATCAGAGTTAGGTTATAGAGGTACCATTAAGTCATGCCAAGGTCGAGTGACATATTTTTTCAAGCTATTAATGTTATACCCCTTATCTTTGAAGTGTGCTTCAAACTTTTATCGGGACAAGCACCAAGTATTTCAAGGTTGGGTGACATATTTCCAACATCTATTTTTCATTCATATTAGGTCACTTGATACTTGATACAGATACTGGAAATGGGTTAAGAACCTTAGGAAATACCTCTTTTCAGGTTGTAACTTGACCTTTAATCCGTATATCAATATAAGAAACAAAGTTCATGTAAAGTAACTGACCTTTTCCTGTTCTTGAAACCCCTCCAAAATTTTATAAGGATTACTCAATAATCTCCTTTATCCATTATTTTCAGTAATCTATACGGGCTTACTGGCTGCTGATTCAGCCTAGTTTTGATGTTGAATTCTTCCATTGCGCATCGAGACTGCATGGTCGTATAGTTGCATGGGGCCAATTCCAGAGATATTCTGTTGTCTTTGTGATTTGAAGAGAGTACAGAGGATGAACTTCATTTTCAGTTAAAATGTATCTGTGCAAGAACTTTCGATATGATTTTCTCTAAAAATCTGTTGAAATATCACCCTAAGGGAAAAAGTACTTCCGAAAGAAATTCTTACTCGTGTAAAGAAAAGCTTAAGGACACACGAGACCTTCCTCAATTACAGATAAATTTCCATAAAACTTCATGCTTTATCTATTTGCATATAAACCTGTTTATGCAAAAAAATTGGGGGTATATCACCAGGCTATTTATAGAGTTAGAATAAATTGGATTATTCTTATTATAGCAGTGCAAAAAAGCTATTGAATGCTATAAATAAAGTCATAGTATATATTTCGCATTGAAACTATGTATCCAGATGGGAAAATATGATATAAAATGAAATTTAATTTTTGAAACCCATGTTCCAAGGCTACTGAAGAAATTTTCTATAGAAAATGTTATTTTTCTCATTGTAACTGATCGAGTTATCTCTCTTTGATAAGAAATAAATGAGATTAAAATGTAGTGGAATAGTATCTGTATTTACATCACGGATAATTTTTCAAATCAGAAACATGTAATCATTATATTCATACCGGTATAACAACATCTTTCTAAACTTCTATAAAAGATCGACAGAACATCACCAACTGTGCAAGTGTATTACTCACAATATTGAGCAAGTGGTCATTTATAATTCATAAAATACTGACGTAATGACTTGATATTTTTACAATTTGATGTTACTCTGACCTTACCCATGTTTTTTTTTTTTTCTGACAAGATAAACTTTATGCCATTCACAGGATCTCTCTGGTGAGCAATACAAAGATGGTCATAATGAAGACCAGAAGCTGCAATTTTGTTAGCTGTAAATTTGGATAAAATATTTTCATCTACAAGATGTTTCAATGAAGAAGCATTTCTACTCATTACAATTGCATAATTGTCATTTTCAATAACAAACTCAACACCGAAGCTGTGTTTCTTCATCATCCCTCTGGATATCTCAAGATGAAGCACAAGTCGTTGTAGAGCTTGGGGGTCTGCTAGGGCATCATGGGCATCATAATGTGATGTACATAAATCTTTCAAAAGGTCCACTTGTTTGTAAGATCTGCTGTTGGGAACTGCTTCTCTGAATAGAGTTAATGTGTCTATGAATCCAATAATGAAGTCATTCGCACTTAGTCCTACCTGATGCATTGCACGGACAATAACACTGGAGTCAAATTTTGCATTTTGAGCAACTAGCACTATGTTTGAAATTTTTTTCAACCATGCAACAAATGTTTTCATAGCATCCTTGGTATTCTTACATGGCACCTGCATTCCATTCTTGAACATCAAATTCTCCTTCACAGCAATACCGGACACAGCGGTGGCAGAGGGTGAAATGGACTGAGTAGATGGAAGAACATACTGTGAAAATGATTCTTCAGAAAGACACGCACCAATCTGGGTAACTTCACAATCTTTACCTAAATCATAAGGAAAAGGAATTACACATCAATATGTCACAAACAAAAAACATACACTTTTACATTACAAATTTATTATTCAGTAAAAAATGAAGCAGTTGCATTGCATAATTATTCTAAAAATAATGCTTCAGTTCCATGCATTACTTCTGTGTCAATATATGAACAGTTACCAAGACCTGTAGTTTCCAAATCAAAATAAACAAATGTGCACTGGTCATGAGCAATAGGTGTAGACTGGGGTTTTCTCAGGGGTGGTGGTATCTCTGTAATGTTTTCCATGTCTTCTTCATTATTGTTTAGATCAACGCATGTTTTGTATGTAGTTCCCTCCCTAATCTCTGATGACTCTTGTGACTTCTGGGAATCTATTTTCTTCATTGCCCTGTTTTTCATGTAAGCTGCTGTATCTTCTCTTTCCCTGTCGTGTTTCCTTTTCAAGTCCGTTTTCTTTGCACTGGAACTAGTGACTTGTCCAGGAGAAAGAAGCAACTTCTCATTTACCTGAAAAGAAAGAGGATATGATATCTTCATTACATTGAAATACATGTGTTTACTGTAATGTCTTATAGATATAGTATTGTTATAATTGTGTGCAGTAATGAAGTATACAAATTACTATACTATATACCTGTATTACATATTGATGTCCTACATTTTTCTGTGCCACAGCAGCAGCTATGCGAAAGTCATTACTCTCGGAGCCAGAGTAGAAGGTGGACTTTGGTGTTTTACTTGCAACTGTATTGTTGAAACATTCATTTGCCTGAGTACTTCCTAAGTTGATCAATTTTTCAGCCTGCGATATGTAGAATCCAAAGAGAGATGAGAGATCAGATTTCAACTGCTGGTTAGAAAGGTACCTATGATAAGGAAGCTGCTGTGGCTTGTAGGTTTCAGGAGAAGAGAGAAATCCACACCAGGTATCACATAGGCTGTGGTCTCCATAGACATGTGGTGTTATGGCCTCCAGAATTTTCTTTAGACTAATCAAATCTTCTTGATTTTGACTGATGCAGTATTTGAAACACTTGCTGATATGATTTATGGTTTTGGTATTTAGTTCTTTGTAGTTTTTGCTCTTCTTCAGGTCATATAATTTATTTGTAAATTGTATCATTGTATGGTTTTTGTCACTCTGCTTCTTTAGGGCTGGGTTAACCTCCAGACGTGCTCTTGCAACAGTTGTCGAATCATTGTCCATGATAATAGTACTGACATTCACATCATTTTGGCCTAGGTCTTGCAACATCTGTATGCACATATCTGGTTCCATGACTTTTGCACTTTTTGACCAGTTCTTTCGACAGTCATGGATAGGTAGAACCTTCCCAGATTTTTCAGAGTTATCACATACTCTACAATAGCTGTTGCGAGTTGCAAAATTGATGATTTTTCCTGTTTCATTTCCAATCATTGCTGCATGACCTGCAAAATTTTTATAACATGTACATAATGTATAAATTACAGTAATATCACAACTAGACTACTGTGTAATTTCATTTGAAAATAAAATCTACTGTCTTACATTTTATGTATTACCAGTATGCCATACACTAATCAGTCTATTGAAGTTGGACTATCAAACATTGGAAGATATATTCATTTTTAAAAAAGATATCCCTGATTATTTCACTAACATCCACTAAATGGATAAAAATGTACTACATGCCACAAATGCTACAAAGTGTAATGTATAGGATATGTGTATAATACCTACTGTAATGTTTAGAAAATAAAATAAATACCTGACAAACTTCAATAGGATCGACCTGATCCTCTTTTCTGCCACCCACCATCAAATGATACAGAAAGCTCATTAGGTGTACTGTAAAACAACACAGTGCATATAATTTACCGGTATATATGTAACCTTGTTTTTGCTTTTTATATTATAAGTATTGCATATATAATAATAAACTGTTTGATAAAAATACCTGTTACAGTACACAGGTTAAAAAAATGTACAATATATTTCTGTGACACAAGTAATGATAATTCATAGCTTTCAACATTATTTTTGGTACCTTGATGATTCCTTCTCGACTGCAGCTATATCGTCACAACTCTTTTTGGCCACTTCTTCTAATGCCTTTCCTACTTCCCTCTCTGTTTTTTTTCAAGGTTTTATGGCACATAGATGGAATATTAAGTACACTTAAGAGCATTGATGCTTTCTTCTGGCCAATACCTGCATGAAGCATACCTGCAAAATATACACAATTTTGTAGACGGTTACTTTTACAACATAATTATACATCTGAATTATTGTAATTTATTATATCTTTAGTGGTTCAACTAGTAGACCATTCAAATATCATATAAAAATATGTCCTCAAAATAGAAGTGCACTTCATTGTTGTTTGTAGTACATGTACATATAAAATTTAATTATCAATACAATGCCTACCAAGAGCCAGTTTTGTGCTGACATCAAATGCTCTAGATGGATGGTCACTGTCTATGCGAAAGTGTCTCTTTCCAGTTGGAACTGATACCACCATATCACAATTCACACACTTTATTTGTAACATTGATGCCAGTCCATATCTGATCTCGCCACATATATTCGTGAAGTTCAAAGGATGTCTGCAGAATTCACAGCCTTAAATCAGCTTCTCAATGACATACTTAATTTCAATAATCCTTCTTCCTTCATTCCACTTTATCGTTACATCATCATCAGTGTCTTCAAAAGCTATCTCCATTACCTCTTCTTCGATGTTTGATGGTACTGACATACAATAATCATGCTCAAAAGGTACATATTCTGGCAAATCGATGGAGTGAGAAGTCTCAGACAGAGAAAGAACTTCATCATCGTGACCTTTAATAAATTAAATGCACAGTTATACAATAATATGCAGGATATACACGAAGTCGTTTATACGTCTGTATGAACAATATATGAAAGAGAATCGAAAACAAGAAATCATAATAAAATTTTCACTCACTTGGCTCCAAAAGTATTTCTTCTTGGTTTTTTCGCTGTTTGTTTATTTCTAATGCTCGTATTTTCCTCAACCTCTTTCAGATATAAACTTTCCACCTTTACCGCGAAATTGCTCCTCCATGTTGTAAACAAACTAATAAAATTACCTCCAATTACAAAAAAGCCATAAAGGGACATAACAATTTCTTAACATTCAAACCAATTTCTGAAATTATTCCGGAATTACATAATGGAAAACTTCACATTTTGGAGATAGAAAAAAATTTCTGGAATTAATGGAAGATACGTCGCGTCTGACCTTAAGTTCATTCAGCATGGAACTGAATAAATACTCAGGTTGTAACTGAATGTCGCCGGCGTGGCGCAGTGATAAGAGCGTCTGTTCTAGAGTTGCGGAGTAAAGAGTTTATCCTTTCGTCGAGGGTTCGAATCCCACTGTGGGACGTGGAAACAGGTCCTTCGGATGAAACTGTATAAACCGAGGTCCCGTGTTGCAGTAGATTCTGGTACGAAAAAGATCCTTCACTGCTCAATAGCCTTGACTGCCGAGTATAGGTCAAAATTTGCAGTTCTCCAGCGGCAAGTGATGGTGTCTCCATATGAGTGAAGAATTCTCGAGAGGTACGTTAAACAACAAACAAACAAATTGAATAAATGTCTGCATCTCAAGGTAAATGCATCAAAATATTGCTCGTTATTACTTAACATGTTCTGAAAGATATATAAACCTGTCAGTGCAAAGTAAACAAAGTAGTCCACGACCTAGTGTGCGCAGGTAGTTAAATCTGCCGGGCCTATATCTCATAAGGAATCAACTGTAATCGGTCAAAGCCATTCATAAAAATAACGTGTAGAAAATTAATACACACTTATATTACTAAATGTGACTTTTAGATCCGATGAACCGGGTGTTCTATATATTTATGCTTATCATTTCACCCGCTTGAAAAGGGGTAGTGTATATAGTGATGGGGGTGTTCGTCTGTCTGGATGTCCGTCCGTTATGCTTTGGGGTACCCATCATTTATCCGCATCTCCTCTTATACCACTGAATGAAATTTAATGCGACTTTTGCAAAATCGTTGTTAAATAGAGCCACTGTGCATCTCTATTTTACTCGTTCTTCTTTTGGGTTTCCCTTGGCAATAAAATAGAAATTTCCATTCTTTCTATAATATTGAAAGGTTCCCGTCTCTTAACCGCAACTCCTCCTATACCACTAAATTAAATTTAGTGATAATATCACAGAATTTTTATAACATGGTGCCATTGTGCACCTCTTATTTCCCCTTTCTGATTGGACACTTATTTTAGCTTTCTCAAAGCAAAACATGGTTAATGCCATTCTTTTATAAATTCGGGGGCTTTCATCTCTTATCAGCAACTCCTCCTATACCATTGAATAAAATTTAATGAGACTTTCAGAGATTCTTTATTACACATTGGCAATAAGCACCTCCTCTTTTGCGTTTTGATTGGCACATATTTCGGGTTTCCCGTAGAAAAACATATCAGCTTTGCCATTCTTTCTATAAGTATAATATCGGGGTAACCATTTCTTAACCACAATGCCTCCTATACCACTGAATAAAATTCACTTTCACAAAATCTTAATATGTAGTGCTATTGGTCGCCCGCGTGGCGCAGTGGCAATGCGTCTGCTCTAAAGTCGAGGAGAAAGGAGTTGATCACTAGTCGCGGGTTCGAATCCCACTGTGGGACGTGGAAACAGGTCCTTCGGATGAAACTGTATTAACCGAGGTCCCGTGTTGCAGTAGATTCTGGTACGAAAAAGATCTTTCACTGCTCAATAGCCTTGACTGCCGAGTATAGGTCAAAATTTGCAGTTCTCCAGCGGCAAGTGGTGGTGTCTCCATATGAGTGAAGAATTCTCGAGAGGTACGTTAAATAACAAATAAACAAAACGTAGTGCTGTTGTGCATGCGCCTCCTTCTTTTTGTTTTAATCAGAGAGATATTTGGGCTTTACCTTCGCAAAAATAGACTTTGCCATTGTAATCATTTGTTAGCTCTAGCGGAGGGTATCATTTTGTGAGCTCAGTGCTCACAGTAACTCTTGTTTATATCTGTTACAACTGTGTGTGTTTTCTTTTCCAAAAAAAAAAGATTAGCATTGACACTTAAGCAATGAATCATTATTTTTTGAAAGATATAGTCTCATAACTGCAACGGTGCAAACAAATTGAGTAACGCGTGTTAGCTTTCAAAAAATAATGATTCATTGCTTATATTTATATTTTTAACTCCTTGCCTTTCACTGCAAATGTGATTTATGTTTCCATATCCCTGTATTATCGTTCGGGTAAGTTACAATAAATGGAAGAGCCAATGCAAAAGCTTCTGTTCAAAATGAGCGGGATTATTGATTTTCGCTTATGACGTTGCACTTCCACGGCATTCAACGTTTGTGACGTCAATTTAAAAGGCAATATTTGACCTTTTGACCCCCTTTGAATGCCTTAGATTTCTACACATTTTATATGCAAAATGCATGTGTAATGTAAATATATAATATAATATAAAGGGAATAAGACAGCTAAGTATGAATAGGAAACAGTAAATACATCTTCCGCCTTTTCTTAAATCACAAAAAAGAGAACGTGCAAATCACATTATACAAAGTATCTAACTTCTGAATATTGATTTTTTGTGTCAAAATTGAAAAATAAACCATATCAAAAGTACGAGGGTTGTCCGGTAAAATCGTGGACAAGTTGTCTAGATTGAAAAATAATCATCACTGCGTTCTAAAACTTTCACTACTTTTTAGAACATTTTTCATCAATACACATAGGAAATTTCAAATAGATATCTGCTCAAATAAACAAAATATGAGACTTTATGTTATGTGTGGTATCGCCTTACGGCGCACGGATGATAACGTCAAAGTGTCTAAATCAGCGTCACGTTTCTTCTTTGCTAAATAAAATTTGGATAAGCCCCACTTAAATTCGGGGATTTCATTGATGCACATACTTGATTTTCCCTTTATTCATCCATAAACAGTTGAGGAACCAATCTCGCACACACATGGGACCTTCTGAAGATTTATTAGTAAGTTATGAACAGTACTCTCACTATCATTCAACTAAAAAGACTCATATTGACGGTTTACAGTGACAGCGTCTTTTGCTGTTACCAGTAGCTGTTTGTCCGTATGTCTTGTTCTACCCGGGGATTTGATCAAAAAGCTTCCGCTTAGAAAAGTCCCATTTCACTAGTATACTAAAGATCTAGTGATTTTTTTTATATTTTGTTTTTCTTCTGTAGTCATTTAAAGTTTCTTAGGGCGTCATTACTACATCTAAATCAAACTGAACTGATCTCCGGTGCGCTGTAACGTCACCAAACGTCGCCATTTTTCATGTGTTGGGTTCACCACTTTCCCATTTCAAATGCTCGGTAAACTGCCAAAAATTAAGCAAATGCCTTGATATTTTACAAAAGACGAAATAGTAGATAGTGTATAAAATATAAATAATTTTTACCCCAACCATTTCTATTTAATACTTTTATTTCGAAATATTACTCGTGTATTCGCAAATGAAACTCTGGTTTTTTGATCGTGCGCCGTAGGGCAGTACCCTGTGCACATTCAAGCATAATAAAATCTTTATTTTTGTCTATATTTTATCAAAAAAATTAAGATGCACTTAAATATGATGAATAAACATTTGCTGAAAAATTCAGCTTAGTGCGCTCGTTATTTTTTCGAGAAAAACGCTTTGTCCACGATTTTACCGGACAACCCTCGTACATAATTGATTTTTAATTCGGTAAAAAAAAAATTCATGAGCAAACATCTTTTGCAAATTATTTTGTTTAATAGTGTTATATTTACTATTACTAATTACCTATACCTTTTACCTTGTAGTTGAATACGAAAATCAATTTTCAACAACACCAAATGTAAATCTCCTCAAAGATATGCACACATACTTGTGTATATTTGCACAATATGTACAGAAGATTAGATCTACACACGTTTATGTACAATACACACTAGTGTAGGTGTACAAACTTTACAATCTTAGATGTTTTTACCAGATTTTATATTCTCAACTTATAATTATCATCTAATAAACAATACTTACTGTAAGGTAGAAGAAATGTGTGAGATATTGTTGAAGCAATTGATCATCATTATTATACGTTAAGCTTGCAAGAGTTACTTGTTCTTGGTCACACACAATGCTTGACGCCTTTAATGTACCCAGGGACTCCAAATTTAAATGATTTTTAGTTTCATATGGTATGACAAATTGTTTTGACGCCTTTGTGGAGATTAATATATGGAATGTTACCTAATAACTTGCTGTTAATTTATTCATTTATTTTGAGAAAGTTGCGCAGTCAAGGTCAGCATATTTTTGAGTCGAATAATATTGCATGAATTCAATCACTTTTTGGTAAATCAAATTTACATGTGGAAAGTTAAGAAAATTACAGCTTGAAAAATCTTAGATCTTCATCAAATAAGTGACAAACTATTTCTTCATGTATTTTCAAACATTTGCATTTCACAAGAGACTATTGATATAGTACATCTTCAATCAAGCAAGATCGGTATTGTTATTGAAATTTGTCATTGAATATTTAATCATTCATTGTTTTTCTCATTGGTACAATATGCTGCCTTATATTTTATTAAAGAATGAGAGGAAAAATATTCTTGTTTATAAGGTTTTCAGTAAAATGCTGAGCATACAGAATGGATTAAACGTATCAGATGTATGTAAAAATCACGCCTTTAAAAGATTAAGGGGCAATATGAGAACCATCTATCCTTCTGTATTCAATAATCCAGAAGTGAAAAAAGAATTAGATAGATTACATGATCAGTACGTAATGGTCCCTGCTGACAAAGCAGGTAACAACATTGTCTTTGTTTGTAAGGCTCATTATATTAAATGTATTTTAGAGGAACTTGGATTTAATTCTACAAGTGGTAATTCAACTTATACTCATAGATCTCTTTGTAAGGAACAAATTCTTCAAAATCATATGTCAGTTTTGAATATTTTTTTATATTCCAAACAACCAAAATGAATTTAAATTACCATATCTATATTGGATTCTGAAACATCATAAAAATCAAACAAAGATACATAGCGCGTTCCAGTAAATGTTCAACCAAGCCTCTTTCTTTACTCCTCACTAAGATATTAACAGTAGTGAAGGAGAAACTTCAAGAGTACTGTGCAACAACATATTCGAAAAGTTGTGTAAATCGGATGTGGATACTTAAAAATTCCAAGGAACTTTTGGAAATTTAAAAATTCCAAGGAACTTTTGGAAAATTTGAAATCACAAGAATTTACCAAAATCAACAGCTTAAAAACTTACGATTTTTCAACTTTATATACAACCATTCCCCACGATAAATTAAATTCAGACTTTTTGATATCATTGACAGCTGCTTTTTCAATAAAAATGGAACTCGTAAATATACTTACCTTGTCATTGGCCATTTGCAAAATTATTTTGTTAAAAAACATTCTGATTGTACACACAAGTACTCTGAAGTTGACATTAAAACGATGCTTGAGTTTCTGATTGACAATATCTTTGTGGTTTTTGGAGACCAGGTCTTCCAACAATCTATTGGAATTCCCATGGCTACCAATTGCGCCCCGTTATTACATGTAGCAGATCTTTTTTTGTATTCATATGAAGCAGAATTTGTCCAAGATCTTATACGTGAAAAGAAGAAAACACTTGCTGTGGCTTTCAACTCGACACTTAGATATATCGACGACGTATTGTCAATTAACAATGGTTATTTCCATTCTTATGTCGATACGATATATCCCGGTGAGCTTGAGATATAAGATACCACAAAGTCTGACACATCTGTTTCATATTTGGATATTTTCCTTGAAAAAGACGTTAATGGTAATCTAACAACCAAGCTTTATGATAAACGTGATGACTTTAACTTTTCAATCTTCAACTTCCCTTACTTATGCAGCAGTATACCTTCATCACCTGCATACGGGGTTTATATCTCCCAGAAATTTCAATTCCAATTATTGTGAAGTGTAAAAAAAAGGCTTGTCTCTTTTCATACAAATGTCAAGCGATGTCTTGAAAATAATTGCCTGTGCAAGCCAAACAATGGTCCCTAATTAGAGTAAATTAACGGTTTAGAATTAGAAACTGAAAAACGTACATAATTTGGAGGTTCATTGGTTTATAAATTTATATATTTATTTTACTGACGACGACGATATTAATGTGGTGCTAATATTTTTACTGTGGCGGAACTTAAGCGCTGATTTTTTAACTGTGGCGCTAAGGAATTTATCTGTGGCGGGGCCGCCACGTTAAACGGCCCATGGAGAACTTTATGTATGGATACATGTATGCATAAAGAAATAGTTATTCACTTAGTTGATGTAGTCAATTATCAAATTTGCATTGTTCAAACAGAAAATCATAATCACAAGGCACATGATAATTATGCGAAAACATCATTCGATTTCGACGAAACATTCGTATGAGATTTTCATGAAGAGTATATCGCATAAATATCGTGCAAAAAAACTCCATATGAAAGTTTTAAAAAGTGAATATTGTACAAAACCAATTCATATGATATTTGCATGAAAAAAATTATTTCCATAATTTTTACATTATTTTCTCATAGATTTTTAAATACATGTAGTAGTTCTCTCGGTAAAATGCACTGTAAGCCAACTATTATTCGCCACATCTGTTATTCACGATTCTTTAGTTTAAAATTCATCTATGGCTTCAACTTTTTGCGACTGTGGAAACTTAAATATAGATTCAAAATTAAAAACATATAAGTAATTCATGACGAGAATTTTTTTTTTTTCAGTTGAAAGAAGGTCGCAAAACTCGCTGATATTTCTCGCAGGCAAAAAATGGTCAATATCATTTTCGTGGAATTAGCATAACCGTAACTTTTTTTTCAATAATAATTCTTTCTTACTATAATAACCAAATGTAAGAAAACAGTGTTTTCTTGATCAATCACTATTTCAAAGAATTGTCAAGCTGCAATTTTCTTCAACTTTTCTAATGAACATTTGATTTTATCAATATGGGATGGAAATCGTGCATTATCTTTCGACTTAGAAATAGGCTGACCTTGAACGCGCAACATTCTTGAAATGAGTAAATGTTTTGTTTTTTTTATTAATTTTGCATGTTATTGGGGTGATATTCGTCAAATTCCACAAAGGCGTCAAAATTTGTCATACCATTAGACATGAAACTAGAAATAAAATGGACAGGGGCATTTAAATTTGGATATCAAGTGTTGTGTGTGATCGACCAAGAACAAGTTACTCTTGCAAGCTTGATATACAATGTCGATGATCGATTGCTTCCACTCTATCTTACATATTTCTTTTTTCTTTTCAGTAATTATTATTTATTAGAAATACAAATAATTAAAAAAAATGAGACTTTGTTATTTATTATATGCTAGTAAGAAGAATATATAAGAGTTGATATGTACATCTTTACAAGTGTAAAGTTTGTACAACTTTACGTCTCCATTAGTGTATATTATACATAAACGTGTGCAGTTGTGTAAACATATTGTGTACATCTACTCATGTATTAGTGTGTTCACCTTAGAGGAGTTTTACCTTTCGTGCCAGTCAAAATTAATTTCCGTATTCAACTATACGGTAATAGGCATAGGGAACTAGCAATAGGAATTTTTTTTTTTTTCACTCATAGGATGAAAAGTATTAAGCTGTCATTTTGAAATCTACCACGTGTTAGGAAATATTGTGTTCTAGGGCGAAGTGAGAGGCTTCGAAAGCAAAACTAAATGGAACTAGTCTAATAATCAGCCACCTAGCTACCCTTTGTTGTTGCTTATTAAAACTGTTACAATGTTTTTCGTATTGACACTTCTTTTAAGTTCACTTGAATTGCATGCATTTTTGTTGATGTCAATTGCAGGCAGCATTATGGCAACACTTTCTTATTATTTCAGTGTTGTTTTGTTGGGTACAAAATTTGCTAGTTATGTTGAACATCTTTATGTCCTGCATACCATGAGTATTTTCTTTTCTGATTTATGAGCAGATTTCTGGATAAAACCTCTATTTAGGCAATTTCTTGTGAAGATCGTATTTTTCTAATTGGTTTATTTGTGAAAGATCTAGTGTGTTTCATTGGTCTTCTTACAGGTATTCTTTTTGATGGTTATTTATTGAAAATGCAAAGGGCATAATTTCTGATAGGTTCCTACAATCCTTAACAGTTAAAAGGAAATATATTTATTTGATCTACGCAGATTTGCTTTCGAATTATTGCAATTTTTACACACAAAATTATTAGTTTTCATGAAAAAAGAAATCAAGTTTCCTCCTTAATAAATTTGCTACATAATGACATCGCTACATGTATATCATAAACCAGTTTATCTTTTTTAAAATATCTAGACCACAACTACAAGTGACAAAATATTTAATAATCATACATGTAGTTTGCGAATAATAAAATGAAAAATAAATTATACATTATTCATGTAAATGAATTGTATCATGAAAACCGTGTGATAAATTGTAGTTTTTTTTGGATATTTGATAACTTAGATATGAAATAACATTTCAAAATCGAAAGCAAGCTCCCAAGTGAATGCTAGATTTACTAGGGAATATATATTCTGTTGCCAGTAATGAAACTGTACCATATACATGTAATCAACAACAATAGTTTTGCCTTTTTATTTAAATTTGTCTAAATGGACAATCTTTTTTGCACCCCAAGTGCATTGTTCGGGAAAATGTATTTTACTGTTATTATGAATAAGACGAGTTAAGACTCATTTTTTCGGGGGTTGGGGGGAGAAATTTAGAGGACACTCTAGCCATGTGTTCTGACATCCGGGTAAGCGTTTTGGTGAATTGCTGTGCTAGCTTGCCATATGATGATTTATATTTGAGAAAATTATTACATTTTTTTTATTGGAATTCAAAATAATATATGCTATTGCTTACCAGAGCAGAGTTTACACTAGTAGTTGAAATTATATATATTTTTTTTATTTAACAGTCTTAAAGTATCCATTGTTATCCATCAATAATTAACAAACTTCACATAACCCCTATTTTGCAGGTGAAGCGCGCCTGTGTGTGTGTGAGGGGGTTGGTAGGGGAGATGGTATATGTAATATAGTCACCCTCTCTCCCGTTCGGAACGAAGTTAAGATATATAAAACTGGTGAAAATTTTAACTCGAGTTGGTCGACCCAACCTCTGCTGGGCAGCTTCGCCTTCAAAATTGTTACTCCACCCAGCGCTTTAAATTCTTTTTTTGTAATTTTGATTCAAATATATTTGATTTATCTTAATATCAAATAAACGTCTTCACAATATGTATGCTTTGATTTAATGGTGATTTCAGGCCTTTCAAGTATAAACTTAAAGTATGACATGTAGTCAAAATATCATCATCTTGAATGGACTTTTCAAAATAACTCACGAAATAAAATAAGTTCGCTGATGAAAGTTTATTGCAAGTTCTTTTTTCTTCACTACAGAATTATAAGTCAAATACGTGCATTTGATGTGGTTTATTATTCAATTTTGACAATAATATCAATATTCGAAATTTAACTACTTTGTATAATGTGATGTACACATTATTTATATTGTGATATAAGAAAAGGGAAAAGAAATATTACTAATATTTCCTTTTTATACGACGCTGTTTTATTTCCTTAACATTACATTTCTGTGTCAATAGCAATCTTTTTTGACATAATATACAGTTGTAAAAGTAAAAAACTAGAGGTACCGTGAGCACTGAGCTCACAAAATGATTCCCTCCGCTCGAGCTCCAAAATGCATATAATAGTAAAGTCATTTTTTTTATTTTTTATTTTTATTTTTTTTATTTTTTTTTTTTTATTTTTATTTTTTTTTTATTTTTATTTATTTTTTTTTTTTTTGGCTATTGTGAGGCCCAGATATCTATCCTTTCAAAACTTAAAGTAGGAGGCGCATGCACAGTAACAAAATAATAAAGTAATAAAGAAATCCTATTCAGTGGTTTAGGGGGAGTTGTGGTTAAGAAATGGGTACCCCTGATATTATAGAAAGAATGACAATGTGCATGTTTTTTCTACGGGAAATCCGAAATATGTGTCCATTCAAAAAGTAAAATAGGAGGTGTACAATGCCAATGTGTAATAAAAAAAAATCTCAAAAAGTATCTTTAAATTTTATTCTATGGTATTAGAGGAGTTGCAGATAAGAGATGGCTACATCCGATTTCATAAAAAAAAAGAATGACAGTATCCATGTTTTGCTAAGAGAAACCTATAATTTGAATCTTATCAAAAAATTAAAATGGGAGCTGGGCAAGGCACCATGTAATAAAGAATCTGTCACATTATTCTTAGTTTTATTCAGTGGTATAGAAGGAGTTGCAGATAAGTGAAGGGTACTCCCAGTATTATAGAAAGAATGACAGTGCCTATGTTTTGCTATTATATGTTTTAATGGCTATATTTTTTTTAATGCTAAGCGTAATTCCGTACTAAGGATATCGATGCACGTATACATATAACGTATGATTGATCTTGTCATCATATTTAAAACAATTTTTTTCTTTATATAGCAATATGAGATAAATTAAAACTAAAGAGTTGTCAAGGGATGAATTTTGTATCTTAATTCTATAATTCGATAAGACAAATTAAATTTGATAATATTCATACCTGGAGATTGATCAAGGTAAAGCTCACAGATTCAGTAGCTCTTATTTTTGGGGGTATTGCAATTAAGAATACATTTCCTTAAACAATCGGAAATCTCAGGCCAAAGGAGCAGAAAATGAGATTGTGGAGTATCAAGCAGACATAAATGACACCCCCTAAAAAGAGCAAGAAATATTATTTGTCTGTTTTTGATCCGATTTTAAAGCAATTCAGCAAGATTGCCTATATTTAGCAGCAGGAGTTGTGATAAACATATTGCACTAGCTGGTGCTTTATAGCAAAAATCAGACTTTAAAATAAACAGACTCCAAACTTTGACTCCAAACTCCACTCCAAACTCCAGTCCATGCCTCCAGTCCATTATTTACACGGTGCTGGAAAGCAGGGACAATGAAGTTCCCATTATGTAACCTTTTAACTATATTGATGCCAAAACTCGTTGAAATTGGTTGGTACGGTGGTTCAGTAAAAGAAAATAAAAATGTTTAAAATTTACAACCCAAGATGACGGACGAAAACTGCTAAGTGACTTAGATGACCTTAAAGCTTTTTCGTGTCCCTTTTGCAAAAACTCAGTCTGTCCCTGAACATTTAAACTGACATTTTGGACACCAAAAGTTGTTTGGAGAAAATGAAATTAAGATTATGTGAGAACAGAGAAAAAACAGGCACCGTGTAATTCATGGACTGAAGGCATGGAATGGAGTTATGGAGTGGAGTTTGGTGTCAAATTTTGGAGTCTAAGATTTTTTTAAAAAACATGAATGGAAAAAGATGTTCAAGAAATTGCATTAGTATGAAAGTCTTTAGTTCTTTTTTGTACGTTTGTTGGCTGTTTCATGACTTGTAACTAAACAGGTTTATAATTCATGGGTACTATGACTTAATTAAAATTTGTAAGTTTCTGAAACTTAAGTAAGTATTAGTAACTTGAGAAAATTACATCAGTATTGAATAGACAGACATGATACTGACAAGATAACCCCTGTTTTAAAAAAAAAAATGGAAACTGTTGAACATAATTAATCAACAGATATAGTCGGTCTTACTGATTATTTTAATACAGTTTAATTTGACGTGTTAACAAACCTGTCAAGAGCTATTAGGTTCAGTGTTTAAAGCAATTTATACGAACGCTTTTTTTCAATATATACACTCACCTATTCATTACCTTCCATGTTAAAATAAAAAAAATATATAATTAGTTTTAAAATAAGTTTTACACTTTATACCACTATTACATGTATATGGTGTACTAAAAGGTTCACTTACTCCCTTACTTCCTTGCATTAAAAGCGACATAGCAACTACCATTCTAATCTCTCTCCCATTTCCTTGGATTGTCGCTAACTCACCCTCAGAAACAACAAATCAACTATGGGTTATATCACACTTCAAGTGAACGCATTGTGTTAATTATTTTTACTCAAGTTGATCTTTATTAAACATTGAATAAGTTTTTAGTTTTTTAATTCATAGTGAAAGCTATTTAAGATTACACTGGCTCATACAGAAAAGCCAGAATCCTCACACCCAGTTTCACTGATTAAACTGTGAACGATGACCATTTAATTTTGGAGTATGTGATCTAGTGTTGATTTAACTTAACAGCATGCATACATTAAAATTATTGCATTCTTTAGGAGTTTATATAAATATTATCATCCCATAACTAGCATCACAGTGCATTCCTTCCCATTAACTTCTAAATTGATAAAATTGTGGGTCACCAATGTATTTTATTCATATTACAGTATCATAATATTATTTAATTATTTAAGTAAATGTATGTGAATTATTGATAATCTTTTTTTAAAGTCACATTTTAAGATACAAAATTGATGGTTGCAAATCTAAAGTAAATTATATAGAGAGAAAAATCATCAATCTTTTTCTACAAACAACCTTGTAACAATATACTAACCTACAATGTTCAGCTGTGTGGTCAAAAACATATAAAGTGTTAGCAGACATAAAAAAGATGTGACAGAAAGCTAAAATTTAGTTCATAGGGTTGTATCACCTTCCAATTATGTGTTGAAAGCTATGGTGAAATTTATTTATGTAACAGTTAAATTTGATTAAAACATAGAATAAAATGTCATTGTTTTAGATAACACACTTTTTGACAATAAGAGTGAAATTAATACCCATGACCTTATCTGAAAGAATTTCCGGGAATTTGGTGCAGCCACTGTATGTCACACATAATCTGGCAAGAGGTATTTATACAAGAGGATACAGGCAGTGTTAGGCGATTGTAACAGACCCATTTATATTCACATCAGTATGCTATTCATTAAAGTACAATAATTATGGGTAATACATTTTTGAGGAAAAAGATTAACTTCAAGAGTTGGACCAGAAGATTAATCTGTCTAGATAAAAATTAACATTAATATAATATCAATCCTGAGATTTAGGTAATAGATAATGTGATCTTCAACTGAATTGTTCTAACAATCAATATCTTAAATGAATATTTGTTAATATATCAACTCCTAGAAAATAGGCTTTCAAATATGACTGATACAATGTCTTTCTTAAGTATAGATTTGGTTTTGAAAAAAAGCTCTAATTGATGTTACAAAGAAATTGATTAATAATTATTATGAAAAGTGGTCAAAATTGATATTTATTAATAATCAAAATAAACATTAAAAACGCATACCACTAGTTTACTTCATAATATTTTTTTATACCCCGCCATGAATATGGCCGGGCCATATCATGTTTGTCATGTCTGTCTTCCGTCCTTCTGTCGAGCTTTGCATTTAGGCTCAGTTCAAATCTCAGTTTCAAAGAAACTATTCAAGATATTTTTTTTGTAAAACTTCATATGTTGATAGGTATTGGTGAGAGCTTTTCAATTGCGTAAACAGTTTTTGACCTTGACCTTTCCTTTGACCTTTACCTTACTTTTCTTAAATTAGTGTTTAGCTCAGTTTTAAAGAAACCATTCAAGATAGTGTAATCAAACTTCATATGCTGATACATACTGATGTTATCTTTTTAACTGCATCAACATTTTTTGACCTTGACCTTTCTTTTGGTCTTGACCTCACTTTTCTTATAAATAGTGTTTAGCTCAGTTTTAAATAAAGAATTCAAGATAATTTCATCGAATTTTATATACTAATACATACTGATGAGAGCTATCAACTGCATCAACATTTTTTGACCATGACCTTTTCTTTGACCTTAACCTCACTTTTCTTAAATCAGAGTTTAGCTCAGTTTTAAATAAACCATTCAAGATATGTTTATCAAACTTAATATGCTGATACTTATTAGTGAGAGCTATTTAACTGCTTCAAATCTTTTAACCTTGCACTTTCCTGTGACCTTGACCTCACTTTTCTTTAATCTGCATTTTGCTTAGTTTTAAAGAAACCGTTTAAGATATTTTTATGTAAGCATATGCACTTAATACACTTATACACAATCTGCAGTCTCGATTACAGTAAGGTTCTACCACTGTAACAACAATGACGCTCACAGAGCATGGTCCAGAAGAATTTAGATGGGTAATTATTATTAACCTAATCTAACACTGAATATTTGTTAGCAACTTTGATTGCTTTATTTGTTTATGCATTTTACAAGTTTCTTTCAGACACAAGTAGTGATCTGAACTCACCGTTGTCGGTTACTATTTACTCAGGCACAAGAAGTGACCTGGAATTGATATTATAACTCCGACATTATTATTAACAAATGCATGATGCATTGTATTGAATTTTAGTGAGAAATTAGCATAACTTTTTGTCCCTATACAACTAGTTGTTTGCTATAACCTCTGGTATTTCATATTTGTACTCACTAGTGAAGAAATCACTGATTCAATCTTTTAACTAAGACCTAAAGGTATTAGGTCTATTCATGTTAACTAAAGAGTTTGTTCAAGGGTGGTTTAAGAATTAACATTTGGTGGAAAGGGTGGTTGATTTGTTTTTATTTCAGGTGCAGACTGCAGAGCCAAAGAAGAGTTTTGTGTATATTTATTTGAATAAAATCTTATAAAATAATAAAAACAATGTACATCCTGTTTTCTTTCGTTCAATATTCAGACTAAGGAGCCCCACAATGTTACGCTGCTAAACATAGACAGCTGTAAGTCGTAACAGCATTACTAATATACACTGGACGGGGTATTCATGTCCTATGGACATATTTCTAGTTTTAAGTTACAGAAATGTAAACTAAAATGTTCATCTACACTTTTCCAAGGAACACACGCATCACTTCCAATAGCAACACGGGAATATAATAAAACTGCAGAGTTGTCACCTGAAGAATTTTGTATCTTTAGTGTATACGTCAGTACGACAAATTAAATCTGATATTTATACCAAGATTGATCAATGTAAAGCTCACATTCAGTAACTCTTATTTTGAGGGTATTGCAATAAAGAATATATTTGCTTAAACAATCGGAAAATCTCAGGCCAAAGGAGCAGAAAAATACTTTGAAATGAATAACGGAATATCAAACGGGCATGAATGACACCACTTAAACAAGTAGAAAGAAACATTATTTGTCTGTTTTTGAGCAGATTTTAAGGTGATTCAACAAGATAACCTAATGTTAGTAACAGGAGGTTATGTTAAATGTTGCAATAGCTGGTGCTTTATAGCAACATGGGAATATAATAAACTACAGAGTTGTCACCTGAAGAATTTTGTTCTAAATAGCAAAAATCAAATTTAAAAAAATCTTAGACTCCAAAATTTGACTCCAAACTCCACTCCAAAGTCCACTCCATAACTCCATTCCATGCCTCCAGTCCATAAATTACACGGTGCCGAAAAAACACTCCCAGGAGATATCAAGAGAATTACGAATCTGCAGTCCGTTGATCTGGGTCGCCTAGATAATGCTCACAAAAATTGTATTAAAAATGAACACGATAACATTAGAATAACAATTGCTTTGAATTATCTTGAACTAAAATTGAACCACTTATAGATCTTTCAGGAATCAACTGGATAGAAGCCAAACAATTGCGACATGCTCTCGAAAGATAAAATTAGAACAGACAGTCACGAATTGTCGGCGTGACATACACACAACATTTTCTTTGTACAGGTGTACTACAGCAATAGTAGTATTGTAAATTAACAAGTGGAGAGTTTGAAGTTATCGTCTGCTAATTGAGATATAAACATTAACACACCAATGGGACATACTATTGAAAAAAGCAACATTTAAGGGTAAGTTACTTTTCTTTAAATTAAATTAAAATAAATGTTGATAAAGTATTTTTGGATTTTATCAATTTGCGTCTGTTTGTTATAGTGACCTTGCGTTGGGTAACAGAAGTTGGTGTTTGTGATCATGGCGGAAAATGGAGGAAAAGAATGTAGCTCATGTTCCGAGTTTGGTTCAAAATATTATTGTTTTGAATGCCATAGATTTCATTGTGACAGTTGTTTAAAAGATAGTGATATTAGAAGCTTACATACACTAGAATATCTTAGTATTTATTGTGCAGATCATGTAATGGCTGATAATATGTGTAAGCATTTTTGCGACTTGTGTGACAAACCTGTTTGTCAGAGCTGCATTCTAAAACACATAGGAGAAAAACATTCCTTAATTAGATTAGAAGACGCAATAGAAAAAAAAAAATTACCATAATCGAACATCGGGAAATGATACTGCTTTCTGAAATAAAGAAAAGACAAAGGGAACTGAATGGATTAGCTAAAAATAAAGATGTCTCGTGTGATGATTTTTGTATAGCAGTTGAAAGAGAACTTCATAAGAAAGTAAGAGAGTCGATATCATCTATGAAAGAAACTGCAAAGAAACATTTAGTAAATAGTCCAGAAAAGATTGAGGAAAAAAAGCAGCAGATTTCTTCAGTAATTGAAGAAATGCAAACAACTATTTATGAGTTCGATAGCTACACCTGTACAGATATATTAGGGTTTACAGATGACAACTGGAAAACAAACCATTACGGAAAAGATTTTACTTCATCCCTGGTAATTGACGACCTTATTCAAAGAATAATTTTAGAAACACAGGCTAACTTAGAAGATAGTATTAGAAACGTTTTTCAAGAAACGTACAACAGTTTTTTTCCTGAAAGAGTCGGTAGAGGAAACCAGACAATAAAAACAATGCAACTGAAGGAAGTAAATACTGGAGTTGATTTTCTGATGGATATTGCGTGTGCCTCTAAGGATGTTATATTCTGCAGTGCGCAGAATAACTGCTCACTATTCAAAATTGAATGTGAAATGAAATCAATGGTACCCTGTAATGGATTCAACCCAGAATACATTTCTATGTCGTCATCCTCCGATGTACTTCTGTTTACTTCTTTGAATGAATTATTTAAATTATCAATTGAGAATATGGAAATAGTTAAGTTTTTTAAAATTGATTCGGATTGGGAAATCCATGGGTTAACATTCGCAACTGATGACTGTGTTTATTTGTGTTTGAGAAATAAAAAAATGGGAGACGGATCGATCTTTTGCCTTAATAAGTATGGTAAAGTTGTGGACAAATATGTCACGAATAATGATGGACATGCCCTTTTCGTGAACCCCATATATATATCCGAAAACAAAAGTAATGATGGCGATATTTGTGTCTCCGATAATTACTCTGAAGTGTGTTCTATTAAAAAGAATAAAGAAATACGATTTGTTTACAAAGGAGTGGAGAAGATGGAGCTAGATATCCGCGGAATTGTCAGTGATGTGTTAGGAAATGTTCTTGTTTCTGATTTCAGGAACAATTTAATTCATGTCATTAATAAAGGAGGGAAATTAATACGCACAATTGGAAAAGACTTTCTCTGTAAACCAACCGGGATATGCATTGATCCTCAGGGAGTTATCTGGGTCACTGAATATGAAGGTGGAAGAGTTAAAATGATTGAAGCTTGACTTTTCTTCAGCACGTTTACTTAAATTGAGATGCTAAGGCTTGTGTTCTCAATATTTACGTATATGCACGCAAATCCAAAAGCATTTCTTTATACTTTGTATTCTTAGTACAGTTTATTTTTTTTTCTCTAAAGATAAATGTGGGTCATAAAATGCTTTATGAACATTTGTAACTTGCGGGTATTCTTTGAAAATTCAGTAACATTAACATGACAAAGATTTTATTCCAGAAGTTACCGTGACCGTGGATTTACTTATCTGTGTTTGGAATTGTAGAAGACGCCATCAGCATCTGGACTTAAAAATGTTCTGTTTTTATTTTTTCCTTCTAAATTTAAAATAAATGTTAAAATATGCATAGACTTATCCTATCTTTTACCAATTTTATCCTAGAAGGAAAAAAATGTAGAATTTGTAAAATATTTCCAGAAATTATACCTTTAAGAAGCAATGACAAAATTTGTAGTTTAGATGATCCTGAATCAATAAAAAAAATTATAAGTAAGAGCATATTGTTTTTGTGTGTGTGTGTGAGTATCATATAGTGAAATGAGAGCAAGGTATGGTATACCAGTTAAAAAAATCATTTATCCAATAATAGCAACCATAGTAAAGATTTTTTTTAAAAAGGAACATATAAATGTAAATTTGGAAGTAGATTATCTGTACATATCTATCTTTTTTTCTGTAATATAACCAGACCTGTGGGATAATGTATATACACTTGCAAACATTACTTTCTGCGTTGTTCATTTTATCTGAAGAGCAAGGCAAAAGGTACATGTACAAGTAAATGAATAATTTGATATTTTGGCCAATTATTAAACTAATTAATAACTGATTGTTTGACAAACATTTAAACTACTATAACACAACGACTTGGATGCGGTTATATATATATATATATATATATATATATATATATATATATATATATATATATATATATATATATATATATATATATATATAAAATAAAAATCCAAAAAATCACAAAATATTTTCTGCAAGCGCTTTCGCCATGTTAGGCTCTTCAGGCAGTTATACAAATGTCAGGTATTATAAAGAATGGATCCTGTATAACTACAGACTTATACTGTAAACCTACGGACACGCATCAGTATTTGGATTTTAGATCGTGCCATCCATCCCACACAAAACGTAATATCCCGTTTAATTTAGCACGAAGAATTTGTACAATTATTACAGATAGAACCCTGCGTTCTAGACGTTTGGAGGAATTAAAAATATATCTACGACGACAAAACTATCCAATTGATTTAATCAACGCTGGAATAGACAAGGCGTCCAAAATTCCAATAGAGAACCTTAGAAATCCACGTCGTGTAGATGACACCACCGATGACGGGAAAATAGCCTTTGTTGTGACCCATAACCCACGAAACAGAAATATCCTTATGGACGCTAAAAGATTCTACCCAATTTTAGAACAATCGGAAAATATGAAAAGTTTAATACAACCAAATGATATTATCAATAGTCGACGACAGGCACCCAATCTTAAAAAATTGTTAACCAATGCCCGTTTTACTACACAGGAGGAAATTCCAACCATTAAAAAATGCGGAGATCCAAGATGCGGAACGTGTACATATTTAGAAGAGGGAAATAGAATCCAACTTAAATCAGGAATGGAAATTAGAACCAATTCACCAATGAACTGTAAATCCGAAAACGTTATCTACTGTGCAATCTGTCCGACATGCAAAGAATTCTATATTGGACAAACGGGGAAACTAAATGCCCGGGTTCGTGTACACAAGCAACAAATTAAAGACCCTAGTGTGCGTAATACACCATGTTGTGAACATTTTGCAAAATGCGGCAAAGGAATATTTAAGATTTTCCCTTTTTATAAACTTCCCAATGAAAATGAAAATCTACGTTTGGCAAAAGAGGACTACTTTATCAAACTCTTTAAACCAAAGCTTAATCGAAAATGATACATTATTATATAACATATTGTAAGATTTTATGCATATTATGTGTTCAAGTTAATGCAATATTTGTACATTATCTAATACGGCAACTTTACGCTACCTTGATCTATTATGACGTCACAATGAACTTTTGCTTTTGGACGTTACCAGGTAACCTACCTGACATTTGTATAACTGCCTGAAGAGCCTAACATGGCGAAAGCGCTTGCAGAAAATATTTTATGATTTTTTTGGATTTTTATTTTTAATACACCCAGCAAAACTGTACCGGTTCTTCATTTTGTTTTTGAAATTATATATATATATATATATATATATATATATATATATATATATATATATATATATATATATATATATATATATATATATATATATATATATATATATATATATATATATATATATAAAGCACATTTTACAACAACTCTTAAACTAACATAACTGCCCTAAGTGAAGAAATATTAATCTAGAAAACACAACGAAATTCACTTTTATAAGGTTACCCACTTCCGCCCCAGCCCGGGGGTTGAACTCTCGACCTACGGAATCTGTCTGCTAGCAGTACAGGAACAGCGCACTAGACCGCTCGGCTATCTAGGCAAGTCAAAAAACTTGCTTACGATGCCGATGGAATTCTCGCGGCGCTGCTCTACACTGCACGGTCATTAAGGATGGAAGTGAGATACATTTATTTGGACATTAGTTTTATTAGAGGATCGATACCAATACATGTTGTAATGAAATTAATTTTTATTTATAAAGCACCTGTTATAACAACTATTAAACTTACATAACTGCCCAAGTTTTATATATATATATATATATATATATATATATATATATATATATATATATATATATATATATATATATATATATATATATATCTCAAAAAAATCACAACACCGAAATAAACTCTACCGGTTTCATTTTCAACCTTCAGGAGTTTGACAACATATTGCTTAGTTACACATAAATACAAAATCAACATTCTTACTGTGACGTCAAAAAGCGCTAATATTAATCTACGCATTACCAAAGTTAATTATGACGTCATGACATAACGTAAGAAATTAAAATTTTCCGTACAAATTATACAGATATATACTACGGGAAAAAGAAACAATTAAAATTCAGAAGGATAGCGTTTTGGATCATGATGAAAAACGCGGAAAAAGCGAAAATCTACAATACTTGGCTTAGTTCAGGACCCAAAACTATACCCCGGAAATTGCAAAAAACTTTTTGACTTCACAGTAAGAATGTTGATTTTGTATTTATGTGTAACTAAGCAATATGTTGTCAAACTCCTGAAGATTGAAAATGAAACCGGTAGAGTTTATTTCGGTGTTGTGATTTTTTTGATATACGACTACGTATGTGGATTTATATATATATATATATATATATATATATATATATATATATATATATATATATATATATATATATATATATATATATATAAATTCAAACACATAATTTTAAGTGTTATTTTTATGTGTTTGCCCATTCCATATGCACTAAAACTTGTTTTGTTGAATTGGTGTTCCTGCATGTTCTAATTTTCATATTCCAGAACTTATATTTCTGTCTACGTAATACCGAGTATTTTTTAACTTTCGTTTTATTTGCTTGATATATTTACTCAGTCTATACACCTTAAAAGTATAAATGAATACGATGATATTTGTTATGAAAAGCCAAGTCACAGTTGATTGGTTTTTATTGCTTGAATTTAATATTTTCGTTAAAATCACCATCTATCAAGATTACAGATATGCACGTCTTTGCATAAAAAAGCCATCGACTTTGAAATAAAGTGTTTGCATTATTATAACCATAAGTAATTTGCAAAAAAAGAGTAATCATTTTCTGATATTTTTAATGTAGATTATCGGACAATAGCTTCTTGGACAGATATTAGAATTATTAAGAAAAACCCAAGAAATAGGTTTTAAAAATTGACAGAAAAATTTACGGCGGTTATACAAAGGCAACACCATCCAATCATTAAAATTTAAACTTGCAAATATACTCTGAACCTGTTACACCTGAGTTCATAGTTGCTTCTTCCTCTAATATTACATTATGTATGAGATGTCTGAAACTATATTCATCTGCATATTCATTATTGTAAATTTAATTTTAAAAAATCAATTTTGTAAATAAATCGACTTTCCTGTTCGATAAAGCGCAAACCGCTTCTAGTCTGGAGTAACACCTGCCTAACAATCGACCAAGCAATAGGGTACATATATATTTGCATTTGCATTCTATTTCGAAAAAAGGCGAAAATTTGCTTGGGGTAGAAAGCGGAGTGGAGTGGAGTTATGGGGTGGAGTCTGTATTATAACAGTACAGAAAATTGAGTCTTTTGTATACAATCACTCCCCTGCAATGTCATTTTGGATTTGTGAAACAAGAATTAAACAAGAAACAACAGAAATACTAACGACCTTTAAATATCAAAAAAGAGAATCACCTAATTTTTTTTTTTTAAACAAAGACTAGGTAATACATTAACAACATCTAAACTAATCTCAGATATATGACCCTGCTCAACTATTCAAAACAGACAAGCCTAGTTAGAGGTGTTGACAGATTGGATATCAAACAGAGAAAGAGTAAACAACTGCACTGCGGAACTGATGACAACAATTGAATTATAAAGGCACATAATTCAAATACCATTTTTTAGGTCTTACTGTTAAAGTGCAAGCTACCCTCTTTGTTGGTATTTGAAGGTCATTATTTTTTACTGTATCTCATTCCTCTTAATTTGTTTATATTAACATATACATGTTCATGGCCGTAGGAACCGGGGGGGGGGGGGGGCACGGGAGTGCACTCCCTATAATTTTGCCGACATAGAGATTACTATAGTAAAGGATAGACACTATATGCTTGTGCCCCCTCAATAAAAACGTCTGATGAACTTTTTTTTTTGCTTGTCAGGAAATTTTTGGTAGTGCCCCCTCAACTTTTAACTGAAAAATGTATGGCTGTGCCCCCCCCCCCCCCCCCCAACGGAAATTGCTTCCTACGGGCCTGCATGTATCTCCCTTTTTCTGGTTAAATTAGGGGAAATGCCACAGAATCAAAGTTTATAGCCTACATTTTTTATGTCAATAGGGTGTATCAAATTTAAATGTCCAGGATTGATTTTAACACACAAAAAGGAAAATATTTATTGAAATAAATATACTAAACGCCTCATGTTGTTTTTTTTAAATTTTGTAAGCACATTTTAAATGATACTGCCTTATTCACTTTTTACCATTGTTTCTTAGGGAGGGGGCTGTATTAAATCCTACCTATAATTAGTTTCACAAATATTTGAACAAAGAAAAGTTTATTTTATAAATTTGACTTAAAACAGATATTGCATTTATATGATAAGTTTTGCTAAAACGTTTTAAAACATATTATTACATGCTTATACTGTCGAGTTATTGCTTTCTTTATACTTTGCTGATCAATGCATCACATGCAGTCTATCAACCAGTAAATGTATTACTGATGCAGTTGTTTGTTATAAACAGTGGTGAAGACTTTCTGACAGACTTAATTTAATTGTAGTATGGATGTCTATCCCCATAACGATGTGATGAAATGTATTTAGTTACTTATTATTTTTAAAAAAAGTCTCAAGCATGATGCTTCATCTTGATTCTATTAATAAAATAACATGATTTGCCAAAATGGGCAAAATTTTCAATATTTTTTTAATCATTACATTAAAATTATTTAACTATTAAAGTTTTATTTTCAAAAACTCCTTACAACATTAACCAGGGGCATGTTTTACTAAAGAACTTATGACTAAGACCAAACACTTCAGATGATAATATAATCTTTCAAAATCATTCATAAAAATAAATATCTAAATTAATTTTTCAAAGGATTAAAACCATTATTCAAATCAATGCAAAAAAGAAAGTTAATCTGAAAATTATATTTTGATCTTAGTCCTAAGTTCTTTTGTGAAACACACCCAAGAAGTCTTATGACCATTATTTGCCCTTTTTTGAAGAATGTCTGAGAAGTTTTTCCTGCAAAAATGTCCATGGTTTGAAATATCCAGAGATAATATTGTCCATTGAAGAATCAAGCTTCGGGGACTTTAAAACTTAAACGAGTTCGATTTTGATCTCAATCTCATTTTTAACAAAGGAATTATAAGTTGAAAAGGTGAGACTGAGATCAAAATTGAGATCATCTAAATTTTATATCCCGGAGCCAGGGCTCAATTATCTTATCATAAAGATGTGTTGCAAAAAAGTTACTTATAATCTTATCAGTTTTTCATTACAGCCCATGATTGTTGTTAAAAGTATATCCCAGTGGACATTCCTGAATAATGATGAACTTTTTATTAGCTCACCTGAGCCACAGGCTCAAGTGAGCTTTTCTGATCAAAATTTGTCCGTTGTCTGTCGTCGTTGTCGTTGGCGTTGTCGTTGTCGTTGGTGTAAACTTTTCACAATTTCAACTTCTCCAGAACCACTGGGCCAATTTCAACCAAAATTGCCAAAAAGTATCCTTGGGTAAAGGGGATTCAAGTTTCTTTAAATGAAGGGCCACGCCTTCTTCCAATGGGAGATAATTAAGAATTCGTGAAAAATTAATGGTATCATTAAAAAAATCTTCTTCTCAAGAACCACTGTGCTTGAAAAAATGAAACTTATGTGGAAGCATCCTCAGGTAGTGTAGATTCAAATTGTTCAAATCATGACCCCCGGGGGTCGGGTGGGGCCACAATGGGCGATCAAAGTTTTACATAGGAATATATAGGAAAAAATCTTTAAAAATCTTCTCAAGAAGAGCAAAGTCATGATTGGTCATATTTATATGGTAGCATCCTCAGGTAGTGTAGATTCAAGTTTATTCAAATCATGACCCCCGGGGGTCGGGTGGGGCCACAATATGGGCGATCAAAGTTTTACATAGGAATATATAGGAAAAATCTTTAAAAATCTTCTTCTCAAGAACAGCAATGCCATGATTGGTCATTTTTACATGGAAGCATCCTCAGATAATGTGCATTCAAATTTGTTAAATTCATGACACCCCCCCCCCCCCCCCGAACCAATTTTATATTAAACTTTTTTAAGCCATACTGCTCAGGTGAGCGATGTGGCCCCTGGGCCTCTTGTTAGGTGTACTTTTACTGTAATTCTTTTATTGATATCAAATTATAAACAATGCCCAGGTGTAATTTTAGATTCTTATCTGTTGACAAAAGCAAAACCAGTTACACTTAATTCAGTTCATTTTAGAGCAAATTTGTTTTTACAAGCAACATCTGAATAAGCATTTCTAATGCAGTAATTAACTTGCTATTGGGATGGGAGTGTGTGTGGGTCACTAAGTCTCTGATTTACAAAAAAAGCTATCCCATTGTTGCGTTGACATTTGAAGGTCATAATTTTTTTTCCTTTACTCATTCATTCATTCACTTCATTGTCAATATGGTTCATACAAAATGAACTAGTTTCTGACTAATTGTAACATTTATTCTGAAATCAGGGAGTTTGCAAGAGTCTGAGTGATCACAGACATCAGCTATAGCTAAGGCATGCCGAAAAGGAAGAGGGAAGAAGGGGGCAGTGTCTTCAATGGCAGGAATGTTATGACTCTAAATCTAAGCTTCTGTAGTATTTAATGCTATACCACCCCAGATATGTAAATAGTGGCTTGGGGTAAAAAGCTGAGCGGAATGGAGTGGAGTGGACTTTTGTGGAGTCATGGAGTGGTGTCTGTATTGTAACAGTACAGAAAATTTGAAAACAAATAGATTTCTTTTGCATACAGTTTCTACCGTGCAATGTCATTCTTGATTTGATAAAAGAATGAAACAGGAAATGAAATTGATGCAGTGAAAAAAAAGCTAGTGACCTTTAAATATCACACAGAGGGTCATCTTATTTTTTCCTCACAAAGACAAGGCAATATGGCCCTCCATTCCTATACTAAACAGACAAATCTAGGACCCCAACCCAAGTAAGAGGTGTCGACAGTTTTAATAGCAACCAGTAAAATAGAAACAACTGCACTGAGAATTGAATTAATTAAGATACATAATTATTTTTAGTAACCAGTTAATCGTTTTTGTTGTCGAGACGAGGTTTTACTATTAAGGAGGAATTGATGTCTGTTGATTTTCAAAGGTCAGTAGAATTGTCCTGTATCTTATTTCATTATTTGTTCTTTCTCATTCTGTGTAATTATATTTGCATATCTCTCTTTTCTAGTTATATTTAAATCGTGGGAAACACTTAGCTTTGATGTAGAGTCATGGAAGTTGAAAATATATTCCTGTCATTGTACACAATTCCTTGTCCTTCCCTCTCTCATTTTTTGTATGCCCAGCTATAAAGCTTGTGTCTCTGATCACTCAGACCCTTAACTGCCTGATTTCAGACTAAGTGTTACAAACGGTCAGAAGCTAGTTCATGTTGTGTGAACCATATTGACAATGAGTGAATGAGGAAATAAAACATCCTGACCTTCAGATGTCAACCATGGGAATAGCTAATGTGTTTTGGATAACAGAGACTGGGTGACCCACATGTGCTCCCATCCGAAAAGGGGAGAAGTCTTGACAGATTTGATTACTGCATTAGAAATGCTTACTCAGTTGTTGATTGTAAAAACAAATTTGCTGTCAAATGAACTGAATCAGATTTAACTGGTTTTCCTTTTGTCAGCAGAAGAGAATATAGAATTACAAAGTGGATATAGTTTAAAATTTGGTATCAATATATCAGAACCAGGAATTTAAGTAAAAAGACAATCACCTATTCAACACACAATCAATTTTTTCAACTTTAACAGTGCAGGCCCACTGCATGGTGATGTACATATATGTACACGTTACCTAATATTAATTTAATCATTATTTAGGAATGTCCAACGGATTATAATTTTATCAACTAACACGGTTTGTAGTTGAAAAGCATTTAATTATTGAAAAGATGTAATTAACTTTTGTAACACATCTTTATGACCCTGAGGAAATTGAGAGCTGATTCTTCTACGGACATTAACATCTCTGGATATTTCAAACTACACTGTATGTGCAGTATCTTCTCCAACAGAATTTTTGTAGGAAAATACTTCTTATACATTCTTTGAAATTGGGCAAAAAGTTCTCGTAAGACTGCTGGTATAGATTGTAAGGATGTTTTTTTTAAATAAAACTATAGTTATATAAGGAATATGTTGTACCCAGTAAGGGAAATATTGGAAGCCTCAGCAACATCAAGGACAAAATCAAATAAATCTTAATGAAATAAAAAGCCATTAAAAAATTAGTCCATTCTAGCAATTGACAATTGACAATTGACAATATACGTTATTGTAATAACGGAATCCTACTTCAGTATTCTTTTAAAATCAATGCGTAACCTGAGATACAATTGAACACATCATTATTTGAATTGACATTCTTTTTAAGTTTCCATCTTCCAATTAAATTAATTCTAGTAGAAAGTCTCTGTCATGGTTTTATAACAAGAAGCTCCATTTGCAGTGATACACATTGTGCTGACTGACAGACTTCAATTGACGTGATAAATTGATCAGCAAAGTACAGAGAGATCGAGTAATATCTCAACATCAAACATGTAATAATATTTTTTAAATATTCTTTAGTAGTACTTATATATATATATATATATATATATATATATATATATATATATATATATATATATATATATATATATATATATATATATATATATATATATATATATATATATATATATATATATATATATATATATATATATATATATATATAGCTATATATATATATATATATATATATATATATATATATATATATATATATATATATATATATATATATATATATATATATATATATATATATATATATATATATATATATATAATTCCTGGTTTTGAGTCACATTTATTGAGTAAGCTTCTCTTTGATCCATTATTACTGAAACTAATTAAAGGTAAGATTTAAAGGATAGCCCTCATACCCAAGAAACAAAAATTTAAGGTAGAGAATACTGCAGCATTTAATTAAATTTAATTCTGTTAAATTTATTCGAATTTAATTAAAAACACAATGTATACTTACAAAATTAGGAATTATAACATGAGTGGTTGAGTAAATTTCAATAGTTTCCTTTTTTATTTCATTCTGGACTCTAAACCATGATTAGATACAATTGACAAAATAGCTAGGCTATACAGCTAGTTTCTGTAGCCTTCCCTTTAATTTAATTGGGAAAAAGGGAGGTATATTTTAAAATTTCTACAAATTGAGAAAAAATGGAATGAGTTATATGGGAAAAAAAATTCCTTCAAATATCAATAAAGAGGGAAACTTGCATTTTAATAGTAACATTGGAAATAAAAATACACTTTTTTTTTTTTTTTTTTTTTTTTTTTTTTTTTTTTTGGCTATTCATCTGTTTGATATTAAAGCTGTCAACACCTCTTGATATGTTTTTCTGTTTTAAATAGGAATACGTACAGCATCAAATATCCGAGTCTAATTAAGATGCTGTAAATGTATCAACTAGTCTTTGTTATAATTTTTTTTAGATGACCCTCAATGTGACATTTGTTTCATTCTTTTTACACAAATCAAAAATGACATTGCATGGGAGACATTGTATGTAAGAAAAATATATTTGCTCTCAAATTTTCTGTACTGTTACAATACAGACTCCACTCCATGGCTCCACTCCTCTCCACTCAATGAAATCAGAGACAGGAAAAGACTGATCTTCAAATATCAACAAAGAGGGCAGCTTGCACTTTAGTAGTAACACCTCAACCAAAAAAAATTACCTGCTATCAAAATAATTACATATCATATGAATAATTCAATCCTCAGTGCAGTTGCTTGCTATTTATCGGTTTGATATTAAAGCTGTCAGCTCCTCTTACTAGGTTTGTCTGTTTGGAGTACAGGGTCATATTTAGACTGGTTTTGCTTGTCTCTATCGTATGAAAAGCCCGTATATTACCTAGTTTTTGTTATGAAAAAAACTCCAGGTGATCCTCTTTGTGACATTTAATGGTCACTAGCTTTTCTGGCTGCATCGATTTCATTTCTTGTTTCATTCACAAATCCAAAATGAGGTTGCAAAGGAAATATTGCATGTAACAGAAAACTTTTTTTAAACTTTATATACAGACTCCATTTCATGACTCCACAAAACTCAATTCACTTCACTCAGCTTTTTACCCCAAGCCGAATTTTTTCGTGTACAGGTGTACTACAGCGATAGCGGTTTTATAATTTAACAAATGGAAAGCCTGGATATTATCGTCTGCTTGTATAGATTTACACTGCATTTATCGACTCAAATGTGAAACACAATAGAACATTCAAAATGAGTAATACCGTGACGAAGCACTGGAAGTTTTGAAAAGTATTGAAACTGGTAGTAGTTATTTATGTCTTCCATCTCCAATGGAAGACATTTTTGTTTTCATTCGGTTTCTTTTTGGTCTTCTGTCTCAGAAAGAAGATGTTTTTGCTTCCCGTGTACCAATTGCGTTTGTTATTTGAAAACTAAATTCTATATACATATGAAACTGGATCAATTCAAAAACTTGAACATTAGAAGAAAAAAAAATGTTGTGGTTTTCACTCTTCATACATATATTTACGACATATATAATCAAATAACATAAGTTACTTCAATTCATAAGTTGACTCTCTATATACCATTAGACTTGAAAAAAAGATACCACAAAATTAGAAACATCTGTTTCATAATTGTATATTTTACTAGAAAAACGACGTAAATTGTGACCTTACACCCCATACGAACTGCGAACGATAGTATTGTTCTCCCGCCTACCTCCAAGTCAATTTTCAAAAGTTAACACATTTGAATGATTTTTCATATGTACGAGGGTTGTTCGAAAAGTTCGTTGACTTCTGTCATATCTTTTTTATTTAACGTCATATGTCATCCAAATTTGGTAGAAATATTTTAACAATAAATTTAAATGATTTGTATGAAATTTTTCAAAAATATCATGATTTATTTAAAACTTATCCAGAATTTAAAACTGCAAAAATCGGATCGCGGCGCAGGTCAAAATTTAGTTATTTACAAACAATACACTAAATAATAATGTCTGTAGTCATCTTTCTGTAAAATGGAGCAAAAACGAAAAAATCCTAGACGGTTAAATTAAGAACTGTTTCATCGATTCGAATTCCAAATTATGGCTAAATATTTTGCTTCGGTAAAAAGAAATCAATTTGAGAAGATAGATAGTCCTCATTGAAAATGACAAAAACGATGACGTTGTAGAACGTCACGGAGCAGCAGATAACGATGCAGTTTTGTGTTATACTCGTGGAAAATCCTGAATAAACGCTAAAATGTTGGAGGAATCAGAAAAAATGCCACAAGCGAGTAGTGCATGTGTGCGTAAATGGTAGAGGCGGTATTTGAGTGACAGAGACTCTGTATCGGACCAGGACAATCTGTGAAGAAACGGTTTAACTGTAAAAATCTGAACGAAAACTTTTAAAAGTTGGGACGTCATGGAAAGACGTAGGCGCTTCAGAGTTGTTGATCTTGTGAAAGCACAGTTAAGCGGTAAAAGAAATTAAACATTAACCAAGGAAATCATAAAACGAGAACAATTGTTAGAAAAATAAATGTCAAGTGATTGAAAAAGGTTTTTAATACGTGGGTATTGGACTAAAGTATGTGAATGTATAGGGATAGTATTTTTGAGAAATTCCTGATGCTATATTTTTGACGTTACATTGCTTTTAAGTGTGCGCCGTGGTTACAAAACATTTTGATTTTAAAATGAAGTAAATTAATTTCTATCAAATCGAATGAAATGAAATTTCACAGATCAACAAAACAAATATTTTTACACATGATATTGTGCTTATTTTAAATTTCTTGGAAGTAGTATAACAAAGATTGACATCGTCCACGAACTTTTCGAACAACCCTCGTATATAGATATTTAAATGAATTTTCATGAAACATTACTTCTTTGGGAAAACAAAGAGAGATAACTTTATAATTTTGGTAAAACGTGTGTTTTTCACTATAGAAATCAACGGAAAACGGAAAATATTTTTAAAACATCCCCCCCCCCTCGTGAAACAAAAATTCCTTTTTACAGGTAATATGGACTGTCATTTCACAAATTCATACCAAAGCTTTTTGTGTTTCACGGGGGGGAACATATGTTTACAGACAAAAAACTACAAAAATGCTTATTTTTTCACCAATTTCAAAGGGGTTTACAACTAAAACATTGTATTTTATTAATAATATATGTTTATTTTTATATGAGTAAAACATAAGAAAAGATTCAGGAACATTTATTCATATCCTAGAATATTTTAAAATGTGGTGATGCTTTAAAGCCCGATTTCAATGAAAAATATAGTCTACCCCCCTTATTTAAATAGCTGGAATTAGGGGTAATTAACTGTTTAACACTGGAATTAAAATTATCAGTCAATTACCATTGAACTGTTCTTTGCATTCAACAAAAAAATACCGGCCAAATTGCCATAAGTATTGAATTAAATGGGTGTAAAATGTAGGCGGGAATGGAGAGTTAGCGTGCGCAGTTCTTTTATCATACACATATGACGTCAACTTCTTTAACGTCAACTCCACTTACTCATGTGGCAATATACCCTAATCACATGCATATGGGGTTTCTGAATCCCAGTTTATTAGGTACACAAAAGCATGCTCTACGTAAGAACAATTTGTTAAACGAGACGAACCATTAACAAATAAGTTTACAATTCAAGGATATCAACAGTTTAGTGTAAAGTCATCATTTCGCAAATTCCAATGTCGACACAATGACCTCGTCAATAATCTACCATTAAGTCGAAAACTGACTGTCGTTTTTCATACTAATTATTATGACATAATTTACAAACAGAATTGTCCACGTATTTTCCCTTTGCCTGATCATGACAAGGGGCATACAGACGGTGTGACCGGTTAACAGGGGATGCTTACTCCTCCTTGTACCTATTCCCACTTCTGATGATTTAAGAGGTCCGTGTTCGTGTGCAAATATTAGCAGATATCATACTGCGTAATTTGTATGCTTAATTTGTAACTCTGTAGCCGTTACATAGTTTGACGAGGTGTAGCCAAAGTTCGGCCAAGAAGGCTTGTAAACAGATGGTAAAGGGAGGGGGTTGAAGCAATTGACGTAAATACTGATTTTTGACACATGTAAATGGTGAAGATAATGAAAAGTTATTGATCTCAAAAAATCTATAAACAATACAAATATTTGAAGAGGGCATAAACACTGACTCCGGGATCCGGTGCCTAATAGGAGTAAGCATCTCTATAAGTAAGAAAATTTTGTTAGGTATATAAGCTGAATTACTTTCATTAGTTTATCTTTCGATGAAGATAATCAGTTGTCTACTTGTCCCGATTGGCCTATCAAGAGGAAAAATGATAAAAAACAACTTTAAATTATAATTTTGTCCAGACCGAGAGCGTACATTCTCTAATACTCGGTAAATTCTGCTAGAATTGTAGGGTAAAAATGGATTGGATGCAAATTTTCAGGTTTTATGTATTAAATGCAAAAACAAAAACGGAAAGAATTCCCTGTGCAAATGTGAGAATAGCTAGCTGATTGACCGGGCAAAGGGATTTAAGCAACAACTTTCATGCATTAAAAGGTGTCAGTAATATTTTTTACTCACAGAAATGTTTTTCCTTGGGGAATAGTTGTTTAATAATTTATTATTATTATTAAGGAAAGACGTATTTTCTATAAAAGCATCCACGTGATGACGTCCTGGTATACACTTCTTGTTTTCAGGCGTAAGGACATCGACTATAAAACGGTCGATAGTGGTGAATGTTTTTTTCGGAAGGTATCAAACTTTAATTTTTCAAAACAATTTTTTTTTACCCGAACAATGAATTTAATGCTTCTTTAATATACTGCAGCACAGGTAAGGCAACAAAATGGAGACGGGGTTTAATTTACTGGGATTCGAATCGGAATATTAACACTATCTGTATGCAGTGATATGCGGATAAGTAGGTTTTTTTTTGTTTTTGTTTTTTTTTTTTAAATCAAAAATGTATTTGTTATTAGATGAAATTTTATTTATGGATTTGTAAGAGCCCATTAACTTGCATGCAATGCCTGTTTAAATGTTTTTCGTACATTCCTTATTCAATGGATAATATGTGTATTCCGAGTCATTGTAGGATAAAGGAAAGGTCTTATTAAATCTACATATTGCAAGGGATACCATCAATGGACCAAGACAAGATATTACAAATAAACGCAAGAAGAAATTAGATATTTCAAAAATGCTGTTAACCTGACAGAATCTTGCAATGAATTTTTTTTCTAGTTTTTTATACATGTGTATAAAAAAATTAAACATGTGTTGTAAAGAATGTTATTCTAGCAATAGAAGATAGATAGGTTCCAAAATCAATTTAAAAACTGCACAACTTAATACAAATACTAATAAATAAACTAAGATTTTGTTAACTTGGTTATGCCCTTGCAACATTGTATTTTTAAGATGTCCTAAAAAGCACTAGTATATTTACTATTATCATGTGACTTCCATATCACCTGACAAGTCGAAATAAAAAAAAATCATCCTTGACATGTATATTTTTTATTACATGTATATTACTTTTGCCCGATGTTAGTAAAGTACTGTAACGTCTCTCTCTCTCTCTCTCTCTCTCTCTCTCTCTCTCTCTCTCTCTCTACTTTCTCTGTTTTACTCACTAGGGGTTGTCTTTCGTACAAGGCTTGCGTTACACGGCTCAACTGAGCTAGGAGGGCTTATGTGGCACAGTTTCAAATTTAACATCTTTAAATTCTATTTTACAACACTAAATTATCTCCCTTAAATTTATACTGTTTCCAATTCCTCTACGTTATCTCTATTTAATCAATAGCCCTATAATTACTCAACTCTGTCACTCACCGCTGTCTACAACTTATACCTTTTATTATTAACCCGCGCTTTCTAAGTTACACTTAATTTATTAACACACGAAATATCTCAGCCTTTCTTCCTTTAATAATCTAGATTTTAAGGAAGTCAATACTCTTAATACTCAGTATCTTCTGACTCAGTTCTTAATTTTTACTATCCTGCATTTCCAACTTGATTGGAAACCTTCAACTGTAGAAAACCTTGTCAATCTCTGTATTTAAAATGAGACAAAATACAATTTTACGATTTATTATAATGATTTTCTCTCAAATAAACAAGCAACACATCTAAACTGTGTCTCATTCTGTCTCTTGTCTAGTCACCTACACCGATATGTCTATAACCAACTTCTCCCACAATGCTTCTGCTGGAAAAGTAAAACTCCAAAAATCCCTTACTCTTAAAGTCTCTCCCAGACCTCCTGGATGAAAGTAAAACCAAAAATTAAAACTTAATCCCTTGAACTTAATTCCCTAATCAATTTACAACACTAGTAAAATCCCAGAAAATTCCTAAGTCTGAATTCCGTTATATAACAACAGCAGAATTTAGAAATACACTAGCTTCCTTAGCTAAATGTATAAATTACCTAAATTTTATGGGAACAACTTCAATTAATTTTACTAAATTCTCAAAGTTTATCCCCTGTTTACTAAAAATTCAAACAAACAGCATATTTCAACAAAGTTTAATTCCTCAGTGAAAAGATACTAAAATAGACCAAAACTTCCTATTAAATTCCACAAATATTCCAAAAGTTCCTCAAATGTGCTGGAAATATCTCTGGCTCTTCTTAAAATAAGAAATAAAAAGTCATTCTAAAATCTAATTCAAAAACTCCAAACCTATTCTAACCTAGAAAACCTTACCCCTAAAACACAGCTTCTCTAAACAAAGGATCTTAGCAGAGAGCAACCATTCCTTGAATCTCTTCTTTTTATACAAAAACATGTCGTAAACGTTGGAAATGTGGGAAAATGTTGGAGAATCTCTTCTGACATTTCCCTTAAGAGACAAAATCTATAGATAACTCTGAGAAGTACATACAAGACAACTATTCTGAATTAAAGTAATCACCAAATAGATTTCTAAATCGAAATAAGTAAATCATTGTCCATTTAATACAACAAATAACACCATTACCTCAAAAAAGATCCCAAAGTTATCGTAATATTTACGATTGGGCTCGATATCCCACAATTAGGACGAAGTTTGTAAACAACTCCTCACATTTTGCAACAAGACAATAACCACCGAAAATCAACTGAAAACATATTAAACAACAAGAAAATATAAATCTATGGTATGTATTATGGAGAGATTTTAATGGATTTCATGTTGTATTACTGACCACAGCATTGCATAGCAATCCCCCGCACACGTTCGTGCATCAGGCTACCCCCTACGTGGAACCGACGATGGCGCCTGTTCTTCACTCGGCACTAGTTATACCCATTACCCTCTCGAAGTTTAGTGGTTTTTCCCACGAAGAAAGGAAGAAATTTTTATCCGACTTTATTGTAGTCAAAACATCACAGCGGACCATACCAAGGTTTCTGCCTTTTCCCTATACTTAACGGGACCGGCTTTCCTTTGGTTTGACACTTTACCTGTATCTATAAAATCGTCATGGCACCGCCTAGTGACAGCATTTCAAGACAAGTATGTGTCATTTACCTTGAACATGAATGGCTCCCTCATTGCTCATACAGAGGCGTTCAGAAATCTGAAACTGAAAACAACTGTGGAAGACTTTTATTTTCACATCTTGAAACTGGGGAAAAAGCTGAAAAAGTCACCATTGGATCTGATGACCAAATTTAATGATGGACTCCCCACGCAGCTTCAATTTTTCGTTCGTGCTGGTAGGCCAGAAAACATAGATGACGCATTACAGAGTGCTAGGGTTGGCGAATCTGTTGGTTATGGTAGCTCAGCAGCTGCGAGTGGATGTAATGCGGTATCTGTGCCCTCATCCAGTTTAACTTTACAAGATCAAATAAATGATCTTGCTTTAAAGATGACATCCCTAACCGAGATGATCAAACATCCAGCCCAAACTCAGCAGCAGCAACTTACCAGGCAGCAGCACAGTACGGTTAACAACAGGAACATCTGTTTTAATTGCCATGGCCCAGGACATCGACGCAATGAGTGCAAGTGGACTGGAGCTACATCTAGTCAGTCAGATGCACAATGCTCCCAGTTTGGACACATTGCTTCAGATTGTGCCATACACCATCCAAGGACACCTCGTTCGGTAAACCAGAGAGGCTCGGGCGCCACCGGACGCGGGCATGGCCCAGGACATCGACGCAATGAGTGCAAGTGGACTGGAGCTACATCTAGTCAGTCAGATGCACAATGCTCCCAGTTTGGACACATTGCTTCAGATTGTGCCATACACCATCCAAGGACACCTCGTTCGGTAAACCAGAGAGGCTCGGGCGCCACCGGACGCGGGCAGCTCAGAAGAGGCAATTAAAGTGTCTTCACCGTAGTCGATCTCCAAGCCGCAGTGTTACTGATACTGACAGTTATATACCTGCTGTGAACTCGTGTGAATGTTGCAACAAGCCGTGTACACGTGACTATACATCTACTGATAGTGACAGTTCCTCACGCCGCAGTGTAACTGATATTGACAGTTGTGATACTGATTTTGACAGTTGTGTACCTGCAGACAATTTGCGTGAATCTTACAACAAGCCGTGTGCGCGTGACTTTACTTCCACTGATAGTGACAGTGTTTTGCCTATGGCAAATTATTGTATTCACAATGATGTTAACAATAATATAACATTAACTAGTACTGATACAGACAGTACTGATATTGTCAATGATGAATGTATAAATGTTAGACATGATGTTTCTAAGCTTTTGTACATGCCAGTGTCAGTGAAACATGTAAAAAGTTCTGCTTTTTTAGACAGTGGTAGTAAAATCAATATTTTATATGCATTGTTTAGTTCACTGCCAAAAAAATCTTGTACCCCATTACTTACCTGTTGTAAAGATAATGAGATTGTAGTTGCTAGTGGTCAGAGACTTGATATAGTGGGTACTTCATTTGTGAAACTTAAAGTTCCCTCTGGGAAACATTCGGTACCTGTTTATGTACTTAGAAATACCTCGCACCCCTTGATTTTAGGTACAGAATATTTAACATCTCAGAAAATTTTGTTGAATTTTGGAAATTGTTCTGTGCAATTTAAAAACTGTAATCTGAAATGTGGTGCTTATGTTGAATTGCCACCAAACAAAGAGAGTATTGTTCACGTTCGAGTACCTAGATCTGTTTTTGTTGGTACTCTTTATTGGTTTGTATAACATCAAAGAAAGCATTAAAGTTGGGATTGTTGGTTGCTAGAGCAATTGTTATCGTGCCATATAATCATGTACTTTGTTTGAAAGTTTGCAATACTACTACTTCTTGTATTGTGTTGAAGAAAGGGGAACTTTTAGCCAAAATGTCATCCACCGTTAGATGATTCATGTCATATTATTTCATTACAGAGTAGTAGCTAAGCTTATGATCAATGTAATAATGTAGATATCAAGTCTAATGCAGTTCAGTCATTTATGTCAAACTTTGATTTAGAAAAACTGTGTTCACATTTGTCTGATTCTCAGTTATCTCAACTGCCACAAACACTTTATGAACATAAAAAATTGTTTGTTACAAAGGAAAATCCAAGTTTATGGTTCACCACACTGGTCCAACGCCATATTCATCTTAAACCAGACTCTAAACCAAACACCAACGTCCATATCGGTTATAAACCCTGATAAGAAGGAAGTATTGCGTCATCACTTACAGGAGCTTTTATATCAAGGTATCATTGCCCCTGTAGCAGCTGATGAGAATGATCCCATCACTAGTCCTATTGTGCTCGTAAGCAAGCGCAAGAAACCACAAGCGGGTGTTCAACCTGGTTCCAAAGAATCGAGTCTGTCTATGTATCGTTTCTTCTGTGACTTTCGATATTTAAACTCGAAATCGCAACATTTCAGGTATACTATACCTGACTTGCAAGAGTTGGCAGAATCTTTCACCCATCGTATACCTAACTACATATCATCCATTGACCTGAGCTCTGGATTCTTTCAGATGGGAATAGCTCCAGAATCTTCCAAATATACAACATTCAACACCTATTTTGGCACCTACAAATTTTTACGATTACCAATGGGACTCAGTACAGCCCCAAACTCTTTTCAGCTCTTGATGGACAAAGTTTTAAATGGACTTACCTTTCGCTCAGCGTTATGTTATCTTGATGATGTGATTATATGTTCTGATACCTTTGAATCACATTTGAAGGACCTTACAGAGCTGTTTGAACGATTTCGACAGGCTGGCCTCAAACTCAATCCTAGCAAGTGCACATTTGCACAAAGGAAGTGTATTTTCCTAGGACATGTGATCTCCAAAGATGGTCTGTCCCCTCCACCAGATAGGGAAGAGGCCATTCAGAAATACCCAGCACCATCTTCTGTGTCATCACTTCGTCGTTTTTTGGCATGATAGGATGGTTCCGAAAGTATATTCCAACTTTTTCCTCAATTGTAGACCCACTTTTCTTCCAGCTCAAGAAGGGTGTGCATTTCCGGTGGACCGCAAAGCATGAGGAATCATTTCAAGAACTGAAGAAACAACTCTCAAACTCCCCAGTTCTTGCATACCCTTGTTTTGATCTGCAGTTTCGCATTGCTGTGGATACATCCAGTCGGGGCATTGGTTTCATGTTGCACCAGCTTCATCCTGGAGAGGATTATTCAGCAACTCCACATGTTGTACGTTATGGTTCTAAAGGACTGTCCAAATGGCAGCGTTCTTATGGACCAACAAAGCTGGAATTGTTGGGAATGACATATGCTGTTTTGGAATGTGCGTCATACATCAGAGGAACCCATTTTATTGTGGAATGTGACCAACAAGCTCTGAAACCTCTATACCAGAAGAAACTTGAGGGTACCATTTATGAACGCTGGTTAGCAATCCTACAGGAGTTTAATTTTGACATTGTTTACAAGCCAGCTAAGGAAATGTGTGTACCTGATGCATTGTCTCGTGACTTGGCAGATAACAACAAAGTGACACCAGTTTTGACAGTCCAGACCACGAAGATCTCTTCTTTCCCTACATTAAAGAGGAAACTGGACAAATTCATTTTCCATGTGGGAAACCTTTGACCCAACATATGATTAACAATGGTCACAAGGAGCTTAATGATCTACGACTGGACACAAAATCTCATCTAGACAATGGATATGATGCAGATACTGATGAACCACCTGCAACCATATTTCCAAAACCACATAAGAAATCTCTGGATGTCCCACCATGGAGGAAATCTCCCAATGGAAAGCCATTTCCAATTTTTCCATACCAAAAACCAATCAAAGTTGACCGTGTAATGAGTGCATGTGATAGTGACACTGTTATTCACAATACCAACACAAGTGATATTGACACTGTTGTTAGTGATACTAATGGACACTCAGATGATTACACACCTTTGATTTGTAACAACAAACTGGTTGATAGTGATGCTTGTATTCTTTATCACCCTAAAAGTGCGAATGATCATCACATTGACACTGTGCTTTATGATAATACAAGTGATATTGACACTTCTACTGCTCATCATATTTGACACTGTGCTTCATGATAGTTCCAGTGCTATTGACACTTCTATTCATGTTCACAATTTTAGTGCTAGTGATGTTAATTCTGACACTGTGATTCACGAATCAAGGAATACCGATGTTACAAGTGATAGTAACCATGGATACCAAGATCATGTGAACTCTGATACTTTATTTGACGAAAGTGTGGCCGACAGATACAATGCTGATACCGTGATCGAGAATGAGGAGACTGAATGAGGAATGAGGAGAATACCAGACAGACCTGTTCAGGAGAGCGCACTGGAGCTACTTACCAAAACAGACCTTTCTCTGTCCAGCATTGCCAATTTACAGAAATCTGATCCTGATTTGAGACTTATTCTAGATTATTTGCAGCAGGACAAGCTACCACTTTCACAGAAAGCTGCTCGCAAAATTTTTTTTGGAAGCCCAAGACTACCTAATGGCTGATGGTGTTTTATTTCACTCCCGAATACCCAAAGCAAAGCGTATCAAGGGCCTTAACAACTACCAACTTGTCATTCCACAAGCTCTAATCAAGACAGTTCTAGCATTGTACCACGAGTCACCTATGGGAGCTCATGGTGGAATAAATGATACCCTAGACCGCATCAAAGAACATTATTATTTTTCCAGGATGTCCACCATCATAAGTGATTTCGTAAACTCTTGTAATATTTGCCAGAGCCGGACAATGACCCAGGCAAAAACAAAGACAACTAGGGCTAATTGTAGCAAGAACCGTTACAGATGTTCCCCAAACGCTCCCCGACTCCCTTCTGGTGCTTTATTCCTTTTAAACTTCATTAAATAAGGCAAACTCTATGCATTTTAGAATTTAACAACATTTTCCCCGAAGTTACCCAAGTTTATTACAAATTTTAGCATTGCACACGCGCGCACTTGAATGCATACGCATGATGACCATATCATCTTGTCTACACTATAAATATATTTTAATATACCGAGTATTACAGCATTTAATCAAAAAGTAGAAAAAATACGGCTAAATCAAGTATATTGGTCATTTGAGGTTTTGCACGCGCACACACGTGCATGCATGAGCGTAATAACCATATCATTTTGACAAGCACTATTAATATATTTTAATATACTAAATATCAAAGCATTTAATCAAAAAATATTTAAAAATTCGCTAAATCAAGTGTAGTTGTAATTTTTGCAATGCACGCGCGCGCACATGCATGCATGTGCATGATGACCATACCTCCCTGTAGGAATCTATTATGTCCATCTATGCTTTAAATTTCATCCTGTTTTGTTGAAAACCAAGAGATTTATAGCCATTAAAAGTTTAAGCCAATCAGCTTGCAGCGCACGTGCATGCGCGTGCTTTCATGAAATTTTTTATACATCATATTATAGGACATCCTAATGTATGACTATATTTTAAAATTCAAAGTATTTTGTCAAAATACAAGAAAGATTGAGATTTTGGTTTCAGCCAATCAGAGCAAAGCGCACGTGCATGCGAGTGAGTTCATGCTAATTTGACCATGTCATCTTCTTTACACTACTAATATGCCTTGATATTATGAGTTTCAAAAGATTTCATAAAAAAATATAAAACTTACAGCTATAATAAATATATCATTCATTTCACTCATTGCACGCGCCCGCACGTGCATGCATGTGCGCGCAAAATGACCTTCGACGGGCACATCTACACAACATGCCTATTTTCCCTAAAAAGGTTTTAACTCAATTGGATGAGCAGTTTCCGAGAACACTCGCGGAACAAAAAGTACCGGTGAGGAAATAAGAAAAAAAAGAATAATAATAATAACTAGAAACATTGTTGCCATGGCAACAAGAAGGTCTTCCGTCCCTTCTCTGTCTTCATAGAAGTTGATTCCTCTTTTTACAACATGTTATGTTGTGCATTCCCTGTCACACCTTCATACAAAAAATAGTTCTTTCGCCATGCGCTCAGCACTTTGAAGTGAAAGTTGGGGATATTTTGGATGAGACCTTAAAAACCGAGGCCCCGTGTCACGGCAGGTGTTGGCACGATAAAGATCCCTCACTGCTCAATGGTCCTGAGTGCCGAGTAAAAGTCTAAAGGACAAGATAGGCTACCCCTTTTTGGCCCCTGGTTTGGGGTGTCTTTTAGAATTAAACAACAGGTTATCAATGAAAACCTCTTGTCACCCTTGCCATAAAATGAGTATTTGTTCTAAGTTATGGGTTACACAGAGGTCACAGGAAGGTCAGAAAATACGTTAATTTCCGAATTTTCTCATTTTTATGCAAATTTTCATCGATTTTACAGCACATCTTGTTTCAGAAAACATAGAGCACAAGCTTGCCTATCTACCAAATTGATATATTTCATACACTAGTATCAGATGCATCTTATGTATAAAAATATCAGATAGGCAAGCTTGTGCTCTATGTTTCCCGAAGTGAAAAGTATCTCAAAATTGACGAAATTTAACCAGAATTGAGGAAATACAGGAAAATGTCCTACTTCTGCAACCTCTTGTGGCCTCCGTGTTAGCTTTGAATCAAAATTAGTGCTGGTTTTAAAACAAGCAACATTTTAAGTTCTTAACTACAAACTATCACAATTTTAACTGTGTTCTGATTTTTACACCAAATAAGGGGCTAGAATGGGCTTTTACCATACCTTGACCTTTGATGCCCTTCACCGGTGGTCACGTCTCTATATGAGTGAAAAATTCTCGAATGGGATCAATCAATCAATCATACATAAAATATAATTAAACGTTTATATTTTGAAAATATTGCAAAACTGGAACGAAAAAAATACGAGATATCATTTTAAAGAGGGGGGAGGACCTATGTTCCAAAACATCTTTGTGTGAATTTTTTTTTAAACTTTGAGATTCTCACATTTAATTGTACAAAATATAAAATTATGTTAAATATTTTTTTCTAATTTAAGCCCTGCATGTATCTTCAATAATTTGTTTTATTTTACCCGATTTCATGCATTTCAGGTTACCCCCCCCCCTCCCTGAGTCAGCACCACACACGCATAACAAAATGATTGACACTTTACGTGAAAGCATATTTTTTCACATACTGTTTCAAGTATACAGATTTTTATGTGTTTTATTGTGTTAATACACTGTATACCATTAATTAACCATACCTTTATCCGCTAAGTCGCTTTGAGCTCTTAATTATGGCGGATCTTGCTCTAAACTAAATGTCATTGAAGTTCCCTCTCATTTGAAATTGCTATTTTTATTCAATCAAGATGAGACAATAATAAATTCTACTTTCAAAATATAATTTGACAAATCTCCGATTTGTGATTCAATTGCATAGGTACCTAGCTACATTAACATTTTTACCTTATTTTGTTATATCACACACATATGCACATTAATTAGTGCAAAATTCAACTGCAAACTCTTTATGAAGGAGTAAAAAGACACAGTACCATTGTGAAGTCAAACACTATTGCTCTGACGTTGAACGACATACCCCCCCCCCCTCCACCCCCCCCCCTTAAAGATAAAATATTACATTTGAGCCCAAACAACAGTGTAAAAAAAAGGACATTCTGGGGATTGAATAGTGCAAAATTCAACTGCAAACTCTTTATGAAGGAGTAAAAAGACACAGTACCATTGTGAAGTCAAACACTATTGCTCTGACGTTGAACGACATACCCCCCCCCTCCCCCCCTTAAAGATAAAATATTACATTTGAGCCCAAACAACAGTGTAAAAAAAAGGACATTCTGGGGATTGAATAGTGCAAAATTTAACTGCAAACTCTTTATGAAGGAGTAAAAAGACACAGTACCATTGTGAAGTCAAACACCATTGCTCTGACGTTGAACGACATAGCCCCCCCCCCCCCCCCACCCCCCCCCCACCCCTTTAGATATAAATAAAATATTACATTTGAGCCCAAACAATAGTGTAAAAAAAATTGGACATTCTGGGGATTGAATACGGGTTGCCCGCGTGAAAATTCAACAAGTTTACCATTATGCTATCAAAGACCATCGTATCAAAGTAGCAAGCAATAAATATCTAGAGTACGGGTTAATCCATTTTTAAATAAATTACATATTTAGCATTCTGATAAGATTCTCTATTTAACCTGTAAATATCATAAAAAAATAATGAAAAACAAAAAAGTTCAAAAAAACTACCCTTTTTAAATCACTTCCTGTGACGAACGGAAGTGGCGACGACACACGAAATGTTTCCATCACACATCTACAAATCACCTTCTATCATACCTGAAAGTTTCAGACTCCTATCTTTAACAGTTACCGAGAACATTCACGGACTAGATTTTTAGTTGAAAAAGTGAAAAATCGTAATAATTCCTGACCGGAAGTGAATTTTTCCAAACTTTTTCAATATTTCATAATGGCATGAGATAACACATCATTCCTGAAAATTTGGCTGAAAATTATTGAGTAGTTTTTGAGATATCGCGATTTGAAAAGGTCAAAAAAAATAAAAATGAAAAATAATAATAATAACTATATACTCGTTGCTAGCAAAGAGAGGTCTTCCGTCCGAATAACCATCCTTAACTGTGATATTCTTTGCACGTAAAATTACATTTATATCTGCTCGTTGTAAAGACACCTTAAAATTGAACATGGGTCTCTAACAAGATTTTTTTATTCATAAAAAAAGCACAAAATTCATAAAGAGAAAAAAAGTTCAACATCATTGATAAAGATGAAAACGTAAATTTAAGCAAAAAATTCAGATAGTCGGGATTAAACCACGATTGGCTGCCCGAAAAGAGCTAGGTTCACTTTATGAATAAAATGGCCCTGTAGATATACCAATTTATTGACTAACACTTCATGTTCCATTTTAAACATCAAGATAAAGTAGAGACTTAGTGCTTTCATTTCTTATTAAAAATTTTCTCCTCAAAGCCAAGGTCTTGGAAAACAGGCTCCATGGAATTGCAATGTTCTTGAATTTTAAAGAAAACAAGTATATTTGAGTACTTTCCCAGAAGAGAAATAATATGAGCGCACCCTCTGATCTAAAAAATAAAACAGGTTTTGTAATCCTCAGAAATACTTCTATCATTTAATAGTTGCACATTTAAGATCAGAGGTTAGGTTCTATATTAAATATCGAAAAATAGCTTTAAAAATTGACTGTTTTGTAGAATTTTTCAGGATATGAGGAAAATGACGCATTTCATGACGTCATAATGCATTGGCTAGCCAGAAAATTACGTCATTTTTGATGGATACGCAGTCATCAAAGGTCTAAATGATATTTAATGCATCATCAACTAAAACCAAGCAGTTTCAGTTTTTCTGGAATTCACAGGGCCAAAAAAGGCCCTAAGTGAACCTTGTTCTTTAATATTGAAACCACTATACTAGCGCAATGTACCAGCCATGATCGATGTTTACCTTGCACTCATTCCCTGAAGTAACGAGTGTCAGGCAGGTCAATTTTTTTTTTCTTATAGTGCGAAATTATAGGATGAAAACAAGCCAGCTAAATTTTGTGCAAGTACTAGTATATTTATTTCGGATTTGTTACTTGAGTTATAACAATAACTGACAGCAGAGAAAATAATCTGTTACTGATAAAAACTTAAAAAAAACTATTATGTTTACTTTCTTTATTCTTTATGCATTCAACTTTCTATTCTATGCAATTCCAAATACAGACATGTCCGTGTAATCTTTTTCTGTACTTCTACACTACTACATCAGACCATTTGTGAAAGGCGGGTCAAGATACATTATTTCGCGTCAAACGTCATGAGTAAATCTTCGTGCCTTTTCCTTGGAATGTGTCTTTAATTGAATAAGTGTACGTGATAGCTTCAATGAATTTTTTAAAAAATATGTTGCTATAGCCTGATTTTCGAGCCCAAGAATGTTTATTTATCGCACTGTACATACATGTATAACATATCGTATACGGGCAAGTAACATAAAGGCAGCGCTAAGTTTTCTTACACATTTTATATGCCTCTTTACCCCCAAAATGGATTATTCCAACTAGTAACACATTAATGAAAAGACTGGAATGTTTCGCAACAAAATACGTCTCGCCATATGACGCTCAAGGAATCTGATACCTATTATGTTCAGTAACTTGCATCTATAAAGGAATATTACCCAACTAAAATCGAAAAAAAATATTGAGAAACGTAAAAGTTGAAAAAATTGACTTTTTAATTCGCTTCCGGTAGCGACCTGAAGTACGACGCACAAAAAGGCAAACAAAAAGGCAAACAAACATCTAGAAGTCAGGATCTATGGTCTCCAACAATTCTTCAGTTCATATCTTTAGCCGTTCTTTAGATCTCGCGCGGATAAAATTTCATTTCAAAATCAGAAAAATGTCCATAAGTTAGAACGGGAAACGATTTTCTCCAAAATTCTTTTAATGTAACAATGGCATTTTATAGCGCATTATCCCTGAAAGTTTGATGAAAAACCATTCAATTGTTCTCGGGATATTGCGTGCACAAGATTTGTCTAAAAAATGTATTTTTAAAATGTCTTCTGGTAGACAATTTCAAAAACAAATTATATATTAAGCATTATGATAAAAGTGTCTATTATCCCTAATAAAATCAAAGAAAAATATTGAAAAACGTAAAAGTTGAAAAAATTGTCTTTTTAAATTCGCTTCCGGTAGCGACCGGAAGTACTCACGACGCACAAAAAGGCAAACCCGCATATCTAGAAGTCATGTTCTATGCTCTCTAAGAAGTTTCCAGTTCATATCTTTAGCCGTTCTTTAGATCTCGCGCGGACAAAATTTCATTTTAAAATCAGAAAAATGTCTATAAGTTAGAACGGGAGGCGAGATTCTCCAAAACTCTTTCAAATGTAACGATGACGTTTTATAGTGCATTGTCCCTGAAAGTTTGATGAAAAACCACTGAATAGTTCTTGAGATATTGCGTGCACAAAATTTGTCTAAAAAATAAGAATAATAACTAGAAACTCATTGCGAGCAATGAGAGGTCTTCCGTCCGATTCTGAAAAAAAAAAAAAACTCAAGCTGGAAAGTGATAAAAGAAATTCAGACACTCTGGAGATTTAACCCTGGTCGTCAGCCTGAAAATCCAACGTGCTAACCATTAACTATTCACTTTCTTGCATCACTTTCTTTCATGATCGGAAGTAACGGCGATACAAGATTTTGTCACGATTCAAATAAACTGATGACTGACTATCAGTCCTGAAAGTTTTAGACTTCAATCGTTTACTGTTGCCGAGCAATAGACCGGAAGTTGACGATTTATTCCGGTGGAATCTAACATATTTTAAAACAGCGAAAGAGATGCAATAAAGTGATGCAAGTTTTAGTTTAAAAAAAAAGAAGAGAAATAATATGAGCGCATCCTCTGATCTAAAAAAATAAAACAGGTTTTGTAATCCTCAGAAATACTTCTATCATTTAATAGTTGCATATTTAAGATCAGAGGTTACGTCCTATATTAAATATCGAAAAATAGATTTATAAATTGGCTGTTTTGTAGAAATTTTCAGGATACGAGGAAAATGACGCATTTCATGACGTCATAATGCATTGACTAGCCAGAAAATTACGTCATTTTTGATAGATACGCAGTCATCAAAGGTCTAAATGATATTTAATGCATCGTCAACTAAAACCAAGCAGTTTCAGTTTTTCTGAAATTCAGAGGGCCAAAAAAGGCCCTAAGTGAACCTTGTTCTTTAATATTGAAACCACTACACTAGCGCAATGTACCAGCCATCATCGATGTTTACCTTGCACTCATTCCCTGAAGTAACGAGTGTCAGGCAGATTATTATTTTTTCTTATAGTGCGGAATTATAGGATGAAAACTAGCCAGCTAAATTTTGTGCAAGTGCTAGTAGATTTACATCGGATTTGTTACTTGAGTTTTAACAATAACTGATAGCAGAGAAAAAACAATCTCTTACTGATAAAAACTAAAAAAAACTATTATGTTTACTTTCTTTATTCTTTATGCATTCAGCTTTCTATTCTATGCAATTCCAAATACAGATATGTCCGTGTAATCTTTTTCTGTACTTCTACACTACTGCATCAGACAATTTGTGAAAGGCGGGTCAAGATACATTATTTCGCGCCAAACGTCACGAGTAAATCTTCGCACCTTTTCTTTGAAATGTGTCGTCAATTGAATAAATGTACGTGATAACTTCAAGGAAATTTAAAAAAAAAAAAATGTTGATATAGCCTGATTTTCGAGCCCAAGAATGTTTATTTATCACACTGTACATATAACATATCGTATACGGGCAAGTAACATAAAGGCAGCGCTAAGTTTTCTTACACATATTATATTCCTCTTAACCCCCAAAGTGGACTATTCCAATTAGTAACACATTAATGAAAAGTCCTGAATGTTTTGCAACAAAACACCATATGACGCTCCAGGAATCTGATACCTATTATGTTCGGTAAGTTACATCTATAAAGGAATATAAGCCTACTAAAATCAAAGAAAAATATTGAAAAACGTAAAAATTGAAAAAATTGACTTTTTTAATTCGCTTCCGGTAGCGACCGGAAGTACTCACGACGCACGAAAAGGCAAACCCGCATATCTAGAAGTCATGTTCAATGCTCTCCAACGATTCTACAATTCATATCTTTGGCCGTTCTTTAGATCTCGCGCGGATAAAATTTCATTTCAAAATCAGAAAATGTCCATAACTTGGAACCGGAAACGATTTTTTTCAAAATTCTTTCAATTGTAGCAATGGCATTTTATAGCGCATTATCCCTAAAAGGTTGATGGAAAATCACTAAATAGTTCTCGAGATATTGCGTGCACAAGATTTGTCTAAAAAAATCTATTTTCTAAATGTATTCTGGTAGACAATTTTAAAAACAAATTATATGTTAAGCATTACAATAAGAGTCTCTATTAACCCTATTAAAATCAAAGAAAAATATTGAAAAACGTAAAAGTTGAAAAAATTGACTTTTTAAATTCGCTTCCGGTAGCGACCGAAAGTACTCACGACGCACGAAAAGGCAAACCCGCATATCTAGAAGTCATGTTCTATGCTCTCTAACAAGTCTCCAGTTCATATCTTTAGCCGTTCTTTAGATCTCGCGCGGATAAAATGTCATTTCAAAATCAGAAAAATGTCCATAACTTGGAACCGGAAGCGAATTTCTCCAAAATTCTTTCAAATGTAACAATGGCATTTTAAAGCGCATTATCCCTGAAAAATTGATGAAAAACCACTGAATAGTTCTCGAGATATTGCGTGCACAAAATTTGTCTAAAAAATAAGAATAATAATAATAATAAGAAACAGTAGAATCACTATAAGGTCTTCCGTGAAGACGAAAGACCTTAATAAGAAGAAGAAACAGTAGAATCACTATAAGGTCTTCCGTGAAGACAAAAGACCTTAACTAGAGCAAAGCTCGTTGCTGGAGCAACAAGCAGGTCTTCCGTCCAATTCTACGAAGAAAATGAAGAACAGAAATGCAAATTAATATGTAAAAAAAAAAACAGTTCTGAAGAGCATTCAACATAGAATGATGTGAGACGTTTTCAGGGACTTTTTTTCTTTCAATTACAAAGAGGTATTTGAAAAAAGAAGCCACTGGTAAGTGCTTCCGGTTAGACCGGAAGTGACGTCGATCGACAAAAAATAAAGTCGGACGTCTCCAATGACTTTAACCATTCAATTTCCTGCCAATACCTATAAAAATTAGCCTTTTCTTACTACTTCCGGTTTGACTGGAAGTGACGTCGATCGGCGAAAAATGAGTTTGGACGCTTCTGGTGACTCAAAGCATGCAACAACGTGTACAAAACTTCAAAAATATGCATTTTCTGACTACTTCCTGTTTTACCGGAAGTGACGTCATTAGACGACTTTTGATGATCTCGCCAGCTGCCACTTGTAATTCTGAACAACTTTGTTTCAATAATGTATCACAAATTTTCAATCGTTTTTAAAATAATAAGAAAAAACTTTCGGCCTCTCTAGATCCCTTTTTTTAGGGGCCAGCCCTTTTTTGTTGATATTGGATGAAAGATCGTGTAGTTATAAACAAATTTTGTTATACATGTTTTAACAAATTATTTACAGGTAAAAAAATACTGTAGAAAAAGCGTTGAAATTTTTGAAATTTTCGATATGCCTTTTTTCGGACCATAGCGAGCGCCGACGTGTGGCATTTCCAGTAAAAATGAAATACGTTACGCATATCTGCAGACATTGGTCTATAATACCTGAAAGTTTCATGATTCTATCTAGAGCCATTCATGAGAAAATTTCCGGACAACCCAACCCTTCAAAAATCATTAAATCGACAATATCTTCGGACCGGAAGTGACGTCATCAAAACAGAAAAAAAACGAATAAGTTTCAAGTGATGATACATAACTCCTAAAAGTTTCACGGAAATCCATCGAGCCGTTTTCGAGAAATCGCGTGCACAAAATCGGTAAGAAAAAAAACAATAATAAAAGTGAAAAAGAAACCTAAGAATAACTAGACGAGCTTGTTGCAAAGCAACAAATAAGTCTTCCGTCTAAATTGAGATGAGATCGAGATTGAGAGACATCTACGGATAAACGAGCAAGAATGAGCCATCTACCATTTCTTCCGGTTTGACCGGAAGTGAAGTCATTTTGACGACTTTTAATGATCTCCTTAGCTGCTACTTGTCATTTTGAACAACTTTGCTTCTATGATGTTATACAAATTCTCAATACTTTTTGAGATATCAGGAAAACACTTTTGGCCCCTCTGGCTCTCTAATTTTAGGAGCTAGCCCCTTCTTGTTGATATCCTTTGTAAGATTGTGACATTCTACACAACTTCTGTTCTATATGTTCTAACAGAATATTTACAGGTAAAAAGATATTGTAGAAAAGGTGTTAGAAATTTTGAAATTCTCGGTAAGACTATTTTCGGGCCTAGCGAGCGTCGGCGCTTCGTACTTCCGGTGATGCTGATATACAAAATTCACTTCTCTATAGTTTGCTTTATCATCACTGAAAATTTCATACTTCTATGTTCAGTGGTTTTTGAGAACACTGCCGGACAAAGTGACCCTCTAAAAACCACAAATCGCTGAATCTCCGAACCGGAAGTGACGTCATCAAAACAAAAAAATGTATATCTAGATTTTTTGATGTTCTATCAGACCTGTAAGTTTCATGAAAATCAAGCGAGCCGTTTTCGAGAACTCGCGTGCACAAAATCGGTAAGAAAAAAAAAAAAAAAACAATAATAATAATAACTAGTTATAATTGTAACGGGGACCGTTACAGATGTTCCCCAAACGCTCCCAACTTCCTTTTGGTATCTTATTTCCTGTAAGCTTCAATAAATAAGGCAATGAGGTATATTGGTCGTTTTTTTTGCATTTCACGCGCGCGCACGTGCATGCATGTGCAGGATGACCAAGTCATCCCGTCTATACTATTAATGCATCTTTATATTCTCAGTATCAAAACATTTCATCAAAAATATATAAGTTCCGGCTATATCAAGGATATTGGTCATCTTAGCATTGCGCGCACGCGCACCTGCATGCATGTTCATAATGACCATGTCATCTTGTCTTCACTTATAATTTGTCTGTTTATTCTTATTATCAAAGCTTTTCATCAAAAACATAAAAGTTACGGCTATATTAAGTATACTGGTCATTTAACACATTGCACGCGCGCATGTGCATGCATGTGCATGATGTCCACAGCATCTTGTCTACACTTTTTAATATATCTGAATATTCTTAATATCAAAGCTTTTCATCAAAAAATATAAAAATTACGGCTATATTAAGTATATTGGTCATTTAACAAATTGCACGCGCGCGCACGTGCAAGCATATGCATGCATGTGCATGATGACCATATCATCTTGTCTACACTTCTAATATATATATAAATATTTTGAGTATCAAAGCATTTCATCAAAAAGTATCAAAGTTATGACTATATCAAGTATATTAGTCATTTTAAGATTTGCGCGTGCGCGCACGTGCATGCATGTGCATGTTGACCATGTCATCTTGTTTGCACTTTTAATATATCCTTATATTCTGAGTATCAAAGCATTTCATCAAAAAATATCAAAGTTACAGCTATATCAAGTATATTGGTCATTTTACCGAATGCACGCGCACGCACGTGCATGCACGTGCGCGCAAAATGACCTTCGTTCTGCAAATCTACATAACATGCCTAGTTACCCTAAAAAGGTTTCACCTCAATCTAATGAGTAGTTTACGAGATCACTCGCGGACAAAAAACCCAGGAAGAAGAAAAATAATAATAACTAGAAACTCATTGCGAGCAATGAGAGGTCTTCCGTCCGATTCTGAAAATAAAAGCCAAAATTCAAGCTGAAAAAGTGATAAAAGAAATTCAGACACTCTGGAGATTTAACCCTAATCGTCAGCGTGAAAATCCAACGTGCTAACCATTAACAATTCACTTTTTTACATTACTTCCTTTCACGACCGGAAGTAACGGCGATGCAAGATTTTCTCACGATTCAAATAAACTGATGACTGAATATCAGTCCTGAAAGTTTAAGTCTTCAGTCGTTTACTGTTGCCGAACAATATTGTGGGACTAAATTCTAATTTTGAGAACAGGTAAACACACAACCGGAAGTGAATTTTATAAAAATCTCTGACTTTTCTCTAGACATTTGCAGTATCTACAACATGCATAAAATCATTTCAGGTACTTCATCGATAAGCGATATTTATGAGAAAATTAAATATAAGAATGACGTAGTTTATCTCCTAAAACCGGAAGTTGATGTTTTTGTTTTCGGTGGAATCTAACATATTTCAAAACAGCAAAAGAGATGCAATAAAGTCATGTAAGTTTTAATTTAAAAAAGAAAAGTTAAAATTTTTGATTTCTTTGATCACTTCCTGTGACAAGCGGAAGTGATCACTGACGCGTTTAACCCAAATGGTTTTGCCTACTCCTCAAGGTCTATTACTCATAAAAGTTTGGTGTTTTAATCTTTTACCTGTTTTTGAGATCTCGCTCAGACAACTTCTCATTTTGAGGAAAGGAAAACACGCGACCGGAAGTGAATTTTTGAAAAAAAAAAATATTTAAGGTTACTCTAGACATTTGCACTCTGAATAGCACATTTAAAATTCATTTCAAATACTTTATCTATAAAGAATATTTACGGGAAATTTATAAACTCAAATTATTTAGTTTTTCTCTTCTAACTGGAAGTTGTCGTATTTGTTTCCGGTGGGACCAACATCTTTCGAATCTGCGAAAAAGATACAATAAAGTGATGCAATTTTAATTAAAAAAAAAAGAAAAGTTGAAATTTTCGATTTCTTTGATCACTTCCTGTGACGACTGAAAGTGATTGCTGACGCTCTGAACTCAAATGGTTTTGTCTACATCTTAAGGTCTGTTGCTCATATAAGTTTGGTGTCTTAATCTCTTACCGTGTTCGAGATCTTGCTCAGACAACTGATAATGTGATATTCTCTGCATGTAAAATTATATTTATATATGCTTGTAGTAAAGACGCCTAAAATATTACATGGGTCTTTCAAAATGCAAGGATATTAAAGATTTCTTTTAAAAAATGGGAATAGCGTAGAATTCACAAAGAAAAAAACCGCTCAAAGTCGTTTATAAAGATGAAAACGTAAATCAAAACTAAGAAATGAGAAAGAAAATTCAGACATAATTGGGAATAAACCCAGATCGCTTGCTTTAAAACTCAATATCGAAACCACTACACCAGCGCAATTTTACCATCCATCATCGATTTTTGTATCAATGCTTGAAGTAACAAGCGTCAAGGAGGATAAAACCTTTATATATATATATATATATATATATATATATATATATATATATATATATATATATATATATATATATATATATATATATATATATATATATATATATATATATATATATATATATATATATATATATATATATATATATATATATATATATATATATATATATATATATATATACGGCGGAATTATAGAATGAGAACTAGTTAGCCAAAGGACAAAAGCCACGAAGTACCAAAATTGGCCCTGTCACCAAAATGGATGAAACTTTCTCTAATAATGTGTTAAGATCGGCTGGTTATAAAACAATTTATTTCATATTAATATCTTTTTTAGTTTTCTTTTTACAGTCGTTTTAATTTGGTATTGTTTTCTAAGTGAATGTTACAACGTCATGACGTTGCCGCTGTATACTTTAACGTCATGACGTTATACGCTATTTTTTAGCATTTTGATATACACAAAATGGTAAGCATGTACATTAATGGAATGAAATCCACTATTTTATCACGAGTTTTCTATAAAGAAGTTCTGAAACATGGGGTAAATAGCTTTTATTTTTCAACTGTAATTTAATTAAGAGCCAAATATTGGATTTCTGAAAAAATATGACATCCTGACATTTTACAAATTTGTACATGATAAAGAAGACTCTTTCCTTATATAGGGTAGTAAAGGAATAATGTCATAAAATTACTAATATATTTGAATTTCTTTCTCAATAGCTTTAATTTACTAGGTAAAATTTTAACCTCCATAAGTTAACATATATTTCTCATGATAGGTAAGACAACTTTTTGTTTTATAAAGAAAGTGAGTAAACAAATGCTTTAACTAACTTACACCAGTGTTATGTTTACAAAAGATGACCAAAAGGACCTTTCAAATGAAAAAAAAAATTGTATGGTACATTTATTGGGAAAGGTGTGTGTGTACCATCATGCATGTACAATAAAGTTACTTCTAGTATTTTCTTTCCATATTTATTTATATTTATAACAATTGACAAAAATCTTTAAAACATTCATTGTGGCAATATGCTCGCATTTAACATTCAATATTTTCAAGCCTAGTCCGAATTACCTCAAATATAAGCAAACGATCTGTGTAACTAGTATACTGCTTAACTTTCCATTATATGATAATTGTGATTAGTAGTCAGCAAAATAAAAGTGGTTAACATAACTAACCACTATTTTTTTTGTCATGGGTTCTCTACATCGCACGAAGCTATATTTCTTTCTGCATGGAATCGCCTGCAGACGACAGCAAATCGAGACGAGTTACAGTAGGCCTGTATATATATTCATATATTTGAAAAATGCAACTTACCTCATAAATATAGACTTCCTTTTAGTTTCGGTAAATGCACTTTTCATCATGTTGATACCAGACCTGTTCTGTTTTTTTAAATACATCTTGATTGCTTGCTTCGATCCGCACCTTCTAGAATACGGTCTATTTTTAGAATTTGGATTTTCCCAAATCAGAAATTGTTTCGTACGTGTGCTTGTCGAAGGAAATGTTCAGCTATATACACAAGTTTATTCATTTTTATTAAAATATTTTTAGTTTTCTTCATTATGTTATCTATATTTATTCCGTTTTTTTCTCCAAATTAAATAGCTAATTATTGAATCCGGAATACAGCGATTTTCTGTAATTAAAAAATAAAGTATGGCGCCACGTCTCGCCCAAAATTAAAATTAGTCACATTGTTTCGGTATTTTCTAATGTTAAATTTTATGCAAGGAGTAATGTGGGCGAAGCGTGGCGCCCATGTTAATTTTGACAATGAAGTTCAGAATTTCCTCAAAAGCAGGTAAATTTGAGGCACCATGTCTGGTTTTAACATTTATGTTAAGCACGTGAGGCTTCCCTGACAACAATCAAATGCAGATTTCAAGAATACACATTGAGTAGTGTTGATAAAGGTAATTGGTGACTTTCTGCAGAAAAGTTTAATTTTTCGAAAATCACAGGGCCGCATTTGATACATAGTGAACTAAGTTCTTTTGTGCGAGCAGATTAACAACGGAATTCGTTAACTGAGTTTAATTAAACAATAACTGTCAGCAGAAGAAATAATCTATTACTGATGGACGGAAGATACTGTTTACTTCTTTTATTCCTTATACATATATATTCAACTTTTTATTCCATGCAATTCCATATACATGTATTTCATGTCCATGTTATCTTTTTCTGCTCTTCTGTATCAGACCATTTGTCTACTATGAAAAGGGAGGGGTGTTACAATACATTATTTCGCGCCAAACGTCACGAGCAAATCTTCGCGCTTTTCATGAAAATGTTTGTTCTATTGAATGGTTTCCATCATCATATATATTATTGTATTTATTGCATATTTTATTTATTTATTTATTTTATTTATATATATTTATTGCATTTGGAGGTCTGAGTATTTATGTTTCAAAGACAGATTATCCAGTTCCAAAATCTGCCAGATCCAATAATTCCTGTACATTTTATTGATCCTTATGCTAGTTTCGTTCAACAAGACGTTCGGCTGTCTCCGTAAACTCCGATCAGCTCGTCGGAGTTTACGGAGACGGCCGCCATTTTGACCCCGCTTCAAATTCTAACATGCAAATATCTAGAGTTTGAATTTATCAATTATAAAACAAAATATATATTAAGTATTTTTGGAAGTGTTTCTATTAGCCCTAGTAATATCAAAGAAAAATAATGAAAAACAAAAAAGTTGAAAAAATTCATTTTTGAAATTCGCTTCCGGTGGTGACCGGAAGCATCGACGACACACGAAAAATTGGTCAGATCATCTACAAGTCATGCTTTAACATCTTTGACATGTCTCCAGTTCATATCTTTAGCCGTTCTAGAGGAGAAAGGAAGACAAAAATCCAATTCAAAATCAGAAAATTGGCCATTACATGGAACCGAAAGAAATTTTTTTGAATTTTTTCCTAAAATGCACAAAGGTCATAATAATGTCCATTATCCCTGAAAAAAATCACTGAAAACCTCTGAATAGTTTTTGAGAAAATGCGTGCACAAAATACGGGAGGAAAAATAAGAATAACAATAATAAGAAACAGTAGAATCACTATAAGGTCTTCCGTGAAAACGGAAGACCTTAACTAGAAACTCATTGCGAGCAATGAGAGGTCTTCCGTCCGATTCTGAAAATAAAAACGTAACTTCAAACTGAAAAGGTGATAAAAGAAATTCAGACACTCTGGAGATTTAACCCTGGTCGTCAGCGTGAAAATCCAACGTGCTAACCATTAACCATCACTTTTTGGCATCACTTCCTGTCACGATCAGAAGTAACAGCGATACAAGATTTCCTCGCGATTCAAATAAACTGATGACTGACTATCAGTCCTGGAAGTTTTAGACTTCAGTCGTTTACTGTTGCCGAGCAATATTGTGAGAACAAATTCTAATTTTGAGGACAGGTAAACAAGCGACCGGAAGTGAATTTAAAAAAATAAAAAATCTCTGACGTTTCTGTAGACATTTGCAGTATCTACCAAATGCATAAAAACATTTCAAGTACTTTATAGATAAGCAATATTCATGAGAAAGTCGAAATAATTTAGTTTATCAGCTAAAACCGGAAGTTGACGTTTTGTTTCCGGTGGAGTCTAACATATTTCAAAACAGATGCAATAAAGAGATGCAATAAAGTGATGCAAACTTTAATTTAAAAAAAAAAAGTTAAATTTTTTGATTTCTTTGATCACTTCCTGAGGCGACCGGAAGTTACGACTGAGGTGTTTAACCAAAATGGTTTTGCCTACTCCTCAATGTCTGTTACTCATAAAAATTCGGTGTTTTAATCTTTTACCTGTTTTTGATATCTTGCTCAGACAATTTCTCATTTTGAGGACAGGAAAACACGCCACCGGAAGTGAATTTTACAGAGATATTTGAGGTTACTCTAGATATTTGCAGTCTAAATAACATATTTAAAATTCATTTCAAATACTTTATCTACAAAGGATATTAATGGGAAAGAAAAACACTCAAATTATGTAGTTTTTCTATTATAACCGGAAGTTGACATTTTTATTTCCGGTGGTACCAACATCTTTCGAATCTGAGGAAAAGATGCAATAAAGTTATGCAATTTTTAATTAAAAAAAGAAAAGTTGAAATTTTTGATTTCTTTGATCACTTCCTGTGACGACCGGAAGTGACGGCTGACGCTCTGAACACAAATGGTTTTGCCTACATCTTAAGGTCTGTTGCTCATATAAGTTTGGTGTCTTAATCTCTCACCGTTTCCGAGATCTTGCTCAGACAACTTCTCATTTTGAGGACAGGAAAACACGCCACCGGAAGTGAATTTTACAAAGATATTTGAGGTTACTCTAGATATTTGCAGTCTAAATAACATATTTAAAATTCATTTCAAATACTTTATCTACAAAGGATATTAATGGGAAAGAAAAATACTCAAATTATGTAGTTTTTCTCTTATAACCGGAAGTTGACGTTTTTGTTTCCGGTGGGACCAACATCTTTCGAAACTACAAAAGAGATGCAATAATGTGATGTAAGTATTGATTTAAAAAAAGAAAGTTGAAATTTTACGATTTCTTTGATCACTTCCTGTGACGACCGGAAGTGCCGACGACGAACGAAAAGGCGATTTTGCAAATTTAGAAGTCACGTTCTATGCTCTCCAATAAGTCTCCAGTTCATATCTTTAGCCATTCTTGAAAAAAAGGGGCGACAAAATTTCATGTTAAAATCAGGAAATTGCCCGTAACTTGGAACCAAAATGGAATTTTCCAAATTTCCCTTGTGATGAACAAAGTTCATACAATGACTGATTTTTCCTGAAATTTTCATTAAAAACGACTGAATACTTTTTGAGAAATCGCGTGCACAAAATTTTGTCAAAAAGAATAATAATAATAATAATAATAACTAGAAACTCATTACTAGCAATGAGAAGGTCTTCCGTTATACTACTTCCTGTTTGCATGAACATATCTTTTCCAACGTCAGTATTAGCCTAAAACTTATGTAGAAACAAAATAACTTAAAAATCTACTTTTTTTGCTTCGTTTACTGTCACGACCGGAAGTAATGACAACACACGATTTTTACATGATGCAAATGAACTGATGACTGACTATAAGTTCTGAAAGTTTTAGATTTCAGTCCTTTACTGTTGCCGAACAATTGTGAGAACAAATTCTAATTCTGAGGACAGGAAAACACACGACCGGAAGTGAACTGAATAAAAATCTCTGAATTTTCTCTTGACCTTTGCAGTATCGACTGCATATGTAAAAAACATTTCAAATACTTATCTATAAGTGATATTTATGAGAAAGTTAAACCACGAAATAACGTAGTTTATCTCTTAAAACCGGAAGTTTAAAGTTTTTGTTTCTGGTGGAATCTTACATATTTCAAAACAGCGAAATGGAAGCAATAAAGTAATGAAAGTTTTAATTTTGAAAAGAAAACTTGAAATTTTCGAATTCTTCGATCACTTCCTGTGATGACCGGAAGTGACGGCTGAGGTTTTTAACTCTATTTGTTTTGCCTTCTCACCAAGTTTTATTATTCCTATAAATTTGGTGTCTTACTTTCATGCCGTTTCCGAGATCTCGCTGAAATAGCTTTTCATTTTGAGGAGAAGAAAACACGCGACCGGAAGTGAATTTTACTAAGATATTTCACGTCACTCTAGACATCTGCAGTCTCAATAACATATATAAATACCATTTGAAGAACTCTATCTATAAGCGATATGTTGGGGAAAATTCAAAACCCCTATTATATCGTTTTTCTCTTATAACCGGAAGTTGTCGTTTTTTGTTTCCGGTGGGACCAACACATATCATAACTGTGAAAAAGATACAATTATACAATGGAACTCTTATTCCAAAAGAAAAAAGTTGAAATGTTTGATTTCTTTGATCACTTCCTGTGACGACCGGAACTGACGGCTGACGCTCTTTACCCAAATGGTTTTGTCTACTCCTCAAGGTCTAATACTCCTATAAGTTTTGTGACTAAATCTCTTACAGTTTCTGAGATCTCACTCGAACAAGTTCTCATTTTGGGGACATTTAAACGCGCGACCGGAAGTGAATTTTACAAAGATATTTGACGTTACTCTAGACATTTGCAGTCTTCAAAACATATTCAAAAATCAGTTCGAATACATTATCTATAAAAAATATTTATGGGAAAGTAAAATACTCAAATAATGCAGTTTTTCGCTTATAGCCGGAAGTTGACGTTTTTGCTTCCAGTGGGACCAACATATTTCGAATCACCAAATAAGAAGCAACAATGCGATGAAAGAAAAAAATCAAAAAAGAAAAGTTGAAAATTTCGATTTCTTTGGTCACTTCCTGTGACGACCGGAAGTGACGACTGACGCTCTTAACCCAAATGGATTTGCCTACTCCTCAAGATCTATTACTCATATAAGTTTGGTGTCTTAGTCTCTTACCGTTTCTGAGATATGACTCGGACAAAATATTTCTGAAAAAAACGGAAATCGGACATATCTGACGACCGGAAGTGATTTTTGAAAAAATGAAAAAATTGTCTGGGCGTATTTTTATTCTCTATCATCCCTGAAAATTTCATGAAAATCCGTCCAGCCATCTCTGAGAAATCGCCAAGAAAAGAAAAGGGGGATAAAAATAATAATAAAGTAGAATCACTATAAGGTCTTCCGTCTGAAACGGAAGACCTTAATAACAGAATGCCGTGTAAGGTTCACGTCAAAACATGGCTGACGCAAAACAATTCCTGAATTTTCCCCTTCAATTCGAGCATTTCTGCATTGGACAGGGCTGATGGTTGTTTATGAGATGATAAACTATGTGTAAACTTTCTTAGTTTAGCGGAATCATGAACATTTTCGGCGTGATGAATAATTTGTTTACACTAGTGATGAGGCTTTCGCGCACCTGCAGGTGCGGATCCAAGGATTTACAAATAAATAAAATTTAATAGAAATGAAGTTTCAATACTTTTAAATATTATTTAATGAAATGATTAATATGCAAGTAATAGATATACAAGAAAACGCGAAATGCTAATGAATGCAGCTGACAATCACTACTTTTTAAAGATAAATTAATTCTAAATAAAATAATTATAAATTCTATAGACAAAACAGAAGAAGAATGAATGGTAGCAAAATATCAAATCACATCAGGGGAACCGAATTTTATTAATTAAACTCTTAAGAAGTTCCTTATAAGTTGTGAATTTAATTTCTTTGTATTCTACCTGGTTGCTTCGAGGAAGGGGGGGGGGTGTCTTGAACATAAACATGTAAATTACCATTATTTTGTAGAAAGAATTAAGGCTTATAATTTCGAAAACGTCAAGAAGAGTTGCTTGTGATATGAATGTCAAGGTCATTAAATAAAGAATCCAAAACATAAAAGTGAAAAGAGAAAAAAAAGGGGGGGGGGGAGATGACAATGTCTTCTACAGTTGACAAAAAAGAGGGGCGAATAAAATGCACACACATATCATATACAACCATTTTTATTTAATATAAACTCGTTTCCATGGCAACAGGAAGGTTTTTCTGGCCTATCCCAATCACCAGGTAGGTGTTAACTCTACACCACTTCCTACGTGACTAAGCACTGAGCAGTCCCCGCAAACTATATATACGGGGAAAAAATCAATATTTTGTAGTGTTTAAGAAACGTTGGTCCTTCGTTTTCAGAAATTCTAAGATATTTAAAGACATTTAATTCCTTCTTAATCCTCTCAAGAAACTGGTATTACGTAAAATCTTCAAAGAGGGGCCTTTACATATTCTATGAATATTACAGAAAAAAGAAGTTAGAAAGACGAAGAAATTGAAAAAAATCGACTTTTTAATCCAATTTCTGTGACGACCGGAAGTATTGACGACGGAAAGAATATTCATGGTGACATCTACAAGTCATTATCTATGATATCTGACAGAGTTAACTTTCATATCTTAAGCTGTTCTGGAGAAATGGAGCGGACAAAGTCCTTTACAAAATTTCGTCTGTACAATAATATTAAGAATACTAGAAACTCATTACTAGTAATGAGAAGGTCTTCCGTTATACTACTTCCTGTTTGCATGAACATGTCTTTTCCAACGTCGGTATTAGCCTAAAACTTATGTAGAAACAAAATAACTTAAAAAATACTTTTTTGCTTCGTTTCCTGTTACGACCGGAAGTAATGACGACACACGATTTTTACACGAAGCAAATGAACTGATGACTGACTATAAGTCCTGAAAGTTTTAGATTTCAGTCTTTTACTGTTGCCAAACAATTGTGAGAACAAATTCTAATTTTGAGGACAGGAAAACACACGACCGGAAGTGAACTGAATAAAAATCTCTGAATTTTCTCTTGACTTTTGCAGTATCTACAGCATATGTAAAAAAACATTTCAAATACTTATCTATAAGTGATATATATGAGAAAGTTAAACCACGAAATAACGTAGTTTATCTCTTAAAACCGGAAGTTTTTTTTTTCCGGTGGAATCTAACATATTTCAAAACAGCGAAATGGAAGCAATAAAGTGATGAAAGTTTTAATTTTAAAAAGAAAAGTTGAAATTTTCGATTTCTTTGATCACTTCCTGTGATGACCGGAAGTGACGGCTGACGCTTTTTACCCTATGTGTTTTGCCTTCTCACGAAGTTTTATTACTCCTATAAGTTTGTTATCTTACTTTCATGCCGTTTCCGAGATCTCGCTGAAATGACTTTTCATTTTGAGGACAAGAAAACACGCGACCGGAAGTGAATTTTACTAAGATATTTCACGTCACTCTAGACATCTGCAGTCTCAATAACAAATATAAAAATAATTTAAAGAACTCTATCTATAAGCGATATGTTGGGGAAAATTCAAAACCCCTATTATATCGTTTTTGTCTTATAACCGGAAGTTGTCGTTTTTTGTTTCCGGTGGGACCAACACATATCGTAACTGTGAAAAAGATACAATTATATGATGCAAGTCTTATTCCAAAAGAGAAAAGTTGAAATTTTTTATTTCTTTGATCACTTCCTGTGACGACCGGAAATGAGGACTGACGCTCTTAAACCAGACAGTTTTGTCTACTCCTCAAGGTCTAATATTCCCATAAGTTTGGTGTCTAAATCTCTTACCGTTTCTGAGATGTCACTCGGACAAGTTCTCATTTTGCGGACATTTAAACGCGCGACTTGAAGTGAATTTTACAAAGATATTTGAAGTTACTCTAGACATTTGCAGTCTTGATAACATATTTAGAAATCAGTTCAAATACGTTACCTATGAAAAATATTTATGGGAAAGTAAAATACTCAAATTATGCAGTTTTTCGCTTATAGCCGGAAGTTGACGTTTTTGTTTCCGTTGGGACTAATATATTTCGAATCTACAAATAAAATGCAACAATGTGATGAAAGAAAAATATCAAAAAAGAAAAGTTGAAAATTTCGATTTCTTTGGTCACTTCCTGTGACGACCGGAAGTGACGGCTGACGCTCTTAACCCAAATGGATTAACCTACTCCTCAAGATCTATTAACCATAGAAGTTTGGTGTCTTAATCTCTTACCGTTTCTGAGATATGACTCGGACAAAATATTTTTGAAAAAAACGGAAATTGGACATATCTGACGACCAGAAGTGAATTTTGAAAAAAATGAAAAATACATTTGTAGGTATTTTCATTCTCTATTATCCCTGAAAATTTCAAGAAAATCCGTCCAGCCATCTCTGAGAAATCGCGAAAACAAGAAAGGGAAAAAAATAATAATAATAATAAAAAGAAAAAGAAGAAACAGTAGAATCACTATAAGGTCTTCCGTCTGAAACGGAAGACCTTAATAATAAGAAACAGTAGAATCACTATAAGGTCTTCCGTGAAGACGGAAGACCTTAATAATAATAGAAAACAGACGGAAAACAATAAGGTCTTCCGAAGGAAGTCGAAAGACCTTAATAATAGAAAACAGACGGAAAACAATAAGGTCTTCCGAAGGATGTCGGAAGACCTTAATAAGAGAATGGCGTGTAAGGTTCACGTCAAAACATGGCTGACGCAAAACAATTCCTGAATTTTCCCCTTCAATTCGAGCATTTCTGTATTGGATAGGGTGATGTTTGTTTATGAGATGATAAACTATGGGTAAACTTTCTTAGTTTAGCGGAATCATGAACATTTTCGGCGTGATGAATAATTTGTTTACAGTAGTGATGAGGCTTTCGCGCACCTGCAGGAGCGGATCCAAGGACTTACGAATTTAATAAAAACAATGGAAATGAAGTTCTAATACTTATATATATTATTTAATGAAATTATTAATATGCAAGTAATAGATATACAAGAAAATGCTAAGGAATGCAGCTGACAATCGGTACTTTTTAAAGATAAATTAATTCTAGATAAAATAAATATAAATTCTTTAGACGAAACAGAAGAAGAATGAATGGTAGCAAAATATCAAATCACATCAGGGGAACTAAATTTTATTAATGACACTCTTAAGAAGTTCCTTAATAGTTGTATATTTTATATCTGCCTATTCCACCTGGCTGCTTCGAGTTGGGGGAGGGGGGGGGGGGGGGGTCTTGAACATACACATGTAAATTACCATTATTTTGTAGAAAGAATTAAGCCTTATAATTTTGAAAACTTCAAGAAGAGTTGCTTGTGATATGAAGGTCAAGGTCATTTTATTTATAATCCAAAACATAAAAGCGACATTTGCATTCATTACAATAAAAGAGAGGGGGGGGGTGGTCTGTAAAGATGACAATGTCTTCTACAGTTGACAAAATAAAAGAGGGGTGAATAAAATGTGCACACATGATATATATCATATTCAACTATTTTTATTTAATATAAACTTGTTTCCATGGCAACAGGAAGATTTTTCTGGCCTATCTCACTCACCAGAGAAGTGTTACCTCTACACTTCATCCTAAGAGAATAGGCCCGGACCAGTCCCCGTAAACTATATATACGACAAAAAAAATCAATATTTTGTAGTGTTTAAGAAACGTTGGTCCTACGTTTTCAGAAATTCTAAGATATTTAAAGATATTTAATTCCTTCTTAATCAAATCAAGAAACTGACAATACATAAAATCTTCAAAGAGGGGCCTTTATTACAGAAAAAAGAAGTTAGAAAGACGAAGAAATTGAAAAAATCGACTTTTAAATCCAATTTCTGTGACGACCGGAAGTATTGACGACGGACAAAATGTTCATGGTGACATCTACAAGTCATTATCTATGATATTTGATAGAGTTAACTTTCATATCTTAAGCTGTTCTGGAGAAATGGAGCGGACAAAGTTCTTTACAAAATTTCGTCTATACAATAATATTAAGAATACTAGAAACTCATTACTAGTAATGAGAAGGTCTTCCGTTATACTACTTCCTGTTTGCATGAACATGTCTTTTCCAACGTTGGTATTAGCCTAAAACTTATGTAGAAAGCAAATAACTTAAAACAATACTTTTTTGCTTCGTTTCCTGTCACGACCGGAAGTAATGATGACACACGATTTTTACACAATGCAAATGACCTGATGATTGACTTTAATCCTGAAAGTTTTAGACTTCAGTCTTTTACTGTTGCCGAACAATTGTGAGAAAAAATTATAATTTTGATTACAGGAAAAACACTCGACCGGAAGTGAACTGAATAAAAATCTCTGAATTTTCTCTTGACTTTTGCAGTATCTACAGCATATGTAAAAACATTTCAAATACTTATCTATAAGTAATATTTATGAGAAAGTTAAATCACGAAATAACGTAGTTTATCTATTGAAACCGGAAGTTTAAAGTTTTTGTTTCCGGTGGAATCTAACATATTTCAAAACAGCGAAAGAGAAGCAATAAAGTGATGCAAGTTTTAATTTTAAAAAGAAAAGTTGAAATTTTCGATTTCTTTGATCACTTCCTGTGACGACCGGAAGTGACAGCTGACGCTTTTAACCCCATGTGTTTTGCCTTCTCACCAATGTTTTTTACTCCTATAAGTTTGGTGTCTTACTCTCATGCCGTTTCCGAATCTCGCTGAAATAACTTTTCATTTTGAGGACAAGAAAACACACGACCGGAAGTGAATTTTACTAAGATATTTCATGTCACTCTAGACATCTGCAGTCTTAATAACATATATGAAAGTTATCTACAGAACTCCATCTATAAGGGATATGTATGGGAAAATTAAAAACCCCTAATGTAGTTTTTCTCTTATAACCGGAAGTTGTCGTTTTTTGTTTCCGGTGGGACCAACACATATCGTAACTGTGAAAAAAATACATTTATATGATGCAAGTCTTATTCCAAAAGAGAAAAGTTGAAATTTTTGATTTCTTTGATCACTTACTGTTACGACCGGAAGTGACGGCTGACGCTCTTAACCCAAATGGTTTTGTCTACTCCTCAAGGTCTAAAACTCCTATAAGTTTGGTGTCTAAATCTTTTACAGTTTCTGAGATCTCACTGGGACAAGTTTTCAATTTGGAGACATCTAAAGGCGCGACAGGAAGTGAATTTTACCAAGATATTTGACGTTAATCTAGACATTTGCAGTCTTGATAACATATTCAAAAATCAGTTCAAATACATTACCTATTAAAAATATTTATGGGAAAGTAAAATACTCAAATTATGCAGTTTTTCGCTTATAACCGGAAGTTGTCGTTTTTGTTTCCGGTGAGACCAACATATTTCGAAACTACAAATAAAATGCAATAATGTGATGCAAAAAAACATTCAAAAAAGAAAAGTTGAAATTTTCGATTTCTATTATCACTTCCTGTGACCACCGGAAGTGACGGCTGACGCTCTTAACCCATATGGTTTTGCCTACTCCTCAAGATCTATTAACCATATAAGTTTGGTGTCTTAATCTCTTACCGTTTCTGAGATATGACTGGGACAAAATATTTTTGAAAAAAACGGAAATCGGACATATCTGACGACCGGAAGTGAATTTTGAAAAAAAGAAAAAAACGCCTGAGGGTTTTTTCATTTTCTATCATCCCTGAAAATTTCAAGAAAATCCGTCCAGTCATCTCTGAGAAATCGCCCCGAAAAGAAAAGGGGAAAAAAAAATAAGAAGAAGAAAAAGAAGAAACAGTAGAATCACTATAAGGTCTTCCGTGAAGACGGAAGACCTTAATAAGAAACAGTGGAATCACTATAAGGTCTTCCGTGAAAACGGAAGACCTTAACTAGAAACTCATTGCGAGCAATGAGAGGTCTTCCGTCCGATTCTGAAAAAGAAAAAAAAAAAAAAAACAACGAAAATTCAAGCTGAAAAAGTGATAAAAGAAATTCAGACACAGAGATTTAACCCTGGTCGTCAGCGTGAAAATCCAACGTGCTAACTATTAACCATTCACTATTTTTATTCACTTCCTGGCACGATCGGAAGTTACGGCGATACAAGATTTTCTCACGATTCAAATAACTGATGACTGACTATCACTCCTGAAAGTTTTAGACTTCAGTCCTTTATTGTTGCCGAGCAATATTGTGAGAACAAATTCTAATTTTGAGGGCAGGTAAACACGAGACCGGAAGTGAATTTTATAAAAAAAAAAAAAAAAAAAAAAAAATCTCTGACTTTTCTCTAGACATTTGCAGTATCTACAACAGACATACAACTATTTTAAGTACTTTATCGATAAGCAATATTTATGTGAAAGTTTAATATAGAAATAACGTAGTTTATCTCCTAGAACCGGAAGTTGACGTTTTTGTTTCCGGTGCAATCAAACATATTTCAAAATATCGAAAGAGATGCAATAAAGTGATGCAAGTTTTAATTTGAAACTGAAAAGTTAAAATTTTGGATTTCTTTGATCACTATCTGTAGCAAGCGGAAGTGACGACTGACGCGTTTAACCCAAATGGTTTTGCCTACTCCTCAAAGTCTATTACTCATAAAAATTTGGTGTTTTAATCTTTTACCTGGTTTTGAGATCTCGCGCAGAAATCTTCTCATTTTAAGGACAGGAAAACACGCGACCGGAAGTCAATTTTTGATATATATTTAATGATACTCTAGACATTTGCACTCTGTATAACATATTTAAAATTCATTTCAAAAACTTCATCTATAAAGAATATTTATAGGAAAGAAAAATACTCAAATTCTGTAGCTATTCTCTTATAACCGGAAGTTGTCGCTTTTGTTTCCGGTGGGACCAACATCTTTCAAATCTGCGAAAAAGATGCAATAAAGTGATGCAATTTTTAATCAAAAAATAAAAAGTTGAAATTTTTGATTTCTTTGATCACTTCCTGTGACGACCGGAAGTGACGGCTGGCGCTATGAACCCAAATGGATGGAACTTATCTGCCAAAATAACACTTTGAGTATGTAGAATGAAAGCCAGCTTGATCTCGCTGTACTTACTGAGATGACGTCATTTCTTAGTTTGACACGCAGTTTCTCTGTACTTGAGGCGTGGATCAAGCTATTATCGTAGCTTGTAAAAATAAAAAAAAAATATGAAACACGCTTAAATGGACCAAAATAAATATACATTTTAGAATATAATAATGTACATTTGATTGTCAAACTAAGTTGATAATGTGTAGACCTTATATATAGCCGTAGAGAGCACATTTGTACAGTAATGTGCTAAAATGGTGGGTACAGCCTCTCGAAAATATCAAAAGTTCAACGATATCCGCTTCGCTATAAATTCTGAAATTTTAAACACGTGTAGCTATTATTCCTACTACTGGCTGTGCATTGTTTATTTTTTCCGTAAAGTAACATTTTTCCAGTGCGTATTACATCTATGTCTGGAGTTTATAGAAAAACGGCTAAATTTTACACAATTCCTGAGCATGAGAAAGTTGCTCCCAGCACTTTTCATGTTAAGAAATTTGTCTTAAACAAAACAGAATAAATTTTATAGCAGAAAGATACCCGTATATTATTGAACTTTTACGATCTCTGTAGTGGTACATATATGTTCTAATTTTAAACCTGTCACGTGACAAACAGCTGATGTAAGCGATGTCGCTTTGCTGAACTCAGCAGAGACCAGATATATACAAGTGCAAACATCACAATGCACATTCATCAAAACTAATGTTGTTAAAAAAAATTTAAATCATATTCATTTTCTACGATATATATATAAGGCTTATATTTCATGGGCGTCCTTAACCTAGCTGGTTGAAATGTATTTTCTATTGAATGGTCTCCATTCTCATATATATTATTGTATGTACCGTACAAATTACTCATTTTATTGCGTTTGGAGGTCAGAGTATTTATGTTTTTAAAAACAGATTATCAATTTCATAATCTGCCAGATCCAACAACAATTCCTTCATATTTGATTGATCCTTGTAAATTGATTACATTTCTCCGCCGAAAACTGCCTTGTAACTCATTTCATATTTTACTAAGCATAAAGTTCTTCAAACATTTTTTTTCTGTTGTCATATTCTTCCTTGTATATTGGTTTTGATCACAGCATCATGTAAGTAGTCTTTGAAAGCAAAACATAGTGTTGAGTGTGCTTCAAAATAACTCAGAGTTCAAAGGTATAACATTTGGAGGAATTTCAAACTTTATCAGCAACATGGTAGAACAAGTTTGACGTCCGAGGTTAGTGTGCGTGGAGCTAGCCACCAGAGGAGCTCCGAGTGCCGACCTGCTCGTCGAAGACAGCCGCCATTTTGGACCCTCTTCAAATTTTAAAATGCTTATATCTAGAGTTTGGATTGATCAATTTTCAAAACAAATTGCGTATTAAGCATTTATAAAAGAGTCTCTCTTAAATTTGCTAAAATAATAAAAAGAAAATTGAAAAACAAAAAAAGTTAAAAAATGACCTTTTTTAAATTCGCTTCCGTTAGCAGCCGGAAGTGGTGACGACGCACAAAAAGATGATTCTGCAAATTTAAAGGTCATGATCTATCTTCTCCAATAAGTCTCCAGTTCATATCTTTAGCCGTTCTTTAGAACATTCATCGACAAAAGTCCATTTAAAAATCAGAAAATAGTCCATAACTTCGAACAAAAAGAGAATTTACCAAATTTTCCCTGTGATGAACAAAGTTCACTTAATGACTCATTTTTCCTGAAAGTTTCACTGAAAACCACTGAACAGTTCTCGAGAAAACGCCTGCACAAAATTTGGTCAAAAAAATAATAATAACTAGAAGCTCATTGCCAGCAATGAGAGGTCTTCCGTCCGATTCTGAAAATAGAAACCAAAATTCAAGCTGAAAAAGTGATAAAAGAAATTCAGACACTCTGGAGATTTAACCCTGGTCGTCAGCTTGAAAATCTAACGTGCTAACCATTAACCATTCACTTTTTTGCGTCACTTCCTGTCACCAACGGAAGTAATGGCAACACACGATTTTCATACCATGCAAATAAACTGATTACGGACTATTAGTCCTGAAAGTTTCAGACTTCAGTCGATTATTGTTGCCGAGCAATTGTGAGAACAAATTCTAATTTTGAGGACAGGAAAACACGCGACCGGAAGTAAATTTTATAAAAAAATCTCTAACGTGTCTCTAGACATTGCAGTATCTACAACATGTATTAAAACATTACAATTCTTTTTCTATAAGCGATATTTATGAGAAAGTTAAATATCGAAAAAAATTAACGAAAAAACCGGAAGTTGACGTTTTTGTTTCCGGAGGAGTCTAACATATTTCAAAACAGCGAAAGAGATGCAATAAGGTGATGCAAGTTTTAATTTAAACAAGAAAAGTTTAATTTTTTGATTTCTTTGATCACTTCCTGTGACGACCGGAAGTAACGGCTGACAGTTTAACCCATATGATTTTGCCTACTCTTCAAGGTCTATTACTCGTATAAGTTTGTTGTTTTAATCTCTTACCGTTTCTGAGATCTCGCTCAGATATTTTCTCACTTTGAGGACAGAAAAACACGCGACCGGAAGTGAATTTTGCAAAGATGTTTGACGTTTCTCTAGACATTTGCAATCTGAATAACATATCTAAAAATCATTTCAAATACTTTACCTATAAAAGATATTGATGGGAAAGTAAAATACTTAAATTATGTAAATTTTCTCTTATAACCGGAAGTTGTCGTTTTTGTTTCCGGTGGGACCAACATATTTCGAAACTGCGAAAGAGTTGCAATAATGTGAGGCAATATTTGATTAAAAAAAGAAAAGTTGAAATTTTCGATTTCTTTGAACACTTCCGGTGACGACCGGAAGTACTGATGACGAAAACCAAGGTAATTTCGAACATCTAGAAGTCATGGTCTATCATCTCTAACAAGTCTCCAGTTCATATCTTTAGCCGTTTCTTAGATCCTTCGAGGACAAAATTTCATTTTAAAATTAGGAAATTGTCCATAACTTGGCACTGGAACCGAATTTACCAAAAAACGGAATTTTATACAAAATTCATATAAAGACCTTTTATCCCTGAAAATTTCAAAGAAATTCATTGAATAGTCTTCGAGAAATCGCGTGCACAAAATTTTGTCTAAAAAAAAGAATAATAATAATAACTAGATACTTATTGCCTAGGCAATAACAGGTCTTCCGTTTTCTTGACTCTTTTGTCAACTGGTTTGAAAAAAAAGCTGAAAATGAAAAAAAATGTCCTTCCAGCAGGGATCGAACTCAAAACCTTTGGTTTGTAAGGCAGGCGCGCTAACCACTAGACCACGTATTCTGATGAAGATGGAGGTAGTAAATTAATTGTTTAAGAATAAATAGGAATAAAAGCACGTGTTCTCTTGTTTGTTATGGAATGTAGTGATCAGTATTGAATAGATTGAGAAACACGATTGGTGTATAATACAATTGCAGATTTTCGGTTTAAAAAATCATTTGAGATGGTGTATATTTGGAATGCATTTAGTTAATCATTCAGAGCCTATGATGCATTAGAACTGCAGTGTCGAGACTATGTTTACAAATATAGGAAAATTTTGGATCGGGTTCGGATGTGACTGAATATCCTAAAATAATAGGTAAGATTAAAATAAGCATCTCTGTGTGGATTGAATTAAATGTAAGTAGCATAAATTAAAATTTCAGATAGGGATTTTAGAAAGAAAAATGTGTCAATGAGAGCGTGAAAATTTATATGCTAGGAAAAAATCCCTGTTTTCGACATTCATTCGATTAATATTAATTCTAAATAAAATTGAAATAAATTCCACATACTAGAGAAAGCAAGAATGCTTGGTGTTAAAATATCATATCATATCAAGAGAATCGACTGCTATTCATAACAACTGAAGAAATAACCGAGAAAAGCTTTAATTAATTTTTATGTTCATCGGCATCTAAATTTCAGATACGAAAAAAGATATAGTGTTTGCCGTAAACATTCATAATTTCTATACACTTCAGAGATTCACCGTCAAATTTTCAGGAAACTTTCTTTCAGATATCTTCTGCAATACCTCGAAATGTTATGTCGATCCGAGGTGTTGTATGAGTTCTAGAAAAATATTCTAGGCTGATATAAATCTGATTTTTTTTTTTTTTTTTTTTGATTTTTTTTTTTTGGTTGATTTTTTGGGAAGGGGAGGGGGGAAAGAGGAGTAAATTAATTATTGATTCTGACCTTTTGGTCAAAGGTCAAGGTCATCAAAGGTCAAGGTCAAAGGTCAAGATCAAAGGTCAAGGTCATTGAGAAAATCCCGGAAAAAAATTTACTTTCTACGTTTTTTTTTTTTTTACTTCATCAAGACTGAAATTACTCAAAACAAATAAAATGTTCATTTTACACCTAAATTATTCACAACTGATCATCCCTAAAAGTTTTCATGAAAAATTACTCATGTTCCGATTTTTCGGCCGGCACTTCCAGTGAAAATAATTTGCATGGTTTTAGTCTATCTAACATCTGCATTAGCCAAACATTTCTGTAAAAAGAAAAAAAAAACTTGGAAAATTCACCTTGTTTGCATTGCTTCCGGTCACGCCGGAAACTGACGGCAATGTACGATTTTCACATGATGTAGAAAAACTGGTGACTGACTATCAGTCCTGAAAGTTTTGGATTTCAGTCGTTTACTGGTGTGAGCAATTAGGTGAATAAAATCTCAATTTGAGGGCAGGAAAATACGCAACCGGAAGTGAATTTTACTAAGATGTTTGACGTCAATCTAGACATCTGCAGTCTCAATAACATACATAAAAATCATTTAAAGAACTCTCTCTATAAGCGATATGTTGGGGGAAAATTCAAAACCCCTACTATGTTGTTTTTCTCTTATAACCGGAAGTTGTCGTTTTTGTTTCCGGTGGGACTAACACATATCGTAACTGTGAAAAAGATACAATTATATGATGCAAGTCTTATTCAAAAAGAGAAAAGTTGAAATTTTTGATTTCTTTGATCACTTCCTGTGACGACCGGAAGTGACGACTGATGCTCTTAACCCAAATGGTTTTGTCTACTCCTCAAGGTCTAATACTCCTATAAGTGTGGTGTCTAAATCTCTTACCGTTTCTGAGATATCACTCGGACAAGTTCTCATTTTGCGGACATTCAAACGCGCGACCGGAATTGAATTTTACAAAGATATTTGACGTTACTCTAGACATTTGCAGTCTTGATAACATATTCAAAAATCAATTCAAATACTTTATCTATAAAAAATATTTATGGGAAAGTAAAATACTCAAATTATGCAGTTTTTCGCTTATAGCCGGAAGTTGACGTTTTTGTTTCCGGTGAGACCAACATATTTTGAAACTACAAATGAAATGCAATAATGTGATGCAGAAAAAGATTCAAAAAAGAAAAGTTGAAATTTTCGATTTCTATTATCACTTCCTGTGACCACCGGAAGTGACGGCTGACGCTCTTAACCCAAATGGATTTGCCTACTCCTCAAGATCTATTAACCATATAAGTTTGGTGTCTTAATCTCTTACCGTTTCTGAGATATGACTGGGACAAAATATTTTTGAAAAAAACGGAAATCAGACATATCTGACGACAGGAAGTGAATTTTGAAAAAATGAAAAAAAAAACGCCTAGGGGTATTTTCATTCTCTATCATCCCTGAAAATTTCAAGAAAATCCGTCCTGCCATCTCTGAGAAATCGCCCGGAAAAGAAAAGGGAAAAAAAAAATAATAATAATAACTAGAGCAAAGCTCGTTGCAAAGCAACGAGTGGGTCTTCCTTCTTAGCTTGTAAGTTGACGTCGTAATAAAAGGATAAATATTTGTTTATTTCCACCTAAAGGTTACATGTTTCTGTTTAGATTGTCAACTTTGCCAACATTCTCTTTCTTCTTTGACCCAAATATCAAGAGACCTCATCTCCGGAACTCTGAATCTGGGGTGAGCATGAGGATATATAATTCAACTGTACTCTCTCCAACAGTACTCCTGAAATTGTATCCAAAACACTAATACTCCCAGACCCTCATTTCTTGAACTTTGACTTTTGATTTTTAATTTCTAGACTTTTCTATTCATCTAACATCTTTGATGCAATCATGTTAGTAACACGTGTCATACTACAGAATCATCAGTGTTTTGCTACATCACTGTCATAATAATTGCTTGACAAAACATTTACACAGCATAACTACATAGTAAGTAATCCAAATGTGTTACTGATTGAGGATATCCATTCTTTGACAATCAGTAAGTAGAAAAATACTCTTACAAGAAATGCACAGGGATGATTTCAGTAAGACACGGTGTCACTTGTGGAAAATTTTAACATAACATCTTTTTTAGCCTTTAACTTAAAAGTTAAACTTCATTATCTCAAAAACCGATATCTAAATACATGTACCATTTATATGGTGAAGTGAGTTGGTACTCCCAACCCCTTATTCTTTAAGTTTTTTACCCTGCATGGTTATCTGGAGTCATTGGATATCTTGATGATCTTGGTCCAGTTGAAATTGAGAAAAAATGGTTTTACTGTACTTCTTGGGTTCATTTATTCAAATGTTTTACAAGGGGGGAAAAAGACACATATATTTAAATTTTCGTAACATGTTAAAATAATCTTTTACATGTACATGTATATTACACATATATTCAAGTAAATTTTTTTAATAAGAATTCATAAAAAATATTTGAATCCATTGAAGTTGATTGCAGTAGATATAATGTGAATTATGAGCCTAATACACAACAAGCAAATTTAAAGAATAGTGGTTTCATTCTGTCATTTGTCAACTGAAAAAGTTTGATGATAATAGGCCTGAAACTGTTCAAAATATGCCTCTAAATCATTTTGAAAAAGAATGGCTGCAAAATTTAAAAAGTAGGTAACGATGAACTACTTTTGAGTCAACATGATACGAGGTCCTTAGATGCATCAATTGACAAGATTTGATGATCCTAGTCCTTATAGTAAGCAAAATATCAACATTTTAATAAATGTAATTTTTGGTCAACTTTGAAGTGACCTTGAGACCAAGCCCTTTGTCCCAGAGTGATTCCCTTTGCAAATTTTAATCTACAATATATTTTCATCCTTTTGTGAAAGTTTGGTGATAATCTGCCCAGTGGTTCTTGAGAAGACGATTTTTTAGCAACCAGTACTTTTGGTTTTATTTACCTAATTATCTCCCCTTGTTTAAGGGTCACAACCCTAAGTTTACTATAAACGGGAGCCCTTGGGCCATGGATACACTGTGACAAATTTTACAATAATTGGCCAAGGGTTTCTTGAGTTATGGCCCATATTCTAACAAGAGGCCCATGGGCCACAACGCTCACCTGAGTTACTTTGGCCCTGCTGTTCTTCACCAGACCTGCCCTCCCTTGTAATACTTATTGCGGCCCCACCCTACCCCCGGGGGCCATGATTTGAAAAATTAGAATCTACACTACCCCAGGATGATTCCACATATGTTTCAGTTTTTCTGGCCCAGTGGTTCTTGAGAAAAAGATTTTTAAAGATTTTGCCTATATATTTCAATGTAAAACTTTGATTCCCTATTGTGGCCCTGCCCTACCCCTGGGGGCCATGATTTGAAGAATTTAGAATCTACACTACCCCAGGATGCTTCCACATAACTTTCAGCTTTTCTGGCCCTGTGGTTCTTGAGAAGATTTTTTAATGACCCCACCCTATTTTTGTCTTCTCTTGATTATCTCCCCTTGTAAAGGGGGTTGGTCCTTCATTTAAACAAACTCCCCTTCACCCAAGGATTAGGGCTGTCACGAGTACCCGAAATAACCAAGAACCGCGGCCCAAGTTGTTCGGTTCGGTTCCGGTTCCATTTTTCCGGATTTCGGTTCGGGTCTGGTTTATATATTAGAGTCTGTTCAATACAAAAATGGCGTCGAAATCAAAGGAATGATGATGATAACAGTGATTAATAAACATCAAAACTGAAATTTACTTCATTACATGACAAAACACTTGTCACGGAAGTGTTAGATAATTATCAAAACGAGCAGGAATGGTCAGGCTGTGACTAATAGTAGGCCAAGTCACCGATGTCTAGACGTTCGCATGGTTAAGACTTGTTTTCAATGTAAATTTAATGTAACAAATAAAGATTTTTCAAGTTAAATTCATGAAATTAAGGTTTAAAATAGATGTAAATACCTGACCCGAAAAACCCGAAACCGAACCGAAAATTTACAGACCCGACCCGACCCGAAAAATTTTGGAACCGTGACAGCCCTACCAAGGATGCTGTGTACCAACTTTGGTTAAATTTGGCTCAGTGGTTCTTGAGAAGAAGACAAAAATATGAAAAGTTTACAGACGGATGGACAGACAGACGGACAGACGACGGACAACTGGTGATCAGAAAAGCTCACTTAAGCTTTCAGCTCAGGTGAGCTAAAAAGTTTACGTACACCGCACAAATGGCCATAGCATTAGCTCTTTGAGCCTTTGGCTCACAAGAGCTAAAAAGATAAAAAGAATTATGTATCTTAGAGTTGTCTATTTGTAATCAAAGCTATATTGAAATCAGACCAATTTCTTGAAATAAAAAATTGCACTGTTGTAGTGCAAAAAAAATTAATGATATTTTACATGTCGCTACAATATTCAAAGAGGGTGTGTTGCAAAATTTTGAATTAAATTAGAGGGGTTATGACTGTTTCATCGCTAATTATAGATGATCAATGCGAGAACACAAAGTTGAGAATTGCAATGTCATTGAAAGTCTTGGAGAGCACCGAGCTATTAAAAAATTATTTCTTCAGACAGGTCATTTTTCAAAGTGCACAGTAAATTTTCCTTAAATCAATGTGTCCGCAAACTTTTCTAACAATCCTCGTTCATGTACATGCCCTTAGCACTGAAGTCATTTGAAATATGCACATATGTTAACATTTGTTGCTGTATATGCCAAAATAGCAGTTCTCTCTAAATGTTTTGTAAAAATACATATATTACAAGTTCTTGATGTATTAAGGCCTGATGTGTCCATAATCCTAGATGGAAGGACTTTTATCCTTGTGTGACTGTTTAAATTTCACTATGCAGCTTATTCTTCGTCATCTCCAAACAGATGCTCTTCTGGCAAATATGGTCATGCTTGGTATCAAATTTCAGTTATCAGATGGCAGTCACACCTATCCAAAAGAAATTGAAATTTCTCATTTAAAATTAAAAAAAAAAAAAAAAACTGTACAACTTATTAATGATAAATAGCGATGTTAATTTTACTCGGACAGCTAAGTCGCACAGTCAGAGGCTTAGTCAAATGAAAGTCGAGTACTCGTTGAAATTTAAATCAATTTTTCATGTCATTTTCCTTTTTGTCTTTAAGAGACTGCTAGCCTGTACAATATTTAAACTACATTATAACCATTATACAACAAATTATTGAATCATTAACATTTTCGTAGTAATAAATATATGTATCAAATGTATTTGATTTCAAATATAATATTTACTGCCAGTGTTTTTTTTTTCAGTACTTTGGGACTGGGGGCTGGGGCCCTCAGAATTGGGAATTTCAGCATCAAGTAGGCTAAATTGGGAATCTCCCAGAAAGCCCAATCACTTAAAAAGCATTGTCAAAAAACTTTGTTTTTGTCTTTGTATTACTTTAACAAACAATTGTTATAACTAATCAAGACTATTCTTGGTATGGATTATCTAATTACTTGCATCAAGAACAATAGTGGTATGAATTATCTAATAATGAAGAAATCCAACTTGGCTGAGGTGGCAGAGGATAGTTTTTTTTAATGCCAAACATGTGCCGAGGGGGTACACATATACATGTGATCCATAAAAACATGTACATGGGGACAGTTTTCCAGGGGCTAATTAATTACACTTCATATGCCCATGGCTCACAAATTATGTCAACAAATTACATGTAATTTGCCTAGTAGAGTGCACATGTACCAAAAATGCACCTGGGGTCTCCCCAAATTTTGGCTTGTTTTTCCAAGATTTGGGCCTCAGTCGCACCCATACAACCCATCCCCAGGCCCGAGCGAGCAGGATAAAACACCCAGTACTCTGTAAATCAATGCATGCCCTAATGAAAATTCACCAATTGATATGGGGCCATTCATCTTCCCTCTGAGATACACACCTTTTTCTAAGGCCTACTGCTTTTCAGCTGAATTTTCTCTGCAACTGACCACATGTCTTAGGTTCGCATTTACAACTCTGTATATGATAAGCGTCATAGTGACACCTACAAGTTGCACATCATTTTTTTCAGCAAGCACTTTGCTACACTGCAAATGTGTCCCGTAATTATTCTAATCATTTTTCTACATAAAATATCACATCAAACAGGGGATATCTCAATTTTTTAAGAAATTTGACCGGGTCTTTAGTACAAAACTATCCCCTGCCACCTTTAACTTTCAAAGTTTGCTTTTTAATTAAAATAACTTTCCATATTTAGAAAGTGCAATCAATTCTGAGTAAAAATATACTAAATATGTCTTATTTCAATGAAAAATAAAAAAGTTAGAGGCAAATAAGTGACCCCACCAATTGTCGGTCAACCATCTTAACCCCATATTCTTTGTGTTACTTCAAAAATGACCAACTCCTACAATCCAAAAGAATCTATTTCTTATCAAAACAGTGTTAAATGGTAACTTTGATCAATTTCAAATGCAGCTACATATAAAAAATTCAATAAGAATTGCATGCCTTCATGAAATGTACTCACATGAAACACATACTCTCCTATTTTTGATGTTTTGAGAAATCCCATTTTACCTCTTAATTGCTTGAATTTATACATCTATAGCTTGTTTGCAAAAACAAAACCTAATCTATTTTTCAGGATATTTATAGTAATATACAAAAACCCCTCTTGCATCAAAGGTTCAAGAAGAAGTGTCCTGAAAATTGCAGTTATCTACCCTACCCCTCCAACCATTACCTGATTCTATAGAAAATATACTGTGGAAATCTGATTTTACCGACTGTCCTTTTTCTGAGTATATTTCCATTCAATTTCAATGTATCTGAGTGATCAAATACATGCATTTGATTCCCCTGAATAATTAAAGTGATCATCCTGTCCTTACTTGGCATTTGTGAGTAAATTTCAGGTGTTTAGTAGAATCCAATAATTACATGAAAATGTACATATTTCTGATATTTTGTTCATTAAATATGCAAAAAGACCATCTGTTTTGTTATAATTTATAGAAAAATACATAATCTATATGAAAATAATGAAAAGTTTAAGTTCTATCACATTATAGAAGACAAATGAGGGGGGAAATGAAGGGGATGGGGGTATTTTTTTATGTAATTATCAATAGTAAGATGGGTCTAATTTGAAAAAAAAAATTAAAGCACAGCAATTCTTTGAATAAATGTGGTTCTGTGAACTGAGATATTTGCATACTGAATCATTCTTTTCTCAAAATAATGATATTTAGTGAAAATACATGTAAAAAAGAGTAAGTTTATAATTTGTAATTTCAGTGATATCGCAATAACTGAACCCCTTTAATTTTAATTAATACTAAGTGATTGCATCAAAATTTGATAAAATATATGTGACAGTGCCCAAACTATTATTTTCAAACAAATAATTTTTTCTCAGACAAAAATTGCCTTACTCTGTTAAGATTTGTTATGCTGATGCTTCAAACTCTTTGAAAATGTGTACTGGGAAAGGTTTACCCCCCTTGTGTTTAGGTCTCTCTACCTAAATGAATGAGAGTCAAATAAAAGAAATATGGTGAGTTTTGAAAATGGCATACATCAATAAACTTATTTAGAGAAGAATTAGACTAAATTACATACCGGTATTTCTGAAAATTGGTGTTTTCAGATAGTTTTTTTAAATGCCAAACATGTGCCGAGGGGGTACACATATACATGTGATCCATAAAAACATGTACATGGGGACAGTTTTCCAGGGGCTAATTAATTACACTTCAAATGCCCATGGCTCACAAATTATGTCAACAAATTACATGTAATTTGCCTAGTAGAGTGCACATGTACCAAAAATACACCTGGGGTCTCCCCAAATTTTGGCTTGCTTTTCCAAGATTTGGGCCTCAGTTGTACCCATACAACCCACCCCCAGGCCCGAGCGAGCAGGATAAAACACCCAGTACTCTGTAAATCAATGCATGCCCTAATGAAAATTCACCGATTGATATGGGGCCATTCACCTTCCCTCTGAGATACACACCTTCTTCTAAGGCCTACTGCTTTTCAGTGAATTTCCTCTGCAACTGACCATGTGTCTAAGGTTCGCATTTACAACTCTGTATATAAGCGACATATATAGTGACACCTACATGTTGCACATCATTTATTTCAGCAAGCACTCTGCTACACTGCAAATGTGTCCCATAATTATTCTAAACATTTTTCTACATAAAATATCACATCAAACAGGGGATATCTCAATTCTTTAAGAAATTTGACCGGGTCTTTAGTACGAAACTATCCCCTGCCACCTGAACAACAAAACCTGCTTGAAAAACATGCAATAAACAAACTAAATTTGATCACATATTTTGTAAGTTTTTCTTTGGGAAAACTTCCATTACATTTCGGGAAAATACAGGCATATTTTCAATTGGGACTGGGGCCGAATTTCAGCCCCAAGTCAGTTCTAAAAAAATCACTGACTGCACATTTTATCTATATACAGAACATCAAATGCTCGTATTTATCCTTTCTTTTCCTGCTGCTAGTACATGTACCCGTTATTGATTTCTTACCTGAAGCCATTTGAATGTGTCTTGTCAGTGACCCGTGATTGTTAAACAATTAAAGTGTAACTCTTATAAAAACAACATTTTAATTATGAGATTTTTTGCATTCAATCAATACAATTTAAAAATGATTGATACTAATATCAGAAAGAAACACCTTTGAATTATGCTCATAACCATTCCCCAGTTTACATGTATTTATAAAGTTTTATTATTCTTCATTAATTGGTAGTTCCATTATATGAGATCTGAGATCTTACGAAATTGCAGGTTGAAACTTTACAATTTGGATCCAACATCTTTTAAAGTATGCCAATGCATGTTTGTCGAACAACAAAATTCCTTTGAACAATTAACAAAGACTGGTAAAGCCTTTCCCTGAGTTTGAACACTGATACGTTAATAAATGAACTGAGCAGATCCAATTTTTTTTAGCTCATATGAGCCATAGGCTCAAGTGAGCTTTTCTGATCAAAATTTGTCCGTTGTCTGTCGTTGTTGTTGTCATTGTCGTTGTTGTTGTTGTTGTAAACTTTTCACATTTTCATCTTCTTCTCAAGAACCACTGGGCCAAATTCAACCAAACTTGCCACAAAGCATCCTTGGGTAAAGGGGATTCAAGTTTGTTCAAATGAAGGGCCACACCCTCTTTCAAGGGGAGATAATTAGGAATTAGTGAAAAAATAATGGCATCATTTAAAAATCTTCTTCTCAAGAACCACTGGGCCAGGAAAGATGAAACTTATGTGGAAACATCCTCAGGTAGTGTAGATTCAAGTTTGTTCAAAGCATGACCCCCGGGGTAGGGTGGGGCCACAATCGGGGATCCAAGTTTTACATAGATATATATAGGAAAATATCCTGAAAAAAAATTCTTCTTAAGAACAGTAAAGCCAAGATTGGTCATATTTATATGGAAGCATCCTCAGGTGGTGTAGATTCAAGTTTGTTCAAATCATGACCCCCGGGGGTAGGGTGGGGCCACAATGGGGGATCAAAGTTTTACATAGAAATATATAGGAAAATATCTTTAAAAATCTTCTTCTTAAGAACAGCAAAGCCATGATTGTTCATATTTTTATGGCAGCATCCTCAGGTAGTGTAGATTCAAGTTTGTTCAAATCATGACCCCCGGGGTAGGGTGGGGCCACAATCGGGGATCCAAGTTTTACATAGAAATATATAGGAAAATATCTTTGAAAATCTCCTTCTTAAGAACAGTAAAGCCATGATTGGTCATATTTATATGGAAGCATCCTCAGATAGTGAAGATTCAAGTTTGTTCAAATCATTATCCCGGGGATAGGTTGGGTCCACAATAGGTGATCAAAGTTTACAGAGGAATATATAAGTCTTTTTCTCAAGAACAGAAAAGCCATGATTAGTCAAATTGATATGGAGGCATCTTTGGGTAGTGTAGAATGAAATTTGTTCAAATGAGGGCCCCCGGGGGTAGGGTGGGGCCACAATGGGGGATCAAATTTTTAAAAATGAATATATGGGAAAAAAATCTGCTGCTCAAGAACAACAAAGCCATTTGTTATATTGATATGAAGGCATCATCAAGTAGTTTAAAATTCAACACCCCCCTCCTTGTAAACTTTTAAATACTGTACTTATTTTTGCTTTTTTTTCCTAGCCAATGTGCTCAGGTGAGCGATGTGGCCCATGGGCCTCTTGTTTTATATTGAATTTAAGAGTAGCATATTTTAAACGAACAACCGACTTAACAAATTTTAGTCGATAGTCAATATGATTGAATGATAGTCGAGTACTCGAATATTCATTGACACCCCTAATGAAACCATCAAACAGAGTTCAAAGATACTGTCACATTTTCCGTGTATTATTTGTAAAAAGTACTCTATTAAATAGATGTTTACATGCAGTCAATTTTGAGGATGTAATTACAAAATATAATATAAATAGGGATTAATTAGGAGTTTTTTTTTCATGATTTCACAAAGGAAATGCACATAACTTATACATGTAAAAAATTTATTAGGGATGGCAATGGTCAACTGGGTAACCATCTAATCAGTCAGAAATATAGTAACCGGTTTAGTATGGGATGACGGGTTATGATTTTCATAACCGGTTAGTCGGTATTTTTTGTATAATATGTACTTTTTAAATAATATACCAGTATACATATTTTTTTTTAAAAAATTACCACTAAGATCATGTAGATATATCATGTGTAAAACTAGTCTCATTCATTGACAAGCAGATGCTCGACTGTCTCCATAAACTCCTGCTCGTTGGAGTTTACGGAGACAGACAAGCATCTGCTTGAACGAGATTAGTTTAAAACTGAAAAGTTGCTATCGACTTATTAAATTATTCACAATATACAGCCACTGTGAAAACAATTCCCCATTATTTTGTCATTACAGTAAAACATGCTTATAAGTGCCAGGGACAAATAATTTTGATTCATTATAAATGTATTCATTTTTCAGTTTAGTTTTCAGTATGTTTTAAAACCACAGGGAATGAAAATCACTTCACTATACGCTTCAATTCCTTATTTAAGTCTGTTCGCAGTAAGCGTGTTTTACTGTATAACCCAAATACCACTCTAAGTTTACATACCCAAATCATAAAAAATTCTATATTCTAATTTCAAGAACTAATTTTTTACTAAACAATGTTTTACATGGTAATTAATCTAGTTCATTATCTGTAATGTTAGCCTAGTTGTAGGGCATTCATTTTGTAATCAGGAGGCCTGGGCTTGATTCTCATTTGCTGTGTCAAACCTAAGACATAAACATACAGGTAATGAAGGTTCCTTCACCAAGCGCCAAGCATTAGAATGAAAGTCAAAGGTTTTTCAGATGAGACCTTAAAAACCTCACAGTAGATGTTGGGACAATAAAGAACCCTCACTGCTCAATGGACCTTAGTGCCAAGTATTAAGGTCTATGTTTGAAGCCCTTCACCAGTATGTGGTAATGTCTCTATACGAGAGAAAAATTCTCAAGTAAGATGTAAAACAACATACAATCAATCAAAGTGTAAGTAAGAAGCTGATCCTTACGTCGCAGGTTCGAATCCCACAGCTGGATGTGGAGATAGGTTCCTCAGATGGAACCGTATGAACCGAGGTTCTGTGTCACAGAAGGTGCTGGCATGAAAAAGATCCCTCACTTCCCAAAGGCCATAAGTGTCAAGTACAGGTCTATATTTGCAGGCCTCCACCAGCAAGTGGTGGCATAATAATATGACTAAAAAAAATTTGAAGGGGCAATAAACAAAACACAAATCAATCCTGCAGTCTTATCACAGAAATAATTCAAACTTTTATGTATAAATATATTTCCAAATATCTTGTGCAATTTAACTGAGTGACATTTTTGAGATTTTCCAATAATAATACACATTTACTAACTGGGTTCGAGGGCAACATGTGTTTTGTCAGACCCAAGAACCAAACTGTTTGCCTGAGGCCATTAGGCCGAAGGGAAATAGTTTGGTTCAAGGGGTCAGCAAATTGCATTTTACCCCGAGAACACGGTCAATAAATGTTTTGTTATATCTTTTACTTCTTTTTTTTGTTTGACATACATGTATTTTGTAGTGGCTTCCGTGATGTAAATTTCCTTTACCAGCACTGAGGTAAAACTCTGTCAATTCCGTAACTTTCGAACACCAACGAATGCAAATGAGATTTAACTAATCCCACGCATACTGTAATATGTAAGCAGTCCAATGATCTCATTGACAGGTTCAATATCTCACTTTGCGGTTCAACATAGATTTTTTATGATTGCTCATAAAACCTTGGAAATGTTAGACATTTTGAGTGCATACTGGTATAGATTTATATAAGAACAAATTTTTAAAGGTATGACAAATTATAATATTAATTAAGGCCCTAGTTAAAACAGCTATTCATACTTGTTGAAGAATATATAACAATAATTATCATGTTTATATATGTAGTATGTTAGATAGTGTATTGTTGAATTTTTGCATTTTTTTGTTTCAATAAAAAAAAATAAGTCTTGGTGAAATTACATGCTCTCATGCATTTAAATATAAGGTAAAGCAATGGGGATTTGACAATGTCATGTCAGGGCTAACAGACAGAGACTGAACCATAAAATAGATAACATACATCAGTGTTTGTGCGTACATTTATACATTTGCTGGCATATACATGTAAACATCAGTGCTGTAAGCAGCTGTTAAATTTTAGATAAGAAAAATTCTAACCTTCATTTCCATGGTGCACGCCAATCATATATTAAAATGTCACTGTGAACTCTTTCATCACTCGCTACATTTATCACAGAAAACTCCGACACAAGACTGTTCATCGCTGTTAATGTGATCGTCAGAATTTCCTCGTAAACAATTTGCGCAAGAATATATATATCCCTTTAAAACTAATGCTCCCTGTACGCAACCAAGGATTTGATGTGCTTCGAAGATGTGGATTAAACCTGCATGTCTACATACGGCTCGTACGTTAAGAAAATGTACAACTGTCAACTTCACATATTTAGGTCTTTCCACCTTTCTGTGGAAAGACCTATTGATTTTCTTCTGTTTATTATTATTATTATTAGGTCTTTCCACCTTTCTGTGGAAAGACCTATTGATATTCTTCTGTTTATTATTATTATTATTATTATTATTATTATTATTATTATTATTATTATTTTTCCACCCCCTGATGTGATTCTATGTTTCAAGATCTATCGAAAAGATTTATAGTCTATAAGAATGTACTCTTTAAAAGATTTTTACAGTTGACCCTGCGTATATGAACTTTGACCCCTCCAAGAGTAATTACCCCTTTGGCAAGCTTGTTATCGCTACTCATTCGAAACCGTAAACCGTAGAGGTACGGAACCTTCACCAATGTCTTCGACTAATTGAGGGGACTCTTCAATCTATTCATTGCGAAAGTATTCGTGGACCCCTTTTATGAGTTATTGCCCTTGAAACTTTTTGAAGTTTACAAATAATAAAATTTTTTCAAAACGATAAGTTGTAGAGACATGGGACCAACTGCATAAGATTCTTTGACCTCAGACCTTGAAATTTATGTCAAGGTCAAAGGTCAAGGTCATTCAAAATATGAGAAATTAAGCTCTTTTTATATCTCTTTTGTCTTTCAACGTATACTAAATATCTTTGCATCATTAACATGTCCTCTTAAAACTATTTTAAAGATTTCATTCTTGTCCCCTAAGATTTACCCCTTTAAAAGTTATTGCCCCTTTTACTGAAAACCTTGTTATCGCTACTCCTCCGGAACCATAAACCGTAGAGAGACAAAACCTTCACTACTGTCTTCAGGGTCTTTAGACACAATTTCAATCTATACAGTGCGAAAGTATCCGATGACCCCTTATATGAGTTATCGCCCTTTAATGTCTTTGTGCTTACTATTAAACCTTATAACTTTAAAACTAAAAGTCGTAGAAGCATGGGGTCAAGTGCAAAGTGACCCTTGACCTTTGACCTTGAATATTTATTCAAGGTCAAAGGTCAAGGTCATTTCGAAAATTTTAAAATTTTCATTTTTTTCCAACTCTCAAGCCATTTCTGGATTCTCTTTGTATGAAAATTATCTTTAGAGAGTAAAATATGAAAAATATATGAAATTTAAAGAAGGTGGAAAGACCTCTAATTGTTCAAGAACAATTAGTCTCCTAGTTTTGTTTTGTTTTTTGTTTTTTGTTTTTTTTTGCTGTCGGTGTTTGTACGATTTGTTCCGCCTTTACGTTATGTATATGCAGATAGGAATCTCTTGGTCTTATCCTAATGATTTTTCTTCATTTGAATGAAATTTGTTTTTATTGAATTCATAAAAACAAGTAATTATTTATAAACATAATTTTCTTTTTACATGTTGAAAGAAACAATACCTTTTTGAATTTTACCTAAAATGAAATATAATGATTATTTCGAAATTGCCTCGTCTACTTTAGGTTTGTTATATGCAGTTTAAATACCAAGATATCGATTAAAAACTTACTTGGCAGACATTCAAATCCATGAGCACAGATCCGTATAACTATTGAAAACGCACATTCCTTTTATGAACGTAGCTACACTCACCTGGTATTTTTCATCCTGAATTGCGAGACGTCTGTTCAGTCTTTTTTCATAATACATCCATAATTAAACCAGTTTCTGTTCATAATATTGATTAAGTTGCATTCATTGTTTATATAGATAGACATTATTTTTGGTGGTATTCAAGATCGTAAGACAAATTTTAAAGGCGTATTTCCAAAAAATACTTAAGGTGGGTTTTAGGAACCTACACATCTATATCTAAATTATTATTCCTATCTTACCTTCGAAGTAAAGTAAAACAAGCACAAGAAACAAATGCCAGTTGGTATTAATCATCACTAATACCGAGTCGCATTATATATATATATATATATATATATATATATATAAACACTCTAAAACACCACAAAGGTATCACTATGGTTAAGACTGGGGTTATTAGGTCTTTCCACCTTTCTGTGGAAAGACCTCTTGAAATGCTTATGTTTATTATTACGTCTTTCCACCTTTCTGTGGAAAGACCTATTGGTTTTCTTCTGTTTCTTATTATTAGGTCTTTCCACCTTTCTGTGGAAAGACCTATTGATATTCTTCTATTTATTATTAGGTCTTTCCACCTTTCTGTGGAAAAACCTATTGAAATGTTTAGGTTTATTATTATTATTTTTCCGTTACCATCTTTTGAACCAAAAGACTTTTCGAAGAACTTTATAGTTCATGATACTCGACATCAAAAGTTATTTCGAAAAACTACCCAACGAGTATGACCTATGACCCCTTTCGGAGTTCTTGCCCTTTGAACGGAAAACCTTGTTATCGCTACTTCAAAATCATAAACCACAGAGGTACGAAACTATTACCAATGTTTTTGACTACTTGAGAGGACTTTTCAATCTTTTCATTGCGAAATGATTTGTCGAGCCCTTTAATAAGTTATCGCCCCTGAGATTTTTTGATGTTTACGAAAAATGAAAATTTTTCTTAACGATAAGTCGTAAAGAAATAGGACCAACTGCATAAGATTCTTTGACCTTATATCTTGAAGTTAAGGTCAAGGTCAAAGGTCAAGGTCATTCAAAATATAAGAAAATTAGCCCTTTTTATAGCTCTTTTGTCTTTCAACATATACTACACATCTTTGCATCTTTAGTTTGTCCTTCTAAAACTATTTTAAAGATTTCATTCTTGTCCCCCAAGCTTGACCCATTCAAAAGTTGTCACCCCTTTCGCAATATAACCTTGTTATCGCTTAGCGTAGAGATTCCAAACCTTTATCAGTTTATTCGACTCATTTAGTACATTCTTTAGTCTATAGAGTGCGAAAAGGGTTCCGCTGCCCCTTCTATGAGTTACTGTCCCTGAAAGTTTTTGCTGCTTACATTTAATGAACTTTTTTTCAAAGGGTCTAACCTAGAGACATGGAACCAACTGCATGGCCATGTTTGACCTTTGACCTTGAAATGTAGGTCAAGGTCAAAGGTCAAGGTCATTGACAACTATATAAATTGTTGATATCAACTATTTATTTAAATGACCTTGAACTTTGACCTTTAACCTTTGACCTTGACACTGACTCAAGGGTAAAAAAATTCAGAACATACATTTAGATTCATGTACATTTCAGTGTTGAACTCAGTTCAAAGCAAAGTTGTGTTGTTGTTTTTTTAAAAATGACCTTGACCTTTGACCTTGACCTTTGGCCCAAAGGTCACAATCAAGATTTAGTTCGTGGAGGTTGCTACAACTCTTACTATAAAAAATGTTAGGAATAAATAAATAAATAATTCTCCTCAGCCCCCCCCCCCCCTTTTTCAAAAAAAAAAAAAAAAAAAAAAAAAAAAAAAAAAAAAAAATCAATAGCAACGTAGAAAATTTCTCTAAAAATCATACACCTCGGATCGACATAAAATTTTAAGAAACTGCAGAAAAGACCTCAAAGAAAGTTTCCTGAAAGTTTTACAGTGAGTCTCTGAAGTGTAACGAAATTATGAATTTTATCGGCTATTTCTTCAGTTGTTATTAATAGCATTCGATTCTCCTGCTCTAATACAATATTTTAATACCAAGCATTCTTGATTTCTTTAGTATGTGGAACTTATTTCAATTTTATTTAGATTTAATGTTAATAGAGATTGTTCTATCTGACGTATCCGTATAAGTATCCGTATCCGTATACGTATCGAGGTGAGAGAGGCATCTCGATCCCGATGTCTAAACTATTTACTATAATTTCCATCGCTATTTGTTTGGTTTTAAAGCAGCCTCATTCATTTAAGAATAGCATATGGTATTTTTTCTAATAAAGAATGTATTAAGCTGCTGTAAAAGTTTGTTATTTCGCCGGAAAATTTAAAAAAAAAGAATAGATAATGAAATTCAATAAATTTGTATTTGTTTTAACTATATTGTTTAAAACTTTAATTGCAATTTTGTTTAAAAACATTAATCGGGATCCCCCTCTCTCCCTCTTAACATCAGGACATTTTATTGATTGATTCTGTAATTTACATTAGATGACATAAAAGTTAACCTCCTTACTCACACACTAAATGCAAAAGACGTTGATATCCACACAATCAATAAAACCGTGTAGCAGTTTTCTAAAGAGAATTTGCTTCCAGACCCTAACCAGTATATGCTTAAAAATGCCAGTGCCCCCCCCCCCCCCCCCCGGAACACACACTTTCATAGCGTCTGTTGACTTTTTTCATTCTTTTTTTTTTAATGAACTATTTGACAAATACCTGTATGTGTTCCCTTCCCCTCCCCAGTTGAAATTGCTACTTTCGGGTCTATTCTCATATATACGGCTTGATTTTGTTTTATATTTTGTCCTTTCAGCAGTAATAACTTGAACTTTAAGACTTCATGGCGACAAAAATAGGTAATGAAATGAAAATTCAATTGTTAATTTTGATTTTTCTTTTTAATTCTCTTGTTGTCGTACATGTGTATTATAATTCATGGTTTGATGTAGAACTGTTTCATAATAGGGTATTCATTATCTTAACTCTCTTTTTATAAGAAAGAAAAAACATTAGACTTATAATTACCAAAACAATAGATTTATCTATTTCTTCTATGCTACCTTGTCCATCCAGCTGATTTTTATTTATTTATATTTATATTTTTATTTATTTATGCATTTTGGCATGGGACAAGTCAATTCAACACGCAGTTCATAGAATTGAATAGAAGAGGCTGCTTCAACGTAGCAGAGAAATAAAAAAAAAACACAGAATAAAGGATAAAATTTATGCAAAACATTTAATTGATAAAATATCAGCATTTTTTCAGAGTTTTGATCCCACTTGTACACAAAGAATTACAATCATCTTAATTTCCATAAATAAATCATTTTAGTAAACTTTAGTCAACATGTATATAAAGTAATGTATAAGACATAAAAAATTTTCTCCGTTTATCTCCTTTTATCGACTATTGTTAATTCATCCCCGACAAAAACTGCGTGTAATTGCATCACTCACGGAAATCGTAGTCCTTTCTCAAGCTCTCTCGAATTTCGGATACTGCTATCACCTGACAATTTAGGGAATTTAGAATCTTCAAACCACCTGAGAATTGCCAATTTTCCAAAGCTTTTCTGGAGAACTATGTCCATCAAATATAATCAAATGATATACAGAATATTTGTAATGATAAAAAAGAAAATGAGGATGGAAATTTTCAGTGACACCCCCCCAACACACACACACACAGAGTATGCAGTATGGTCACCTTTTTATTGTTAAAGTTTTGATAAGTTGACGTCATTTTTTAGTTTCTCCCTGCCTCGGCCCAGCTTCCCCCTTCTCCACTTTGTTAATCGATTTTAAGCGTCTGCTTGATGTAGACAAACTTATACTCATCTAGAATGTTTGATCTCTGACAGCTCCTACAGTTAAACTTTGCTAACTCAAACCCTTGGATATATCGAAGTTTTAATTGGTCCTATCAAGTTTGAGATAACGAGCGTTGACTGTATGCATTATGGGGAATGTCTTGTACTGGTGAAGGAATTACTTCTAGAATGAAACAATAATACATCCTGATATTGTGTGTGTGAGAGAGAGAGAGAGGGAGAGAGAGAGAGAAAGAAAAGTCCCTTTTTGAACCTTTTTTTTTTTTAATTTTTTAACAATTTAATAAAAATATACGTTTTTTTTTTTTTTACTAATTTTATTTTTTTTTTTAAATCCTTCCATAAAATGATAGGTGTGAACAGCAACTTGATACGTTTCACTAGAAATATTATTATATATCTTATTTTCCAATGAATGAGGTTAAAATCAAACAAGAAACGATGGAAATGTTACCCAACGGTTAAATCATCGGGATCGAGATGCCTCTCATACTTCGATACGTATACGGATACGGATACGTATACGGATACGTCAGATAGAACAATCTCTAATGGAAAGAGTCTCGAAAATAGCGATTTTTCCTATCAAATAAATTTCCACGCTCTCATTGACACCTTTTTTTTCTTCCTGAAATGCATGTCTGAAATTTAATTTATGCTAGTTACATTTAACTCAACCCACATGGAGATGTTTATCAAATCTTACCTTTTATTTTGAATCACCATATTCGGTCAAACCGAACGCGACATTTTTCATAAATTCGTAAACAAAGTCTCGGCACGGCAGTTCTAATGTATCCTAGGCTCTAGATAATTAACTCCATTTATTCAGAGTATAAACCAACTCAAATAAATTATTTTTACAGAAAATCTGCTTTTTTATTATACACCAATCGTGTTTCTCAAAACTATTTATTACTGATTACTACATTGGACAACAAACAAAAGGACACGTGCTTTTATATTCCTATTTATTCCTAAACAATATATTTACTACCTCCATCTTCATCGGAGTGCCTGGTCTAATGGTTAGCGCACCTGCCTTTCAAACCAAGGATTTTGGGTTCGATCCCTGCAGGAGGAGCATTTTTTTTTTCATCTTTTGCATTTTTCTTCTTTTTTTCAACCCAAATGACACGGAAACACTTAAAAAGGAGGAAAGGCCTCTAATTGTTCTCTGAACTCCTAGTTATTAGGTCTTTCCACCTTTCTGTGGAAAGACCTCTTGAAATGCTTATATTTTTCAGGTCTTTCCACCTTTCTGTGGAAAGACCTATTGATTTTCTTCTGTTTATTATGAGGTCTTTCCACCTTTCTGTGGAAAGACCTCTTGAAATGCTTCTGTTTATTATTATTATTATTATTATTATTATTATTATTCCGCTACGGCCTTTTGAACCAAAAGACTTATCGAAAAACTTTATAGTTCATGATACTTGACATCAAAAGTTATTTCGAAAAACTACCCAACGAGTATGACCTATGACCCCTTTCGGAGTTCTTGCCCCTTGTCAAAAAACCTTGTTATCGCTACTCCTTCGAAACCGTAAACCGTAGAGATACGAAACCTTCACCAATGTCTTCGACTAATTGAGGGGACTTTTCAATCTTTTCATTGCGAAAGTATTCGTGGACCCCTTTTATGAGTTATTGCCCCTGAAAGTTTTTGATGTTTACAAATAATTAAAAATTTTCAAAACGATAAGTCGTAGAGACATGAGACCAACTGCATAAGATTCATTGACCTTTGACCTTAAAATATATTAAAGGTCAAAGGTCAAGGTCATTCCAAAAATTAGAAATTAAGCTCTTTTTATATCTTTTTAGTCTTTCAACATATACTATATATCTTTGCATCTTTAATATGTCCTCTTAAAACTATTTCAAATATTTCATACTTGTCCCCAAAGTTTGACCCCTTTAAAAGTTATTGCCCTTTTCATTAAAAACCTTGTTATCGCTACTCCTCCGAAACCGTAGACCGTAAAGACATCAAACCTTCACTAATGTCTTCAGGGTCTTTAGACACAACTTCAATCTATCAGTGCGAAAGAGTCCGATGACCCCTTATATGAGTTATTGCCCTTTAATGTCTTGCGCTTACTATTAAACCTTATAACTTTAAAACCAAAAGTTGTAGAAGCATGGGGTCAAGTGCAATGTGACCCTTGACCTTTGACCTTTAATATTTGTTTAAGGTCAAAGGTCAAGGTCATTTTGAAATTTTTAAAATTTTCATTTTTTCCATTTTTCAAGCAATTTCTGGTTTCTCTTGTAAAAAAAATAAACAGTAGAGAGTTAAATATGAAGAATATATGAAATCTAAAGAAGGTGGAAAGACCTCTAATTGTTCGAGAACAATTAGTCTCCTAGTTATTATTATTATTCTTCTTCCGCTGATTTTTTGTTTCGATGTTTATCGAAAAGATTATTCGTTGACCGTAAAGGTCATAAAAAGTTAGGAACAAATTTGACCCAACGCGTATAACCTATGACCCCTTTCGCAGTTATTGCCCCTTTTGATAGAAACCTTGTTATCGCTACTCCTCCGAAACCATAAACCGTAGAGGTACGGAACCTTCACAAATGACTTCGACTAATTGAGGGGACTCTTCAATCTTTTCATTGCGAAAGTATTCGTGGACCCCTTTTATGAGTTATTGCCCCTGAAAGTTTTTGATGTTTACAAATATTTAAAAATTTTCAAAACAATAAGTTATAGAGACATGGGACCAACTGAATAAGATTCAATGACCTTTGACCATATAATATATGCAAAGGTCAAAGGTCAAGGTCATTCAAAATATAAGAAATTAAGCTCTTTTTATATCTCTTTTGTCTTTCAACATATACTAAATATCTTTGCATCATTAATATGTTCTCTTAAAACTATTTCAAAGATTTCGTACTTGTCCCCTAAGATTTACCCCTTTAAAAGTTATTGCCCCTTTTATTGAAAACCTTGTTATTGCTACTCCTCCGAAACCGTAAACCGTAGAGACACAAAACCTTCACTAATGTCTTCAGGGTCTTTAGACACAACTTCAATCTATTCAGTGCGAAAGTATCCATTGACCCCTTATATGAGTTATTGCCCTTTTATGTATTTGCGCTTACTATTAAACCTTATAACTTCAAAACTAAAAGGCATAGAAGCATGGGGTCAAGTGCAATTTGACCCTTGACCTTTGACCTTGAAAATTTGTTCAAGGTCAAAGGTCAAGGTCATTTCAAATTTGTTAAATTTTTCATTTTTTCTATCTTTCAAGCCATTTATGGATTCTTTTGGTATAAAAATTAACTTTATAGAGTAAAATGTGAAAAATATATGAAATTTAAAGAAGGTGGAAAGACCTCTAATTGTTCGAGGACAATTAGTTTACTAGTTTCTTCTTATTTTCTGTCTGTAATTCCGACTTGCATGGCTGCTTCCGGGGACGTACTAAAGACTTGATATACTAAAGACCTGATATTCGACCTGATGATTTTTCAAAAAATAAAATAATCAGATTGAGTGTTAGACATGATTTATTTTTAAAAACTATTGATTATGAAGCATTATGCTATACTGAACTACACTTTTTTTTAAATATTTGCCAACAAAGCATCAGATCAAATCACGTTTTTCGTATATCGGGTCTTTAGTGTCGTCTTCCCACAATGCCGCTCGTGATTGTTTACATCCAGGTTACAAATAAGAGGCCCCGATTAACAGTCTTTCTATACGGATGCATTTGTAAATGTTGATTTACCTTTACTTGTGTAAATAACTTGCATTTATAAACGATTTAAATAACAGAAAACAGAGAAATCGAATCAAAACAATTTATTTAAAACACAACAACTATCTAAAACCGTACAAGCATGTGTTACGATGCCCTAAAAGGCGTGGCTGGTTTGTAGACAACTTGTTCCTGTACGATTCTCGAATAATTATTATATAAAATAGAATAAAATATAGCACGGAGCTTGTTTCTCTTTATACCACATGACAAGATTTAATATGTTAGAAATTATGTCATTCAAACTTTTTCATAATATTTTAATATTTTTAGCTATCCAAAAAATACTTTTATGACCTGCTGTCCCCTGAATGTAGGGGCCTGCACCTTTTTCTTGATGTTGTCTGAAAGCTCTCGTAATCACACACAACTTTTATTCTATATGTCTTACCAAATTTTTATCAGTTTAAAAGTTATTAAACAAAAAGCAGCAAAATTTCATGGAAAAATAATTCTTAAAACTTGCCGTCACATAGCTTCCGAACTTAAAAAAAAATAGCCTACAATTTTAATGTTCTGCGCATCTGCAATGTATTAGTTACAAGTTCTCCAGTTTTCATGCAAATATCATGTGTCGTTATTGAGAATTCTACTGGACAAGAGACCCTCCATATATCGATTAAAGGGCAATAACTCATGAACGGGGGTATATATCAAAAATTTGAAAAAACGTTTTTAGACAATAATACATTGTATCTACCCTGAAAGTTTCATAGCAATCGGACAAAAGGTCTCCGAGAAATCGCCTGCTGAAAATCGGCGGGAAAAAAAAATAAAATAATAATAAGAAACAGTAGAATAACAGTAGGGTCTTCCGAAGGAAGCTCGGAAGACCCTAAAAAGAAGAAACAGTAGAATCACTATAAGGTCTTCCGTCTGAAACGGAAGACCTTAACTAGAAACTCATTGCGAGCAATGAGAGGTCTTCCGTCCAATTCTGAAAATAAAAACGAAAATTCAAGCTGCAAAAGTGATAAAAGAAATTCAGACACTCTGGAGATTTAACTCTGGTCGTCAGCGTGAAAATCCAACTTGCTAACCATTAACCATTCACTTTTTTGCATCGATTCCTGTCACGACCGGAAGTAACGGCGACACACGATTTTCATACGATGCAAATAAACTAATGACGGTCTATCAGTCCTGAAAGTTACAGACTTCAGTCGTTTATTGTTGCCGAGCAATTGTGAGAACAAATTCTAATTTTGAGGACAGGAAAACATGCGACCGGAAGTGAATTTTATAAAAAATCTCTAACGTGTCTCTAGACATTGCAGTATCTACAACATGTATTAAAACATTTCAATTCTTTTTCTATAAGCAATATTTATGAGAAAGTTAAATATCGAAATAACGTATTTTATCTCCTAAAACCGGAAGTTGACGTTTTGTTTCCGGAGGAGTCTAACATATTTCAAAACAGCGAAAGAGATGCAATAAGGTGATGCAAGTTTTAATTTAAACAAGAAAAGTTTAATTTTTTGATTTTTTTTCTGTGACGACCGGAAGTGACGACTGACAGTTTAACCCAAATCATTTTGCCTACTCTTCAAGGTCTATTACTCGTATAAGTTTGTTGTCTTAATCTCTTACCGTTTCTGGGATCTCACTCAGATATTTTCTCACTTTGAGGACAGAAAAAACACGCGACCGGAAGTGAATTTTGCAAAGATATTTGACGTTTCTCTAGACATTTGCAATCTGAATAACATATCTAAAAATCATTTCAAATACTTTACCTATAAAAGATATTTTTGGGAAAGTAAAATACTCAAATTATGTAGTTTTTCTCTTATAACCGGAAGTTGTCGATTTTGTTTCCGGTGGGACCAACATATTTCGAAACTGCGAAAGAGTTGCAATAATGTGATGCAAGATTTGATTAAGAAAAGAAAAGTTGAAATTTTCTATTTCTTTGAACACTTCCGGTGACGACCGGAAGTACTGATGACGAAAACCAAGGTAATTTCCAACATCTAGAAGTCATGGTCTATCATCTCTAACAAGTCTCCAGTTCATATCTTTAGCCGTTTCTTAGATCCTTCGAGGACAAAATTTCATTTTAAAATCAGGAAATTGTCCATAACTTGGCACTGGAACCGAATTTACCAAAAAAACGAAATTTTATATAAACTGAAAATTTCAAAGAAATTCATTGAATAGTTTTCGAGAAATCGCGTGCACAAAATTTTGTCTAAAAAAGAATAATAATAATATTAATAATAATAACTAGATACTTATTGCCTAGGTAATAACAGGTCTTTCGTTTTCTTGATTCTTTTGTCAATTGGTTTGAAAGAAAAAGCTGAAAATGATAAAAAAAAAAATGTTCTCCCAGCAAGGATCGAACTCAAAACCTTTGGTTCGTAAGGTAGGCGCGCTAACCACTAGACCACGTATTCCGATGAAGATGGAGGTAGTAAATTAATTGTTTAAGAATAAATAGAAATAAAAGCACGTGTTCTTTTGTTTGTTATGGAATGTAGTAATCAGTATTGAATAGATTGAGAAACACGATTGGTGTATAATACAAATGCAGATTTTCGGTCTAAAAATTATTTGAGTTGGTCTATATTTGGAATGCATTTAGTTAATCATTCAGAGCCTATGATGCATTAGAACTGCAGTGTCGAGACTATGTTTACAAATATATGAAAATTCGGATCGGGTTCGGATGTGACTGAATATCCTGAAATAATAGGTAAGATTAAAATAAGCATCTCTGTGTGGATTGAACTAAATGTAAGTAGCATGAATCAAAATTTCAGATATGCATTTTAGGAAGAAAAATGTGTCAATGAGAGCGTGAAAATTTATTTGCTAGGAAAAAATCCCTGTTTTCGACATTCATTCGATTAATATTAATTCTAAATAAAATTGAAATAAATTCCACATACTAGAGAAAGCAAGAATGCTTGGTGTTAAAATATTATATCATATCAAGAGAATCGATTGCTATTCATAACAATTGAAGAAATAACCGAGAAAAGCTTTAATTAATTTTTATGTTCATCGGCACCTAAATTTCAGATACTAAAAAAGATGTAGTGTTTGCCGTTAACATTCATAATTTCTATATACTTCTGAGATTCACCGTAAAATTTTCAGGAAACTTCCTTTCAGGTATCTTCTGCAAAACCCCGGAATTTTATGTCGATCCGAGGTGTTGTATGAGTTCTAGAGAAATATTCTAGGTTGATATTAATCTGATTTTTTTTTTGTTTTGTTTTTGATTTTTTTGGGAAGGGGAGGGGAGAAAGAGGAGTAAATTAATTATTGACTCTGACCTTTTGGTCAAAGGTCAAGGTCATCAAAGTTCAAGGTCAAGGTCAAAGGTTAAGATCAAAGGTCAAGGTCATTGAGGAAATCCCGGAAATAAATTTACTTTCTATGTTTTTTTTGTTACTTCATCAAGACTGAAATTACTCCAAACAAATAAAATGTTCATTCTACACCTAAATTATTCACAACTGATCATCTCTAAAAGTTTCAATGAAAAACTACTCATGTTTGAAACAACTTCCGGTTTTTAGAGCAGCAATTCCAGTGAAAATGATTTGCATGGTTTTAGTCTATCTAACATCTGCATTAGCCAAACATTTCTGTAAAAAGAAAAAAAAAAACTTGGAAAATTCACTTTTTTTGCATCGCTTCTGGTCACGACGGAAACTGACGGCAATGTACGATTTTCGCATGATGTAAAAAAAACTGGTGACTGACTATCAGTCCTGAAAGTTTTAGACTTCAGTCGTTTATTGGTGCTGAGCAATTTGGTGAATAAAATCTCAATTTGAAGGCAGGAAAATACGCAACCGGAAGTGAATTTTACAAAGATGTTTGACGTCAATTTAGACATCTGCAGTCTCAATAACATATATAAAAATCATTTAAAGAACTCTATCTGTAAGCGATATGTTGGGGAAAATCCAAAAACCCTATGATGTAGTTTTTCTCTTATAACCGGAAGTTGTTGTTTTTTTGTTTCGGGTGGGACCAACACATATCAGAACTGTGAAAAAGATACGATGATATGATGCAAGTCTTATTCCAAAAGAGAATAGTTAAAATTTTCGATTTCTTTGATCACTTCCTGTGACGACCGGAAGTGACGACTGACGCTCTTAACCCAAATGGTTTTGTCTACTCCTCAAGGTCTATTACTCATAAGAGTTTGGTGTCAAAATCTCTTACCGTTTCTGAGAGCTCACTCCGACAATTTCTCATTTTGCGGACATCTGATCGCGCGACCGGAAGTGAATTTTACAAAGATATTTGACGTTACTCTAGACATTTGCAGTCTTAATAACATATGTAAAAATCAGTTCAAATACGTTATCTATAAAAAATATTTATGGGAAAGAAAAATACCCAAATTATGTAGTTTTTCTCTTATAACCGGAAGTTGTCGTTTTTGTTTCCGGTGGGACTGACATATTTCGAAATTACAAATGAAAAGCAATAATGTGATGCAAAAAAGTATTCAAAAAAGAAAAGCTGAAATTTTCGATTTCTATTATCACTTCCTGTGACGACCGGAAGTGACGGCTGACGCCCTTAACCCAAATGGTTTTGCCTACTCCTCAAGATCTATTAACCATAAGAGTTTGGTGTCTTAATCTCTTACCGTTGCTGAGATATGACTGGGACAAAATATTTTTGAAAAAAACGGAAATCGGACATATCTGACGACAGGAAGTGAATTTTGAAAAAATGAAAAAAAGCACCTGGGGGTGTTTTCAATCTCTATCATCCCTGAAAATTTCAAGAAAATCCGTCCAGTCATCTCCGAGAAATCGCCCCGAAAAGAAAAGGGAAAAAAAAAATAATAATAAAAAGAAGAAACAGTAGAATCACTATAAGGTCTTCCGTCTGAAACGGAAGACCTTAATAAGAAACAATATAATCACTATAAGGTCTTCCGTGGAGACGGAAGACCTTAACTAGAAACTCATTGCGAGCAATGAGAGGTCTTCCGTCCGATTTTGAAAATAAAAACGTAAATTCAAGCTGAAAAGGTGATAAAAGAAATTCAAACACTCTGGAGATTTAACCCTGGCTGTCAGCGTGAAAATCCAACGCCCTAACCATTAACCATTCACTTTTTTACATCACTTGCTGTCACGACCGGAAGTAACAGCGATACAAGATTTCCTCGTGATTCAAATAAACTGATGACTGACTATCAGTTCTGAAAGTTTTAGACTTCAGTCGTTTACTGTTGCCTTGGAAAACAGGGCTCATGAAATTGCAATGTTCCTGAATTTTAATGAAAATAAGTATATCTGAGTACTTTCACAGAAGAGAAATAATATGAGCGCACCATTTGATCTAAAAAATAAAACAGGTTTTGTAATCCGATCTAAAAAATAAAACATGTTTTGTAATCCTCAGAAATAGTTCTATCATTTTATAGTTGCATATTTAAGATCAAAGGTTACGCTCTATATTAAATATCGAAAAATAGCTGTTTTGTAGATTTTTTCACGATATGAGGAAAATGACGCATTTCATGACGTCATAATGCATTGGCTAGCCAGAAAATTACGTCATTTTTTATAGATACACAGTCATCAAAGGTCTAAATGATATTTGATGCATTGTCAACTAATACCAAGCAGTTTCTGTTTTTCTGAAATTCACAGGGCCAAAAAGGCCCTAAGTGAACCTCGTTCTTTAATATTGAAACCACTACACTAGCGCAATGTACCAGCCATCACCAATGTTTACCTTGCACTCATTCCCTGATATAACGAGTGTCAGGCAGGTTAATCTTTTTTTCTTATAATGTGGAATTATAGGGTGAAAACTAGCCAGCTAAATTTTGTGCAAGTACTAGTAGATTTATTTCGGATTTGTTACTTGAGCTTTAACAATAACTGATAGCAGAGAAAATAATCTGTTACTGATAAAAACTAAATAAAAAACACTATTGTGTTTACTTCCTTTATTCTTATTCAACTTTCTATTCTATGCAATTCCAAATTCAGACATGTCCGTGTAATCTTTTTCTGTACTTCTACACTACTGCATCAGACCATTTGCGAAAGGCGGGTCACGATAATTATTCCGCGCCAAACGAACGAGTAAATCTTGGCGCCTTTTCTTTGGAATGTGTCTTCAATTGAATAAGTGTACGTGATAGCTTCAATGAAATTTTTAAAAAATGTGTTGCTATAGCCTGATTTTCTAGCCTAAGAATGTATATTTATCACACTGTACATATAACATACCGTATACGGCACAGGATGAAAAGCCAGGTTTCCCAAATTTGGAAACTCGATGGAAACGTACGGGAATCGTGACATCAGTAGTTTCCATATAGTTTCCATTTTATGGAAACCACATAGTGGTTTCCACGTAGATTCCCGATATGGAAACAATCAACCTGTGGTTTCCCGTAAGTTTCCCATATTGGGAAACGGTGGAAACATGCAGTGGTGGTTTCTACGTAGATTCCCGATATGGAAACAGTCAACCTGTGGTTTCCCGTAAGTTTACCAATATGGGAAACCGCGGAAACCTGCAGTAGTGGTTTCCACGTAGATTCCCGATAAGGAAGCAATCAACCTGTAGTTTCCCGCATGTTTCCCAGATATGGAAAACACGTATGCTGTGGTTTACACCTATTTTCCCGATAACTGACATTTTGGAAACGTGTCTCAAAAGAATAATTTAAAAAAACTGTTTGTGTAATTCTGTGTAATGAAATTGAACATTCTGTGACCACCGTAAACCCAAATTAAATAATTTTTTTTAACATTTTAGTCTCGGTAAAACTCATAAAGACACGTGAATTGGAATTAGTAGAGAAGATTTAATACAACTTTTAATTTTAGAAAAATCAGTGTAACATGTTCAGATAAAATTCAATCATTGCGCTAATCCTTGTAATCGCGGGCACCTGTTCTCACGTGCCACAGGTGGAGACACGTGTCGCGAAGACACCTGCGACTGTGTATTTTTTGTATATTCTATGTGATTTGAGAGGGTTTTCTACCTAAGGGGAACAATGGGCTGTGGTCAAGCATGTACATACACATAATCTCCGCAAACTCAGTTTAAATTTAGGTGATAATTGCTGGCCATTGATTTGATATAAAAAAAAAAATAATAATTTAGATTATCAATAAGACCACAAAATATTGATAAAATAAGCTACACTAATTTTAAGATGAGAGAAGAAAAAAAAGAATTGTATTTCAATTTTCATTACTGATTAAAAAAACAGAATTTTCTAACCGTTGAAAAATTATATATACTTTTCTATCGGTCTAGAATAAATCTAAATTCGCGTTATGTGTTAAATCATAATTCTTTTTCAAATAAATTTGTAAGTGCATAGATAAATGAAATAAAATTTCTGAATCGGTAATTAACGATTTGTCCTTGTTTGACATCCAAGTAAACTTCAAATATTGAAAACATAGAAAGAATTATTAATTATCAACTTTGTTGCCTGTTTAATTCGCAAATTGTTTATGAAAAAGGATGCAGATGGATCTATTATACAAAATAACAACTAAATTACTAATGTTTTGCGTGAAATTCGTATATAGTCCTTTACAAAGACATTGATAAGATAATACATCAGAATAATATTCATATACAAAATTAATGAGTGTTAACTAAATAACTTATTTTTTTTTTAATTTATATCTGTACACAGACCCTGATGTGGTAAATGTCTTCATTTTTCGCAGAAAATTACAACAATGTTGGTTTTAAATGCATACATGCACGTATTCATTGAAGAAAAAAAAACAATAATTTATTAATTGTTTTACATGTAGATGCTTAGCGAAAACTTAATATTTTTAAATCGTGTATTGTGTTAAACAGAAGGTTACCCCTTTCAAATTTAAGCCCCCCCCCCCTCCTTCAAAAATGGAGAGAAAATAGTTTCTTTCGATATTTAGGTATAATATACTGATGTGGTGATTGTCAATACTACTACATGTACACACATTTCTTTATATATGCCGTCCATTTCTTGATTTTTATACCTCTACATGTACCATTACTTATTAAAAAAAAACTGCACTTAAAACTGTCTACTCAAACCACAGGCCTGTATTAAAGTAATTTCAGTTTGGGGCACAGACTTTACCAGAAAGTTCTTAACTAGCAAACCTTACCAGAAATTACCAGAAAAAAGTTATATATGAAAGATACAGGGGGGTACTGGCTGAACGGCTATAGCCACGTATATACAGCCCTGCACATCAACGAGTATACACCGGGCATTATTTTCCAACAAATCAGATGATCAAATATTGACAAATTGTTACCAGTCATAACTAAAATTCTGAACGCAATGGACATGATTGAAGGTTACCTACAATAATTCTAAGCTTATTTTAATTATGTGTTTCAGGTCAGTAGCAACAGTTTCAAAAGAGGGGAGGGGGGCTTCCAAAAAAATCTGACAAGCCAAAAAAAAATAATAAATAAATAAGAAGAACATAACCATTTACTTTCACCCCCTACCCCCTCCCCCTGCATTCTACGGGCCGGTGTTTTCCAAATTAAAATATTGTTTTCCCTACCTTTGCTTATATATATTGTTTCGTTTTTTCACCTTGTGTTTACTCTCCTTTTTTAATAAATTAATTTTCAAATTTAATGTGAAAAATTCTGATACAGTTAAAGGCAAAGATGTTTGAAGTAAAATATAGCAAATAGAAAAAAGTCCAGCAATTTCGTCCACTGCTTATTATTGATATCAGGCTAAAAATCGAAACCAAAAAAAGGAGGGGTTCAATAAAGTATCTAAAGCCGAACAAGAGAAAAAATCAAATTTTTATTATTCTTGAACCGTCCTTGCTGGTAATTAAATTATTTTGTCTTGATTTTTACAAGTGTATACTAGTTTAACATACCCTGATTCCTTCTACTAACTAGCAATTTTTGACACCGAACTTTTCCATCATCACTAAAAATAAAATACTGTTCTGTATACATTTTATGTAGTTCATTTGAATGCCAAATGTCCATCGAAATTTACGGCAGACTTCAAAGGACAACATTCTTGTCACAAAATAATAAACAGCTGATAAAGAGTCATCATAGTTTACGTTTACTTTGAGGGACGCAAAAGGAAATAAGCTTTGTTTTCTATGCTCTAAAAAATATGTTTATGGACGTATGGCACGTCCACTATGCCCCCCCCCCATTTTCTACGGTCCTCAACTAATATTCATTTTCTGACGCTTCAAATTTTAAAACATGTATACATGTATAAAGGTTTAACATCTTTCGTTGTGACATTATACATAAATCAGAATAATGAATAATTTAATGAGAAAGTTGGGGGGGGGGGATAACCGGACATTTTCTGTTTGGATGGGCACTACATACCAAGCCCCCCCCCCCCCCCGGCTTCCCCAAGTCAAATAATTTGAGGGGTCACACCAGAAACATAAAATGTCTCTGGTCACCCTCAGAAAAACACTTTGTTTTCTATAGTATACTAATTATCAGCAAATTTATTGAGGAGCACCCCCCTTTCTATGAACAGGGAAGAACTTCACTAAGGATATGAACTCATATAATCACCGTTACAGGGAAATTATATTATATATAAAAACTTTTATTATCCTCTACCTTAATTAACGTAAACAGGTTCCGTTTCCCATAATGCATCGCTCTGCAGAGGCTTTAATTTCATTGGTCAATTTTCACGAAGCGCCATTTTTTGGAGCTGAGCAAGACGGAGAAGAACTCGGGTGTAAGGTGCAAATGTGAAAAGTTAACGATGTTTTCGCCACCCAGTGTCTTTAAAACTGTGAAAAATGCAATGATCAACAACCAAGGATTAGTGTACGTATATTTTTATATACTTTTTTACGGTAAATAATACTAATAATGGGCAGAACAAATCTTTCCCAACGAAGACGACATTCGTTTTGACGCCATTTTGAAAAGTTTGATATCAAAGTTTTAAATATTTTAGTTTACACATTGCAAAAACGGAAAGAGAAACCTGAATTATAATATTTAGTGTTTAACGTTCAATCATAGATTTATAAATAGTAGACTTTGTATAGTTAGGCCCTACGGCACCACATTTGTCTTTTTCCATGCTGTATGTTGTATGATAATGTTTCGCCTTTGTAGATTTTTTTAATGAAAATGAATGCTTACTATAATAGTTCTGTCTCTCTCTCTATAAATAAATGAAAAGTGTATGAAAATTTTTTTTTCATTGTTAAATCGGATAATAATGTTTGTACCGAATATGGTTTCTTTGTTCAGACAAACATATATCCGGTTTGAATACGTGTTCTCGGATCGTTAACTTCATAAACTTGTTGAACTTGTTGTACTTTTGGACTTCTGGAACTTTTTATGATGTAACGAAAAGGTAAAAATGAATTATTTCTGCTACTAAATTACGATTAAGTCATCAATATTTTAACAAAAAGTGTCCGCAATCTCAACTTATCAGATTATTCACGGTATCAGGTTCGTTCGCCCTATCTACCTGTTCGCATGAGTCCGTTCGCGCAGGGTCTGTTCGCCATTATTCTTGTTCGCCCTATATCTCGTTCGCCATATTATATATACAGTATATAGTAAATATCAACATTTATTATTAATTTTATTCAATATTTTACGACTTGGTTACGACCCCAAGGGGAAATGATCAACTCTTTTAGATATTATTGATATGATCATTGTTAAGCAACTTATAAATTTGTTACCTGTAGACTTTATTTTAAGAATAATGGATATTTTGTTTAAGAGTCCTTTTGTCAAGGTTCAAAGTTCAATTGAAATTATTTTGAGATACATGTATTTGAGGATTGGAGATATCAGGAGTAAAATATTTAAAGAATACTTCCAAATTACTTCAACATATCTAAGGTATTCGAGATGTCTGTGTTCGAGATGCCAAAGTTCAACTGTATGGCTATGCTAAAGTAGTAGATATTTAACTTACTAAAACTTTCTAACATTGAAACATGTTAAATGAAACAAGACAATAATGAAAAACTAGATGAGATCTCGTTGCGAGCAACGAGTGGGTCTTCCGTTCGATTTTTGATAAGATGTGATAAGAATTTGACTGAGACTTTCGTTCAAATATAATGATATAAATAAATTGTGAAAACGAACAATTTTGCTTCAGTAATCTATAACAAAATATTGATCATTAAAGATTATAGATTAAAAACTTTCGGCCCGTCTTGGTCCCTATTTTGAGGGGCCAGTCCTATTTTCATGATATCTTCTTACAGCTTTCATGATTTCGAACACTTTTTGTTCAACAACTATTCTAAAATTCTTTTTGTTTACGAGATATCTGCAAAAGAAATAATGGGAATATTTGGCAAAAATTGAAAGGCAGGGGTGTGCAATTAGCATCGCCCGACGCCCGGGGCTACCATTTTTTAGGGTCGAGCTAGTGGTTTTCTGCATGCAGGTAGCCCCTTGGGCTAGTAAAATTTAAAAATACCAATGTAGTATATGAAATTCACTAACGGTATTTTCACTCATTTTTTGCTATTAAATTCCCAACCAATGAAAAGTTTCCAGGCAGCATGCTCCAATTGTTCGTAAATCTCCATAATCTTATCCATTTTGCAGCACTTCCTGACTTATTTACTTCCAAAAACGACCGTTTTTTATTCTAATCCGAATTTCCTCCATCCATGTATTTATGGTAAATAAAGGCAGATATCTCATTAAATTATTTACGATCACTCAATCAACAGAAAGATAAATGTTATGTGATTTACGTAAAATATATTTCCAGTGTTTTTAATAATTTAAGATGAAATAAAATGATTTCACTTCATTTTAGATGGGCTAGTGCAATGCACTGAAATAGGAAAAATAATTTATTTAAATTCATTTTTATTTTCTATCATAACAATTAATTTTTACATGATTCAATTTTACTAGTGAGAATTCAACTTTAATTAAATAAATTAATTAATTAACTTTTTCAACAATAATCTTTTTTTTTCCAATATAAGTTGTTACCCCCCCCCCCCCCTCTACATTTGGGCTAGTAACTTTTTACTTGGGGCTAGTAAGTTTATTGCTGCCACTAGCCCATGGGCTAGTACTTGATTTTTTTTTAATTGCACACCCCTGAAAGGTAACATATTGGTCAGAACGTTATTGTGAACATCTTTTATTCAATATTGCTTATCAAAATATTTCCCACTTTCGAGATATAAAGTGTCAAAGATTTAGTATTTCTGCCCCTCATGACCCCTAACTATGTAACATATGATGTGAATAACATATTATATAGTTGTAGTTTGCTCAGATAAACATTTTTGCTGCAGCAATATTTTACAAAATATTGATAGTTAAAGAGTTATTGATGAAAGACTTTCGGCCCCTATCGGCCCCGATTTTGAGGGGCCAGCCCCTTTTTCTTGATATCACATTAAAGCTCCTATGATTTTGAACACATTTTGTTCAACGACTATACAGAAATTCTTTTTTCTTTACGAGATATATGCAAAAGAAATATTTAGGGGCCGGCCCTTCAACTCCTTAATGGAAACGTTTAGCAAAAGTTGAAAGGTTACATATTGTTTAGCACATTATTTTGAACATCTTTTGTTCAATATTGCTTATCAAAATATTTCCCACTTTCGAGATATAAAGCGTCAAAGATTTAGCATTCTGTCCCCTTATGACCCCTAATTATGTAACATATGAGATTCTTATCATTATATATAGTTGTAGATTGTTCAGATAAACATTTTTGCTTTAGTAATGTATAACAAAATATTGATCGTTAAAGAGTTATGGATTTAAGACTTTTGGCCCCTCTTGGCCCCTAATATGATGAGTCAGCCCTTTTTCTTTTATATCATATAAAAGATCTAGTAATTCTACACAATTTCTGTTCAATATGTTTTAAGAAAATATTCATAGTTTTGAAGATATGATAAAAAATGTCTCGAAAATTCACTCCTGATTCATGTCCTAAATTTCGACCCCTACCGAGCTTCCATACTAGGCACTTCCAGAAAATTTGAAAACTGAGGTGCACAACTAGAACATGTCCTCTATTATCACTGAAAATTTCAGCACCCTAGCTTTTGTCGTTTTTGAGTTTTTGTGTAGACAAAATGGTCACTAAAAATTCGATAAAAGGGCGATAACTTCCGACCGGAAGTGAATTTCCAAAAAATAAAAATCGTCTGCACAAAATATGTAAAGAAAATAATAATAATAATAATAATAAAAGTGAAAAAGAAACAATAGAATAATAGAAGGGTCTACCGTTGAAGACGGAAGACCCTAATAAAAATTTACTGATTTCTGGCTGGCCAGTATTTTGATGACTGTAATTTCTAAAATATTCAATGAAACACTTTGAAGCTTTAACTGTAGGTATATGTTAACTAATGAATATACTATAAGGTAATGTTTATAAATGAGAAATTTTGAACAAACAATACAATATGCATCTATGTAAAGGAGATGGGCGAACATAGCGTGCAGAAAGCTTATAGCTTCAGAAATATAAAAATCATGTTTAGTTTGTGAATTTAATATTTAGAGTAAAGTTCTCATTATTGAAATTTATGAAATTGTGACAAACAAAACTTTTCTGAGGAAAATGTTCTCGGCAAAATTTATTCTTTTATTAAAAAAATGAATGTGGTATTCGTGGGATTCGAACCCTAAGCAATAAAAATCCTGAGTAACATTTTCTTTCGAGACTAGCACGCTAACCACTAGACTACACAAGTCCTGATGAATAGTGGCATTTAAATCATGTTTGTGATAGGACCCTTGACTTAATGGACTTCAAGTATTTCTCGAAAAGATACGAATGTTATGTCATAAAAGTATATTTTTAAGGTATGGTGGGTCATTGCTCCATATTGTTGGTAACCAAAAAATGTGTATTTTTATGCAAACTTTGAGGATTAACTTTCAAAAAGGTGGAGCGAAGACCCACTCATATCGAAAAATAGTGTTATAGTATGAGAAAATGACTCTTTTTGCTCGCTTTAGTGTGTGTCTAATATTTCACAGGCAAATAATTTCCATCTTTGAGGGATTTTTGCAAATTGTAGAGATTTTCATGAAGTATATTTTAATGCTAGACGAAATATCAAGGAAAATTTTGATATAATTGAAATTTAATTTTTCATCATCATGTTTGTCACACTATAAGCTTATCGCTCGTCATGTTCACCCATCTCCTTGGGGGTAAAAATTGGTTAGTGGCTATTGCTTTAATTTTCAGTGACATAAAACAAGATTTAGAATGTAGATAAATAATACTAGTATGTGTCTGTACATATGATATATTATATATTATAGAACTTGTACTGAATGTTGATTAGCTAAATCTTTAATGGCTGATATGTTGGTCGTTTTTGATGAAATTTAGATTATTTGTATGTAAATATGCCATATGAAATTATTCATAAGGTATTAAACATGTGTATGCAATGCAACATATGATGAATTCATATTGACTTGTATGGATATAGCTTAACATGTATTTGCATTGTTTTTTCAGGGTCCTGTTCTGCAAATGCCATGAGATGATCTGTCTGTCCATCTGATATCACTTCTCCTGAGTATATTTTCTCTCCTCTTAGCCCTATCTCACTCAAATTTAACTCATAGAGTGCCTGTGGATGGAGGGTAAAAAGTGACCTTGGGCCAATTACCTAGGTCAAAGGTCAATATCAAAATACACTATATATCTTTATTTAAAGTCCTTGTCCAGAGCATAATTTTTCTCCCTTGATATGATCTGGCTTGTGTGCCATGGGATGAAGAGTTTTTAGTGATCTTTAACAAAATTTCTAGGTCAAATGTCTATTATTAAGAAAAAAAAAAGATTCGTAATATCCTTGTCCAGAGCACATTTCTCTCCACTCAACTAAAAGCAGTGTTCTACATGCATGAGATGGTCATATTCTCAATCATACCTGCTTTAATATTAATCTGGCTTAAAACCTTACTATGTAATGTTCATTATTCTGATTTCATGATAAGTAAATTTAAAGACTGAAACTAATCACTGATATTGGTACATTAAAGGACATTGAGTGATTTTGTCAGATTTCTAAATAATATTCAAGCATACAATTCTTACATCAAAGAATAATTTTGAATGAAAATATATTGCAGATCGCAGATTATGTGAAGAAAATACAAAGGAAGCTGATGTTGAAAGAAGTTTATGAATAGACTTAGATGTGAAAGACTACTTCATTGTTTACCAAGATATATGATTTTATTTATTTTGATATCATTTTCAAATAATGTCTTTGCACATGAAATGAATTATTAAACATATGATTTGATAATGCTTTTTCCTTTTTATACATTTTCTTGATAGATTTTGAAAAGAAAACACAGTTTATCAAGGAAATTAATAATATATATTTTGATTTAAACCTGCTGTTCTCTTTTCATATTCTAGACAAGAAAGATTTACCATGGAAAATACAGGGATCCTTGAGCTTCCAGTTGCTTGTCAATCATTTTTCGAAATTGAAATGCTCAACCTACCCTGTAGTTTCCATGGAATGGAACCTATTACACCACAATTACACATTGCTTCCCGTCTCAGATGAATAAGGGAATCTTGAAATGTCCCTGTAATTTCCTTTCATGAGACACCAGATAATTCCACCAAGTTTCCATCAAACGGAAACCGCTACGCTCCGATTCCATATAGTTTCCTGAATCATGGAAACTTGAGGAATCACGAGGTTTCCTCTAGTTTCCGTTCATGGGAAATCTGAGGATTCCATCGAGTTTCCATTTCATGGAAACCACTACGCTCCGATTCCACATAGTTTCCTTATTATGGAAACCAGTGGAATCTTCAGGTTTCTCATTACGGGAAACTACATGGAGGCTCGGGAAACTTCAGGTTTCCTGAGGTTTCCGTGGTTTGGGATACCTAATGGAATCGGAGCGTAGTAGTTTCCGTGGTACGGAAACTTGACGGAATAACCTGGCATCAGCTGCGGAAACCACTAGGAAACATGATGTAATCTTGAGGTTTCCATGTGGTTTCCATATAGTTTCCCATGATGGGAAACTGCTTTTTTCACCCAGTGCGGGCAAGTAACATAAAGGCAGCGCTAAGTTTTCTTACACATTTTATATTCCTCTTTACCCCCAAAGTGGATTATTCCGATTAGTAACACATTTATGAAAAGACTGGAATGTTTCGCAACAAAGCACGTCCCGCCATATGACGCTCAAGGAATCTGATACCTATTATGTTCAGTAACTTGCATCTATAAAGGAATATTGCCCTACTGAAATCAAAGAAAAATATCATTGAAGTTTATTTTTCTCTCATTTGAAATTGCTATATGTTATTCAATCAACATGAGAAAGTAACAAATTCTACTTTCAAAATACAATTCGGCAACTCTCCAATTTATGATACAATTGAATAGGTATCTAGCTACATATACATTTGTACCAACATGTTTTCCTCGTTTTGTCATATCGCAATTGCATCTTTGCACATTAATCATTGCAAAATTCAACTGCAAACTCTTTATGAGGGAGTAAAAAGACACGCTGATATTGTGCCGTCAAACACCGCTGCTCTGACGTCGAATGACATAGCCCCCCCCCCCCCCCCCTCCTCTTAAAGATAAAATCTTATATTTGAGCACCAAAAAGTGAGAAAAAATTCGGATTGAATCCGGATCCCCCTTGTGAAAATTCAACATGCTAACCATTATGCTATCAAACATCATCGCTTAAAATTGAAAAATGATAAATATTTAGAGTAGGGGTTAATCAATTTTTAAACAAAGTACATATTTAGCATTCTTGTAAGACTCTTTATTTAGCCTATCAATATCATAAAAAAATAATGAAAAACAAAAAAGTTCAAAAAATTACCCTTTTTAAATCACTTCCTGTGACGACCGGAAGTAACGACGGCACACGAAATGTTTCCATCACACATCTACAAACCAAATTCTATCATACCTAAAAGTTTCAGACTCCTACCTTTAACAGTTTCCGGGAACATTCATGGACTAGATTTTTAGTGGAAAAAGTGAAAAATCGTAATAATTCCCGACCGGAAGTAAATTTTTCCAAACTTTTTCAATATTTCAAAATGGCATGAGATAGCACATCATTCCTGAAAATTTGAATGAAAATGAATGAGTAGTTTTTGAGATATCGCGATTTGAAAAGGTCAAAAAAATAAAAATGAAAAATAATAATAACTAGAAACTCATTGCGAGCAATGAGAGGTCTTCCGTCCGATTCTGAAAATAGAAACGAAAATTCAAGCTGAAAAAGAGATAAAAGAAATTCAGACACTCTTGAAATTTAACCCTGGTCGTCAGCGTAAAAATCCAACTTGCTAACGTTAACCATTCATTTTTTACATCACTTCCGGTCACGACCGGAAGTACCGGAAGTAACGGCGATACAAAATTTTCTCTCGATTCATATAACTGACGACTGACCATCAGTCCTGAAAGTTTTAGACTTCAGTCGTTTACTGTTGCCGAGCAATATTGTGAGATCAAATTCTAATTTTGAGGACAGGTAAACATGAGACCGGAAGTGAATTTTATAAAAATCTTTGACTTTTCTCTAGACATTTGCAGTATATACAACATACATAAAGTCATTTCAAGTACTTTATCGATGAGCAATATTTATGAGAAAGTTAAATATCAAAGTAAAGTAGTTTATCTCCTAAAACCGGAAGTTGACGTTTTTGTTTCCGGTGGAATCTAACATATTTCAAAACAGCGAAAGAGATGCAATAAAGTGATGCAAGCATTAATTTAAAAAGGAAAAGTTAATTTTTTTTAGATTTCTTTGATCACTTACTGTGACAGGCGGAAGTGACGACTGACACGTTTAACCCAAATGGTTTTGCCTACTCCTCAAGGTCTATTACTCATAAAAGTTTGGTGTTTTAATCTTTTACCTGGTTTTGAGATCTCGCTCAGACAACTTCACATTTTGAGGACAGGAAAACATGCGACCGGAAGTGAATTTTTGAAAGATATTTACGATTACTCTAGACATTTGCAGTCTGAATAACATATTTAAAATTCATTTCAAATACCTTTTCTAGAAAAAATATTGATGGAAAAGTAAAATACTCAAATTATGTAGTTTTTCTCTTATAACCGGAAGTTGTCGCTTTTGTTTCCGGTGAGACCAATTTCTTTCGAATCTGCGAAAAAGATGCAATAAAGTGATGCAATTTTTAATTAAAAAAGAAAAGTTGAAATTTTCGATTTCTTTGATCACTTCCTGTGACGACCGGAAGTGACGACTGACGCTCTGAACCCAAATGGTTTTGCCTAAATCTTAAGGTCTGTTGATCATATAAGTTTGGTGTCTTAATCTCTCACCGTTTCCGAGATCTTGCTCAGACAACTTCTCATTTTGAGGACAGGAAAACACGCGACCGGAAGTGAATTTTACAAAGACATTTGATGTTACTCTAGATATCTGCAGTATGAATAACATATTTAAAATTCATTTCAAATACTTTATCTACAAAGTATATTAATGGGAAAGAAAAATACTAAAATTATGTAGTTTTTCTCTTATAACCGGAAGTTAACGTTTTTGTTTCCGGTGGGACCAACATATTTCGAAACTACAAAAGAGATGCAATAATGTGATGTAAGTATTGATTTAAAAAAAGAAAGTTGAAATTTTATGATTTCTTTGATCACTTCCGTAAACGACCGGAAGTGCCGACGACGAACGAAAATGTGATTCCACAAATTTAGAAGTCACGTTCTATGCTCTCCAATAAGTCTCCAGTTCATATCTTTAGTCATTCTTGAGAACACTCGCGGACAAAATTTCATTTTAAAATCAGGAAATTGCCCGTAACTTGGAACCAAAATGGAATTTTCCAAATTTTCCTTGTGATGAAACAAGTTCATACAATGACTAATTCTTCCTGAAAGTTTCACGAAAAACCACTGAATAGTTTTCGAGAAAACGCCTACACAAAATTTGGTCAAAAAAATAATAATAACTAGACTCTTGTTGCCATGGCAACAAAAAAAGTCTTCCGTTCTTCTAAATCTGTAAGAATTTGCTTTTTTCTGTGTAAAAAACATACATATCATATTTACTGTGAAAGAAAAAAATAACTGGAAAAAAGTCCTTTCAGTACTTAAGGTACTTTGATTTTCATTATCAATCTTGTATAATACATTTGGCACCTATAAGAGATATACGTATATCATTAGCAATTTAAAAAAAAAAATGTTTGCAATCATTTCTAAACCAAACAAACAGACGAACGAACACCGTACTATCATAAACTTCACTGTGTGTATGTTTTGGCATAATTGTGATGGTGTTATAAAAAAATATAATGAATTAATTTAGTATCACATTAAACGTAAAGTCACTGAATTTTGTAAAGTTATAATATCAAGATTTGACAACATACCTATAAGACAAATTATTCAATTACAGTAATTCTTCAGCAATCGATTGATTGATTGATTGATTGATTATACGTATGTTGTTTAACGTCCCTCTCCAGAATTTTTCACTCACATGGAGACGCCACCACTCGCCGGTGGAGACTGTAAATTTTTGTCCTATACTTCGGCATTTATCGCAATTGAGCAGTGGGGAATCTTTTTTATGCCAGCATCTTCTGCGACAAGGGACCTCGATTTATACGATCTCATCCAAAGGACTGGTCTCCACGTCCCACAGTCGAAGTTCATAATACCGAGATATTTTATTTTTTATTTTATTCTATTTTTTCACAAGTTTGTTGCAGCAGATTTACTTAAAGATCATACTTCAAGATCATTTCGAACTCAGGCTACTTAATTGCAGTGCATACAGCGTCAAGTGATTTTGATTGACAGGTCAACACACGTGCACTTCGTGTGATACTTTTTAAGCTGAAAAATATACAGGATGTAACCATGACTGACTATGAAATCAGAAAACATCTAATAAAGAATGGGTGTGATCGATAAAGAACTAATTTTTGGTCTGGATCGGGATTAAGAGGGAATCTCTCCTCTCTCTCTCTCTCTCTCTCTCTCTCTCTCTCTCTCTCTCTCTCAGACATGTAAATTGAACATTTCATAATTATCAAATATGAAATTCTGTATACATGTAAATGGTAATGTTATTCACATGTTCCAGATTTAAATCTAAAAGGAATATATAATTCAAATTCAAGACGGGGGGGGGGGGGGGGGCTTCAAAGGAATTAGATAATTTTATGAATTACAAGGAAAAGTACGGACGTCAGTTGCATGTACATAATTATATATCATTGCATAAAATTGTGTTCATTCAGATATACTTATCCCACATATCAACAGACTTGTACAATTTTTTTATCGTTTTTTTTTTTTTTTTTTTTTTTTTTTTTTTTTTTTTCAAAAGAAACATATAGCGCACCATTATTTCACACACTCTTTAACTCTTTGAGTATTTCACAAGAATCCAAGAATCGCCTTTTCACATCTTTTATAATTCCTTGGGTATATAGAGTATAGATCATGTGTCATAAATAATTTAACCTTTTATCAGATATATATGTAATAACCAAATCTAATCTATAGATTGATTTTCTTTCTTTTCAGTGGCAGATATCAATTTATTTATAAAGGCTTTAAAACAGTACTGTATTACAATTTTCTATCGCTTAATTCCTTTTTTGAGTGTATGTAATATTTTTTAATATCGAAAGTTAAACTCGGAAATCGGGATAATTTCGCATTCAGATCATAGAGAATAATAAATCGTCTGCATTATAGAAGGCTTATAACTATCGTATTCTGAACTTAATATACGAAATAGATAAAACTGCATGCCTGTCCATCACTATAAATGTATATTCAGTGCTTATAATATATTTACTTGAATTAGCTACCTAGCATATATATATATTAATTTTTTTTAGATATATTCATGTGTAAATTAACTAACTGTCAATACAGACTTACACTACACTGGCAACTTCAAACTTTACATGCACTGGAAGCGGTAACCAACGTCCTCTTAAATTTTGAAGAGTGAATATAGAACGTCTAAATATTTTGATATGGAGAGTGTATATGTCTCTAACGTCATCGATACTATTTCCGCCTTTATCTCGAAAGTTCTATTCTCACTTACAAGTCAGAGTTATCTTTCTTTGCCCATTGTCTACACACTAGGTAAATAGGGAAAATGAGGGTACAGAAAATCTGCAAAATGTGGAATCTGATTTCAAAACAAATTATATATTTAGTATTTGTAGAATAACCTCTGTTATACATAATAATATCTTGAAAAAATATTTAAAAACAAAAAAGTTGAAAATTGACCAAACACAAGTTCACTTCCGGTTCGGACAGGAAGTACCGGAAACACACGAAAACAACTTCGAAACAAAGAGAATGTCATGATCTAATACCCCTGTAAATTTCACATCTTTACCTCAAACCGTTTCCGAGAAAAATTCCGGACAAAAGTCCATTTAAAAATTGGAAATTCGGCCGTAACTTCGGACCGGGAGTGAATTTTTCAAAAAACGGAATTTTGTATAAACTTCATATATCAGCCTACTATCATGTGAAAAATTGTGAAAATCTATCCAACCATCTCTGAGTAATCGCGCTCACAAAATTTGGGAGGAATAATAATAATAATAACTAGAAACTCATTACTAGTAATGAGAAGGTCTTCCGTTATACTACTTCCTCTTTGCATCAACATGTCTTTTCCAACGTCGGTATTAGCCTAAAACTTATGTAGAAACAAAATAACTCAAAAAATTACTTTTTTGCTTCGTTTCCTGTCACGACCGGAAGTAATGACGACACACGATTTTTACACGATGCAAATGAACTGATGACTGACTATAAGTCCAGAAAGATTTAGACTTCAGTCTATTATTGTTGCCGAACAATTGTGAGAACAAATTCTAATTTTGAGTACAGGAAAACACACGACCGGAAGTGAAATGAATAAAAATCTCTATTCACTGAATTCTCTGAATTTTCTCTTGACTTTTGCAGTATCTACAGCATATGTAAAAACATTTCAAATACTTATCTATAAGTGATATTTATGAGAAAGTTAAACCACGAAATAACGTAGTTTATCTCTTAAAACCGGAATGTTAAAGTTTTTGTTTCCAGTAGAATCTAACATATTTCAAAACAGCGAAAGAGAAACAATAAAGTGATGCAAGTTTTAATTTTAAGAATAAAAGTTAAATTTTTGATTTCTTTGATCACTTCCTGTGACGACCGGAAGTGACGGCTTACGTGTTTAACCCTATATGTTTTGCCTACTCACCAAGGTTTATTACTCCTATAAGTTTAGTGTCTTAATCTCATGCTGTTTCCGAGATCTCTCTGAAATAAGTTTTCATTTTGAGGACAAGAAAACACGCGACCGGAAGTGAATTTTACTAAGATATTTCACGTCACTCTAGACATCTGCAGTCTCAATAACATATATTAAAATCATTTAAACACCTCTATGTATAGGCGATATGTATGGGAAAATTAAAAACCCTATTATGTAGTTTTCTCTTATAACCGGAAGTTGTCGTTTTTTGGTTCTGGTGAGACCAACACATATCGTAACTGTGAAAAAGATACAATTATATGATGCAAGTCTTATTCCAAAAGAGAAAAGTTGAAATTTTTGATTTCTTTGATCACTTCCTGTGACGACCGGGAGTGACGGCTGACGCTCTTAACCCAAATGGTTTTGTCTACTCCTCAACGTCTATTACTCCTACAAGTTTGGTGTCTAAATCTCTTACCGTTTCTGAAATATCACTGGGACAAGTTCTCAATTTGCGGACATTTAAACGCGCGACCGGAAGTGAATTTTACAAAGATATTTGACGTTACTCTAGACATTTGCAGTCTTGATAACATATTTAAAAATCAGTTCAAATACTTTATCTATAAAAAATATTTATGGGAAAGTAAAATACTCAAATTATGCAGTTTTTCGCTTATAGCCGGAAGTTGACGTTTTTGTTTCCGGTGGGACCAACATATTTCGAATCTACAAATAAGATGCAACAATGTGATGAAAGAAAAAAATCAAAAAAGAAAAGTTGAAAATGTTGATTTCTTTAATCACTTCCTGTGACGACCGGAAGTGACGGCTGACGCTCTTAACCCAAATGGATTTGCCTACTCCTCAAGATCTATTATTCATATAAGTTTGGTGTCTAAATCTCTTACCGTTTCTGAGATATGACTCGGACAAAATATTTCTGAAAAAAACGGAAATCGGACATATCTGACGACCGGAAGTGAATCTTGATAAAAATGAAAGATACATTTGTAGGTATTTTCATTCTCTATTATCCCTGAAAATTTCAAGAAAATCCGTCCAGCCATCTCTGAGAAATCGTGAAAACAAGAAAGGGAACAAAAATAATAATAACTAGATGCGATCTCGTTGCGAGCAACGAGTGGGTCTTCCGTCCGATTTTTGATAAGATGAGATCAGAAATTGACTGAGATTTTTGTTCGAATATAATGATAAAAATAAATTGTTAAGACGAAAATTTTGCTTCAGTAGTGTGTATTAAAATATTGATCATTAAAGAGTTATAGATTAAAGACTTTCGACCCGTCCTGGCCCCTAGTATTTGTGGGTCAGTCCTTTTTTCTTGGTATCGTCTTATACCTCTCATGATTTTGAACAATTTTTGTTTAACAACTATTCTGAAATTTCTTTTTCGTTTCCGAGATATGTGCAAAAGAAATATTTAGGGGCTGGCCCTTCAACTCCTTAATGGGGGCGTTTAGCAAAAATGAAAAGGTTACATATTGTTTAAAACCTTATTTTGAACATCTTTTATTCAACACTACTTATCAAAATATTTCCCAATTTCGGGATATAGAGTGCCAAAGATTTGTCATTCTGGCTCCTTGTGGCCCCTAATTATGTAACATATGATGTGAATATTATAATATATAGTTGTAAATTGTTGAGATAAACATGTTTGCTTCAGTAATGAATTACAAAATATTGAGCATTAAAGAGTTATTCATCAAAGACTATCGGCCCATATCAGCCCCTATTTTGAGGGGCCAGTCCCTTTTTCTTCGTTTCACTTTAAAGCTCTTATGATTTTGAACATTTTTTGTTCAACAACTATTCAGAAATTCTTTTTCGTTTCCCAGATATTTGCAAAAGAAGCATTTAGGGGCCGGCCCTTTACTCCTTTTTGGGGACGTTAAGCAAAAAATAAAAGGTTGCATATTGTTCAGGACATTATTTTGAACATCTTTTGTTCAGTATTCCATATCAAAATATTTCACACTTTTGAGATATATAGCGTTAAAACATTTTGGCCCCTTATGACCCCTAATTATGTAACATATAATGTGAATATCATAATATGTAGTTGTAAATCGTTAATATTAACATTTTTGCTTCAGTAATGCATTACAAAATATTGATCGTTAACGAGTTATTGATTAAAGACTTTCGGTCCCTCTCGGCCCTTATTTTGAGGGGCCAGCCCCTTTTTCTTCATACCACTTTAAAGCTCTTATGATTTTGAACATTTTTTGTTCAACAACTATTCAAAAATTCTTTTTCGTTTCCGAGATATTAGCAAAAGAAGCATTTAGGGGCCGGCCCTTTAACTCCTTATTGGGGACGATTAGAGAAAAATGAAACATTGCATATTGTTTAAAACCTTATTTTGAACATCTTTTGTTCAATATTGCTAATCAAAATATTTCCCACTTTTGAAATATAAAGCGTCAAAGATTTTGCATTCTGGCCCCTTATGGCCCCTAATTAAGTAACATATGATGTAAATATTATAATATATAGTTGTAAATTGTTAAGATAAACATTTTTGCTTAAGTAATGCATTACAAAATTTTGATCGTTAAAGAGCTATTGACTAAAGACTTTTGGCCCCTCTCGGCCCCTAATGTGATGAGTCAGCCCTTTTTCTTTGATATCATATACAAGATCTTGTAATTCTACACAATTTCTATTCAATATGTTTTTAGAAAATCTCCATAGTTTTAGAGATATGATAAAAAATGTCTCGAAAATTCACTCCTGATTCATGTCCTAAATTTCGACCCCTACCGAGCTTTCATACTAGGTACTTCCGGAAAATTTGAAAACCCAGGTGCAAAACTTCAACATGTCGTCTATAATCGCTGAAAATTTCAGCGCTCTAGCTTTTGCCGTTTTTTAGTTTTTGTGTCGACAAAATGGTTATCTGAAAATCGATTAAAGGGCGATAACTTTCGACCGGAAGTTAATTTTAAGGATTTGAAGAAAAAAGGATCATCTTCAGATCAAAAGGCATTACCCCTGAAAATTTCATGAAAATCGATCGAACCGTTTGCGAGATATCTTCTGCACAAAAATTGTAAAGAAAAAGTGGAATAATAATAATAATAAAAGTGAAAAAGAAACAAAACAATAATAGAAGGGTCTTCCGTTGGAGACGAAAGACCCTAAAAATAATAATAAAAGTGAAAAAGAAACCGAAGAATAATAGAAGGGTCTTCCGCTGAAGACGGAAGACCCTAATAACAGAATGCGTGTAAGGTTCACGTCAAAACATGGCTGACGCAAAACAATTCCTGAATTTTCCCCTTCAATTCGAGCATTTCTGCATTGGACAGGGCTGATGGTTGTTTATGAGATGATAAACTATGTGTAACCTTTCTTAGTTTAGCGGAATCATGAACATTTACGGCGTGATGAATAATTTGTTTACAGTAGTGATGAGGCTTTCGCGCACCTGCAGGAGCGGATCCAAGGATTTACAAATTAATAAAATTTAATAGAAATGAAGTTTTAATACTTTTAAATATTATTTAATGAAATTATTAATATGCAAGTAATAGATATACAAGAAAACGCGAAATGCTAATGAATGCAGCTGACAATCACTATTTTCTAAAGATAAATTAATTCTAAATAAAATAATTATAAATTCTATAGACAAAACAGAAGAAGAATGAATGGTGGCAAAATATCAAATCACATCAGGGGAACTGGATTTTATTAATGAAACCCTTAAGAAGTTCCTTATAAGTTGTGAATTTTATATCTGTGTATTCTACCTGGTTGCTTCGAGGAAGGGGGGGGGGGGGGTCTTGAACATAAACATGTAAATTACCATTTTTTGCAGAAAGAATTAAGCCTTATAATTTTGAAAACTTCAAGAAGAGTTGCTTGTGATATGAAGGTCATGGTCATTTTATTAAGAATCCAAAACATAAAAGCGAAAAGGAGAAGGGGGGGGGGGGGGCTCGGTAGAGATGACAATGTCTTCTACAGTTGACAAAAAAGAGGGGCGAATAAAATGCGCACACATATCATATACAACCGTTTTTATTTAATATAAACTCGTTTCCATGGCATCAGGAAGGTTTTTCTGGCCTATCCTAATCACCAGGTAGGTGTTAACTCTACTCCTCCTCTTACGTGAATGAGCACTTAGCAGTCCCCGCAAACTATATATATGGGGGAAAAATCAATAGTTTGTAGTGTTTAAGAAACGTTGGTCCTACGTTTTCGGAAATTCTAAGATATTTTAAGATATTTAATTCCTTCTTAATCCTATCAAGAAACCGGTATTACGTGAAATCTTCAAAGAGGGGCCTTTACATACCCTATGAATATTACAGAAAAAAGAGGTTAGAAAGACGAAGAAATTGAAAAAAATCGACTTTTTAATCCAATTTCTGTGACGACCGGAAGTATTGACGACGGAAAGAATATACATGGTGACATCTACAAGTCATTATCTATGATATCTGACAGAGTTAACTTTCATGTCTTAAGCTGTTCTGGAGAAATGGAGCGGACAAGGTCCTTTACAAAATTTCGTCTATACAATAATATTAAGAATATAACAGAATGCGTGTAAGGTTCACGTCAAAACATGGCTGACGCAAAACAATTCCTGAATTTTCCCCTTCAATTCGAGCATTTCTGCATTGGACAGGGCTGATGGTTGTTTATGAGATGATAAACTATGTGTAACCTTTCTTAGTTTAGCGGAATCATGAACATTTACGGCGTGATGAATAATTTGTTTACAGTAGTGATGAGGCTTTCGCGCACCTGCAGGAGCGGATCCAAGGATTTACAAATGAATAAAATTTAATAGAAATGAAGTTTTAATACTTTTAAATATTATTTAATGAAATTATTAATATGCAAGTAATAGATATACAAGAAAACGCGAAATGCTAATGAATGCAGCTGACAATCACTATTTTCTAAAGATAAATTAATTCTAAATAAAATAATTATAAATTCTATAGACAAAACAGAAGAAGAATGAATGGTGGCAAAATATCAAATCACATCAGGGGAACTGGATTTTATTAATGAAACCCTTAAGAAGTTCCTTATAAGTTGTGAATTTTATATCTGTGTATTCTACCTGGTTGCTTCGAGGAAGGGGGGGGGGTCTTGAACATAAACATGTAAATTACCATTTTTTGCAGAAAGAATTAAGCCTTATAATTTTGAAAACTTCAAGAAGAGTTGCTTGTGATATGAAGGTCATGGTCATTTTATTAAGAATCCAAAACATAAAAGCGAAAAGGAGAGGGGGGGGGGGCTCGGTAGAGATGACAATGTCTTCTACAGTTGACAAAAAAGAGGGGCGAATAAAATGCGCACACATATCATATACAACCGTTTTTATTTAATATAAACTCATTTCCATGGCATCAGGAAGGTTTTTCTGGCCTATCCTAATCACCAGGTAGGTGTTAACTCTACTCCTCCTCTTACGTGAATGAGCACTTAGCAGTCCCCGCAAACTATATATATGGGGGAAAAATCAATAGTTTGTAGTGTTTAAGAAACGTTGGTCCTACGTTTTCGGAAATTCTAAGATATTTTAAGATATTTAATTCCTTCTTAATCCTATCAAGAAACCGGTATTACGTGAAATCTTCAAAGAGGGGCCTTTACATACCCTATGAATATTACAGAAAAAAGAGGTTAGAAAGACGAAGAAATTGAAAAAAATCGACTTTTTAATCCAATTTCTGTGACGACCGGAAGTATTGACGACGGAAAGAATATACATGGTGACATCTACAAGTCATTATCTATGATATCTGACAGAGTTAACTTTCATGTCTTAAGCTGTTCTGGAGAAATGGAGCGGACAAGGTCCTTTACAAAATTTCGTCTATACAATAATATTAAGAATATAACAGAATGCGTGTAAGGTTCACGTCAAAACATGGCTGACGCAAAACAATTCCTGAATTTTCCCCTTCAATTCGAGCATTTCTGCATTGGACAGGGCTGATGGTTGTTTATGAGATGATAAACTATGTGTAACCTTTCTTAGTTTAGCGGAATCATGAACATTTACGGCGTGATGAATAATTTGTTTACAGTAGTGATGAGGCTTTCGCGCACCTGCAGGAGCGGATCCAAGGATTTACAAATTAATAAAATTTAATAGAAATGAAGTTTTAATACTTTTAAATATTATTTAATGAAATTATTAATATGCAAGTAATAGATATACAAGAAAACGCGAAATGCTAATGAATGCAGCTGACAATCACTATTTTCTAAAGATAAATTAATTCTAAATAAAATAATTATAAATTCTATAGACAAAACAGAAGAAGAATGAATGGTGGCAAAATATCAAATCACATCAGGGGAACTGGATTTTATTAATGAAACCCTTAAGAAGTTCCTTATAAGTTGTGAATTTTATATCTGTGTATTCTACCTGGTTGCTTCGAGGAAGGGGGGGGGGTCTTGAACATAAACATGTAAATTACCATTTTTTGCAGAAAGAATTAAGCCTTATAATTTTGAAAACTTCAAGAAGAGTTGCTTGTGATATGAAGGTCATGGTCATTTTATTAAGAATCCAAAACATAAAAGCGAAAAGGAGAAGGGGGGGGGGCTCGGTAGAGATGACAATGTCTTCTACAGTTGACAAAAAAGAGGGGCGAATAAAATGCGCACACATATCATATACAACCGTTTTTATTTAATATAAACTCGTTTCCATGGCATCAGGAAGGTTTTTCTGGCCTATCCTAATCACCAGGTAGGTGTTAACTCTACTCCTCCTCTTACGTGAATGAGCACTTAGCAGTCCCCGCAAACTATATATATGGGGGAAAAATCAATAGTTTGTAGTGTTTAAGAAACGTTGGTCCTACGTTTTCGGAAATTCTAAGATATTTTAAGATATTTAATTCCTTCTTAATCCTATCAAGAAACCGGTATTACGTGAAATCTTCAAAGAGGGGCCTTTACATACCCTATGAATATTACAGAAAAAAGAGGTTAGAAAGACGAAGAAATTGAAAAAATCGACTTTTTAATCCAATTTCTGTGACGACCGGAAGTATTGACGACGGAAAGAATATACATGGTGACATCTACAAGTCATTATCTATGATATCTGACAGAGTTAACTTTCATGTCTTAAGCTGTTCTGGAGAAATGGAGCGGACAAGGTCCTTTACAAAATTTCGTCTATACAATAATATTAAGAATATAACAGAATGCGTGTAAGGTTCACGTCAAAACATGGCTGACGCAAAACAATTCCTGAATTTTCCCCTTCAATTCGAGCATTTCTGCATTGGACAGGGCTGATGGTTGTTTATGAGATGATAAACTATGTGTAACCTTTCTTAGTTTAGCGGAATCATGAACATTTACGGCGTGATGAATAATTTGTTTACAGTAGTGATGAGGCTTTCGCGCACCTGCAGGAGCGGATCCAAGGATTTACAAATTAATAAAATTTAATAGAAATGAAGTTTTAATACTTTTAAATATTATTTAATGAAATTATTAATATGCAAGTAATAGATATACAAGAAAACGCGAAATGCTAATGAATGCAGCTGACAATCACTATTTTCTAAAGATAAATTAATTCTAAATAAAATAATTATAAATTCTATAGACAAAACAGAAGAAGAATGAATGGTGGCAAAATATCAAATCACATCAGGGGAACTGGATTTTATTAATGAAACCCTTAAGAAGTTCCTTATAAGTTGTGAATTTTATATCTGTGTATTCTACCTGGTTGCTTCGAGGAAGGGGGGGGGGGTCTTGAACATAAACATGTAAATTACCATTTTTTGCAGAAAGAATTAAGCCTTATAATTTTGAAAACTTCAAGAAGAGTTGCTTGTGATATGAAGGTCATGGTCATTTTATTAAGAATCCAAAACATAAAAGCGAAAAGGAGAAGGGGGGGGGGGGGGCTCGGTAGAGATGACAATGTCTTCTACAGTTGACAAAAAAGAGGGGCGAATAAAATGCGCACACATATCATATACAACCGTTTTTATTTAATATAAACTCGTTTCCATGGCATCAGGAAGGTTTTTCTGGCCTATCCTAATCACCAGGTAGGTGTTAACGCTACTCCTCCTCTTACGTGAATGAGCACTTAGCAGTCCCCGCAAACTATATATATGGGGGAAAAATCAATAGTTTGTAGTGTTTAAGAAACGTTGGTCCTACGTTTTCGGAAATTCTAAGATATTTTAAGATATTTAATTCCTTCTTAATCCTATCAAGAAACCGGTATTACGTGAAATCTTCAAAGAGGGGCCTTTACATACCCTATGAATATTACAGAAAAAAGAGGTTAGAAAGACGAAGAAATTGAAAAAAATCGACTTTTTAATCCAATTTCTGTGACGACCGGAAGTATTGACGACGGAAAGAATATACATGGTGACATCTACAAGTCATTATCTATGATATCTGACAGAGTTAACTTTCATGTCTTAAGCTGTTCTGGAGAAATGGAGCGGACAAGGTCCTTTACAAAATTTCGTCTATACAATAATATTAAGAATATAACAGAATGCGTGTAAGGTTCACGTCAAAACATGGCTGACGCAAAACAATTCCTGAATTTTCCCCTTCAATTCGAGCATTTCTGCATTGGACAGGGCTGATGGTTGTTTATGAGATGATAAACTATGTGTAACCTTTCTTAGTTTAGCGGAATCATGAACATTTACGGCGTGATGAATAATTTGTTTACAGTAGTGATGAGGCTTTCGCGCACCTGCAGGAGCGGATCCAAGGATTTACAAATTAATAAAATTTAATAGAAATGAAGTTTTAATACTTTTAAATATTATTTAATGAAATTATTAATATGCAAGTAATGGATATACAAGAAAACGCGAAATGCTAATGAATGCAGCTGACAATCACTATTTTCTAAAGATAAATTAATTCTAAATAAAATAATTATAAATTCTATAGACAAAACAGAAGAAGAATGAATGGTGGCAAAATATCAAATCACATCAGGGGAACTGGATTTTATTAATGAAACCCTTAAGAAGTTCCTTATAAGTTGTGAATTTTATATCTGTGTATTCTACCTGGTTGCTTCGAGGAAGGGGGGGGGGGTCTTGAACATAAACATGTAAATTACCATTTTTTGCAGAAAGAATTAAGCCTTATAATTTTGAAAACTTCAAGAAGAGTTGCTTGTGATATGAAGGTCATGGTCATTTTATTAAGAATCTAAAACATAAAAGCGAAAAGGAGAAGGGGGGGGGGGGCTCGGTAGAGATGACAATGTCTTCTACAGTTGACAAAAAAGAGGGGCGAATAAAATGCGCACACATATCATATACAACCGTTTTTATTTAATATAAACTCGTTTCCATGGCATCAGGAAGGTTTTTCTGGCCTATCCTAATCACCAGGTAGGTGTTAACTCTACTCCTCCTCTTACGTGAATGAGCACTTAGCAGTCCCCGCAAACTATATATATGGGGGAAAAATCAATAGTTTGTAGTGTTTAAGAAACGTTGGTCCTACGTTTTCGGAAATTCTAAGATATTTTAAGATATTTAATTCCTTCTTAATCCTATCAAGAAACCGGTATTACGTGAAATCTTCAAAGAGGGGCCTTTACATACCCTATGAATATTACAGAAAAAAGAGGTTAGAAAGACGAAGAAATTGAAAAAAATCGACTTTTTAATCCAATTTCTGTGACGACCGGAAGTATTGACGACGGAAAGAATATACATGGTGACATCTACAAGTCATTATCTATGATATCTGACAGAGTTAACTTTCATGTCTTAAGCTGTTCTGGAGAAATGGAGCGGACAAGGTCCTTTACAAAATTTCGTCTATACAATAATATTAAGAATATAACAGAATGCGTGTAAGGTTCACGTCAAAACATGGCTGACGCAAAACAATTCCTGAATTTTCCCCTTCAATTCGAGCATTTCTGCATTGGACAGGGCTGATGGTTGTTTATGAGATGATAAACTATGTGTAACCTTTCTTAGTTTAGCGGAATCATGAACATTTACGGCGTGATGAATAATTTGTTTACAGTAGTGATGAGGCTTTCGCGCACCTGCAGGAGCGGATCCAAGGATTTACAAATTAATAAAATTTAATAGAAATGAAGTTTTAATACTTTTAAATATTATTTAATGAAATTATTAATATGCAAGTAATAGATATACAAGAAAACGCGAAATGCTAATGAATGCAGCTGACAATCACTATTTTCTAAAGATAAATTAATTCTAAATAAAATAATTATAAATTCTATAGACAAAACAGAAGAAGAATGAATGGTGGCAAAATATCAAATCACATCAGGGGAACTGGATTTTATTAATGAAACCCTTAAGAAGTTCCTTATAAGTTGTGAATTTTATATCTGTGTATTCTACCTGGTTGCTTCGAGGAAGGGGGGGGGGGTCTTGAACATAAACATGTAAATTACCATTTTTTGCAGAAAGAATTAAGCCTTATAATTTTGAAAACTTCAAGAAGAGTTGCTTGTGATATGAAGGTCATGGTCATTTTATTAAGAATCCAAAACATAAAAGCGAAAAGGAGAAGGGGGGGGGGGGCTCGGTAGAGATGACAATGTCTTCTACAGTTGACAAAAAAGAGGGGCGAATAAAATGCGCACACATATCATATACAACCGTTTTTATTTAATATAAACTCGTTTCCATGGCATCAGGAAGGTTTTTCTGGCCTATCCTAATCACCAGGTAGGTGTTAACTCTACTCCTCCTCTTACGTGAATGAGCACTTAGCAGTCCCCGCAAACTATATATATGGGGGAAAAATCAATAGTTTGTAGTGTTTAAGAAACGTTGGTCCTACGTTTTCGGAAATTCTAAGATATTTTAAGATATTTAATTCCTTCTTAATCCTATCAAGAAACCGGTATTACGTGAAATCTTCAAAGAGGGGCCTTTACATACCCTATGAATATTACAGAAAAAAGAGGTTAGAAAGACGAAGAAATTGAAAAAATCGACTTTTTAATCCAATTTCTGTGACGACCGGAAGTATTGACGACGGAAAGAATATACATGGTGACATCTACAAGTCATTATCTATGATATCTGACAGAGTTAACTTTCATGTCTTAAGCTGTTCTGGAGAAATGGAGCGGACAAGGTCCTTTACAAAATTTCGTCTATACAATAATATTAAGAATATAACAGAATGCGTGTAAGGTTCACGTCAAAACATGGCTGACGCAAAACAATTCCTGAATTTTCCCCTTCAATTCGAGCATTTCTGCATTGGACAGGGCTGATGGTTGTTTATGAGATGATAAACTATGTGTAACCTTTCTTAGTTTAGCGGAATCATGAACATTTACGGCGTGATGAATAATTTGTTTACAGTAGTGATGAGGCTTTCGCGCACCTGCAGGAGCGGATCCAAGGATTTACAAATTAATAAAATTTAATAGAAATGAAGTTTTAATACTTTTAAATATTATTTAATGAAATTATTAATATGCAAGTAATAGATATACAAGAAAACGCGAAATGCTAATGAATGCAGCTGACAATCACTATTTTCTAAAGATAAATTAATTCTAAATAAAATAATTATAAATTCTATAGACAAAACAGAAGAAGAATGAATGGTGGCAAAATATCAAATCACATCAGGGGAACTGGATTTTATTAATGAAACCCTTAAGAAGTTCCTTATAAGTTGTGAATTTTATATCTGTGTATTCTACCTGGTTGCTTCGAGGAAGGGGGGGGGGGTCTTGAACATAAACATGTAAATTACCATTTTTTGCAGAAAGAATTAAGCCTTATAATTTTGAAAACTTCAAGAAGAGTTGCTTGTGATATGAAGGTCATGGTCATTTTATTAAGAATCCAAAACATAAAAGCGAAAAGGAGAAGGGGGGGGGGGGGCTCGGTAGAGATGACAATGTCTTCTACAGTTGACAAAAAAGAGGGGCGAATAAAATGCGCACACATATCATATACAACCGTTTTTATTTAATATAAACTCGTTTCCATGGCATCAGGAAGGTTTTTCTGGCCTATCCTAATCACCAGGTAGGTGTTAACTCTACTCCTCCTCTTACGTGAATGAGCACTTAGCAGTCCCCGCAAACTATATATATGGGGGAAAAATCAATAGTTTGTAGTGTTTAAGAAACGTTGGTCCTACGTTTTCGGAAATTCTAAGATATTTTAAGATATTTAATTCCTTCTTAATCCTATCAAGAAACCGGTATTACGTGAAATCTTCAAAGAGGGGCCTTTACATACCCTATGAATATTACAGAAAAAAGAGGTTAGAAAGACGAAGAAATTGAAAAAATCGACTTTTTAATCCAATTTCTGTGACGACCGGAAGTATTGACGACGGAAAGAATATACATGGTGACATCTACAAGTCATTATCTATGATATCTGACAGAGTTAACTTTCATGTCTTAAGCTGTTCTGGAGAAATGGAGCGGACAAGGTCCTTTACAAAATTTCGTCTATACAATAATATTAAGAATATAACAGAATGCGTGTAAGGTTCACGTCAAAACATGGCTGACGCAAAACAATTCCTGAATTTTCCCCTTCAATTCGAGCATTTCTGCATTGGACAGGGCTGATGGTTGTTTATGAGATGATAAACTATGTGTAACCTTTCTTAGTTTAGCGGAATCATGAACATTTACGGCGTGATGAATAATTTGTTTACAGTAGTGATGAGGCTTTCGCGCACCTGCAGGAGCGGATCCAAGGATTTACAAATTAATAAAATTTAATAGAAATGAAGTTTTAATACTTTTAAATATTATTTAATGAAATTATTAATATGCAAGTAATAGATATACAAGAAAACGCGAAATGCTAATGAATGCAGCTGACAATCACTATTTTCTAAAGATAAATTAATTCTAAATAAAATAATTATAAATTCTATAGACAAAACAGAAGAAGAATGAATGGTGGCAAAATATCAAATCACATCAGGGGAACTGGATTTTATTAATGAAACCCTTAAGAAGTTCCTTATAAGTTGTGAATTTTATATCTGTGTATTCTACCTGGTTGCTTCGAGGAAGGGGGGGGGGGTCTTGAACATAAACATGTAAATTACCATTTTTTGCAGAAAGAATTAAGCCTTATAATTTTGAAAACTTCAAGAAGAGTTGCTTGTGATATGAAGGTCATGGTCATTTTATTAAGAATCCAAAACATAAAAGCGAAAAGGAGAAGGGGGGGGGGGGCTCGGTAGAGATGACAATGTCTTCTACAGTTGACAAAAAAGAGGGGCGAATAAAATGCGCACACATATCATATACAACCGTTTTTATTTAATATAAACTCGTTTCCATGGCATCAGGAAGGTTTTTCTGGCCTATCCTAATCACCAGGTAGGTGTTAACTCTACTCCTCCTCTTACGTGAATGAGCACTTAGCAGTCCCCGCAAACTATATATATGGGGGAAAAATCAATAGTTTGTAGTGTTTAAGAAACGTTGGTCCTACGTTTTCGGAAATTCTAAGATATTTTAAGATATTTAATTCCTTCTTAATCCTATCAAGAAACCGGTATTACGTGAAATCTTCAAAGAGGGGCCTTTACATACCCTATGAATATTACAGAAAAAAGAGGTTAGAAAGACGAAGAAATTGAAAAAATCGACTTTTTAATCCAATTTCTGTGACGACCGGAAGTATTGACGACGGAAAGAATATACATGGTGACATCTACAAGTCATTATCTATGATATCTGACAGAGTTAACTTTCATGTCTTAAGCTGTTCTGGAGAAATGGAGCGGACAAGGTCCTTTACAAAATTTCGTCTATACAATAATATTAAGAATATAACAGAATGCGTGTAAGGTTCACGTCAAAACATGGCTGACGCAAAACAATTCCTGAATTTTCCCCTTCAATTCGAGCATTTCTGCATTGGACAGGGCTGATGGTTGTTTATGAGATGATAAACTATGTGTAACCTTTCTTAGTTTAGCGGAATCATGAACATTTACGGCGTGATGAATAATTTGTTTACAGTAGTGATGAGGCTTTCGCGCACCTGCAGGAGCGGATCCAAGGATTTACAAATTAATAAAATTTAATAGAAATGAAGTTTTAATACTTTTAAATATTATTTAATGAAATTATTAATATGCAAGTAATAGATATACAAGAAAACGCGAAATGCTAATGAATGCAGCTGACAATCACTATTTTCTAAAGATAAATTAATTCTAAATAAAATAATTATAAATTCTATAGACAAAACAGAAGAAGAATGAATGGTGGCAAAATATCAAATCACATCAGGGGAACTGGATTTTATTAATGAAACCCTTAAGAAGTTCCTTATAAGTTGTGAATTTTATATCTGTGTATTCTACCTGGTTGCTTCGAGGAAGGGGGGGGGGGGTCTTGAACATAAACATGTAAATTACCATTTTTTGCAGAAAGAATTAAGCCTTATAATTTTGAAAACTTCAAGAAGAGTTGCTTGTGATATGAAGGTCATGGTCATTTTATTAAGAATCCAAAACATAAAAGCGAAAAGGAGAAGGGGGGGGGGGGGGCTCGGTAGAGATGACAATGTCTTCTACAGTTGACAAAAAAGAGGGGCGAATAAAATGCGCACACATATCATATACAACCGTTTTTATTTAATATAAACTCGTTTCCATGGCATCAGGAAGGTTTTTCTGGCCTATCCTAATCACCAGGTAGGTGTTAACTCTACTCCTCCTCTTACGTGAATGAGCACTTAGCAGTCCCCGCAAACTATATATATGGGGGAAAAATCAATAGTTTGTAGTGTTTAAGAAACGTTGGTCCTACGTTTTCGGAAATTCTAAGATATTTTAAGATATTTAATTCCTTCTTAATCCTATCAAGAAACCGGTATTACGTGAAATCTTCAAAGAGGGGCCTTTACATACCCTATGAATATTACAGAAAAAAGAGGTTAGAAAGACGAAGAAATTGAAAAAAATCGACTTTTTAATCCAATTTCTGTGACGACCGGAAGTATTGACGACGGAAAGAATATACATGGTGACATCTACAAGTCATTATCTATGATATCTGACAGAGTTAACTTTCATGTCTTAAGCTGTTCTGGAGAAATGGAGCGGACAAGGTCCTTTACAAAATTTCGTCTATACAATAATATTAAGAATATAACAGAATGCGTGTAAGGTTCACGTCAAAACATGGCTGACGCAAAACAATTCCTGAATTTTCCCCTTCAATTCGAGCATTTCTGCATTGGACAGGGCTGATGGTTGTTTATGAGATGATAAACTATGTGTAACCTTTCTTAGTTTAGCGGAATCATGAACATTTACGGCGTGATGAATAATTTGTTTACAGTAGTGATGAGGCTTTCGCGCACCTGCAGGAGCGGATCCAAGGATTTACAAATTAATAAAATTTAATAGAAATGAAGTTTTAATACTTTTAAATATTATTTAATGAAATTATTAATATGCAAGTAATAGATATACAAGAAAACGCGAAATGCTAATGAATGCAGCTGACAATCACTATTTTCTAAAGATAAATTAATTCTAAATAAAATAATTATAAATTCTATAGACAAAACAGAAGAAGAATGAATGGTGGCAAAATATCAAATCACATCAGGGGAACTGGATTTTATTAATGAAACCCTTAAGAAGTTCCTTATAAGTTGTGAATTTTATATCTGTGTATTCTACCTGGTTGCTTCGAGGAAGGGGGGGGGGGGGTCTTGAACATAAACATGTAAATTACCATTTTTTGCAGAAAGAATTAAGCCTTATAATTTTGAAAACTTCAAGAAGAGTTGCTTGTGATATGAAGGTCATGGTCATTTTATTAAGAATCCAAAACATAAAAGCGAAAAGGAGAAGGGGGGGGGGGCTCGGTAGAGATGACAATGTCTTCTACAGTTGACAAAAAAGAGGGGCGAATAAAATGCGCACACATATCATATACAACCGTTTTTACTTAATATAAACTCGTTTCCATGGCATCAGGAAGGTTTTTCTGGCCTATCCTAATCACCAGGTAGGTGTTAACTCTACTCCTCCTCTTACGTGAATGAGCACTTAGCAGTCCCCGCAAACTATATATATGGGGGAAAAATCAATAGTTTGTAGTGTTTAAGAAACGTTGGTCCTACGTTTTCGGAAATTCTAAGATATTTTAAGATATTTAATTCCTTCTTAATCCTATCAAGAAACCGGTATTACGTGAAATCTTCAAAGAGGGGCCTTTACATACCCTATGAATATTACAGAAAAAAGAGGTTAGAAAGACGAAGAAATTGAAAAAATCGACTTTTTAATCCAATTTCTGTGACGACCGGAAGTATTGACGACGGAAAGAATATACATGGTGACATCTACAAGTCATTATCTATGATATCTGACAGAGTTAACTTTCATGTCTTAAGCTGTTCTGGAGAAATGGAGCGGACAAGGTCCTTTACAAAATTTCGTCTATACAATAATACTAAGAATATAACAGAATGCGTGTAAGGTTCACGTCAAAACATGGCTGACGCAAAACAATTCCTGAATTTTCCCCTTCAATTCGAGCATTTCTGCATTGGACAGGGCTGATGGTTGTTTATGAGATGATAAACTATGTGTAACCTTTCTTAGTTTAGCGGAATCATGAACATTTACGGCGTGATGAATAATTTGTTTACAGTAGTGATGAGGCTTTCGCGCACCTGCAGGAGCGGATCCAAGGATTTACAAATTAATAAAATTTAATAGAAATGAAGTTTTAATACTTTTAAATATTATTTAATGAAATTATTAATATGCAAGTAATAGATATACAAGAAAACGCGAAATGCTAATGAATGCAGCTGACAATCACTATTTTCTAAAGATAAATTAATTCTAAATAAAATAATTATAAATTCTATAGACAAAACAGAAGAAGAATGAATGGTGGCAAAATATCAAATCACATCAGGGGAACTGGATTTTATTAATGAAACCCTTAAGAAGTTCCTTATAAGTTGTGAATTTTATATCTGTGTATTCTACCTGGTTGCTTCGAGGAAGGGGGGGGGGGTCTTGAACATAAACATGTAAATTACCATTTTTTGCAGAAAGAATTAAGCCTTATAATTTTGAAAACTTCAAGAAGAGTTGCTTGTGATATGAAGGTCATGGTCATTTTATTAAGAATCTCCAAAACATAAAAGCGAAAAGGAGAAGGGGGGGGAGGGCTCGGTAGAGATGACAATGTCTTCTACAGTTGACAAAAAAGAGGGGCGAATAAAATGCGCACACATATCATATACAACCGTTTTTATTTAATATAAACTCGTTTCCATGGCATCAGGAAGGTTTTTCTGGCCTATCCTAATCACCAGGTAGGTGTTAACTCTACTCCTCCTCTTACGTGAATGAGCACTTAGCAGTCCCCGCAAACTATATATACGGGGGAAAAATCAATAGTTTGTAGTGTTTAAGAAACGTTGGTCCTACGTTTTCGGAAATTCTAAGATATTTTAAGATATTTAATTCCTTCTTAATCCTATCAAGAAACCGGTATTACGTGAAATCTTCAAAGAGGGGCCTTTACATACCCTATGAATATTACAGAAAAAAGAGGTTAGAAAGACGAAGAAATTGAAAAAATCGACTTTTTAATCCAATTTCTGTGACGACCGGAAGTATTGACGACGGAAAGAATATACATGGTGACATCTACAAGTCATTATCTATGATATCTGACAGAGTTAACTTTCATGTCTTAAGCTGTTCTGGAGAAATGGAGCGGACAAGGTCCTTTACAAAATTTCGTCTATACAATAATATTAAGAATATAACAGAATGCGTGTAAGGTTCACGTCAAAACATGGCTGACGCAAAACAATTCCTGAATTTTCCCCTTCAATTCGAGCATTTCTGCATTGGACAGGGCTGATGGTTGTTTATGAGATGATAAACTATGTGTAACCTTTCTTAGTTTAGCGGAATCATGAACATTTACGGCGTGATGAATAATTTGTTTACAGTAGTGATGAGGCTTTCGCGCACCTGCAGGAGCGAATCCAAGGATTTACAAATTAATAAAATTTAATAGAAATGAAGTTTTAATACTTTTAAATATTATTTAATGAAATTATTAATATGCAAGTAATAGATATACAAGAAAACGCGAAATGCTAATGAATGCAGCTGACAATCACTATTTTCTAAAGATAAATTAATTCTAAATAAAATAATTATAAATTCTATAGACAAAACAGAAGAAGAATGAATGGTGGCAAAATATCAAATCACATCAGGGGAACTGGATTTTATTAATGAAACCCTTAAGAAGTTCCTTATAAGTTGTGAATTTTATATCTGTGTATTCTACCTGGTTGCTTCGAGGAAGGGGGGGGGGGGGTCTTGAACATAAACATGTAAATTACCATTTTTTGCAGAAAGAATTTAGCCTTATAATTTTGAAAACTTCAAGAAGAGTTGCTTGTGATATGAAGGTCATGGTCATTTTATTAAGAATCCAAAACATAAAAGCGAAAAGGAGAAGGGGGGGGGGGGGAGGGCTCGGTAGAGATGACAATGTCTTCTACAGTTGACAAAAAAGAGGGGCGAATAAAATGCGCACACATATCATATACAACCGTTTTTATTTAATATAAACTCGTTTCCATGGCATCAGGAAGGTTTTTCTGGCCTATCCTAATCACCAGGTAGGTGTTAACTCTACTCCTCCTCTTACGTGAATGAGCACTTAGCAGTCCCCGCAAACTATATATACGGGGGAAAAATCAATAGTTTGTAGTGTTTAAGAAACGTTGGTCCTACGTTTTCGGAAATTCTAAGATATTTTAAGATATTTAATTCCTTCTTAATCCTATCAAGAAACCGGTATTACGTGAAATCTTCAAAGAGGGGCCTTTACATACCCTATGAATATTACAGAAAAAAGAGGTTAGAAAGACGAAGAAATTGAAAAATCGACTTTTTAATCCAATTTCTGTGACGACCGGAAGTATTGACGACGGAAAGAATATACATGGTGACATCTACAAGTCATTATCTATGATATCTGACAGAGTTAACTTTCATGTCTTAAGCTGTTCTGGAGAAATGGAGCGGACAAGGTCCTTTACAAAATTTCGTCTATACAATAATATTAAGAATATAACAGAATGCGTGTAAGGTTCACGTCAAAACATGGCTGACGCAAAACAATTCCTGAATTTTCCCCTTCAATTCGAGCATTTCTGCATTGGACAGGGCTGATGGTTGTTTATGAGATGATAAACTATGTGTAACCTTTCTTAGTTTAGCGGAATCATGAACATTTACGGCGTGATGAATAATTTGTTTACAGTAGTGATGAGGCTTTCGCGCACCTGCAGGAGCGGATCCAAGGATTTACAAATTAATAAAATTTAATAGAAATGAAGTTTTAATACTTTTAAATATTATTTAATGAAATTATTAATATGCAAGTAATAGATATACAAGAAAACGCGAAATGCTAATGAATGCAGCTGACAATCACTATTTTCTAAAGATAAATTAATTCTAAATAAAATAATTATAAATTCTATAGACAAAACAGAAGAAGAATGAATGGTGGCAAAATATCAAATCACATCAGGGGAACTGGATTTTATTAATGAAACCCTTAAGAAGTTCCTTATAAGTTGTGAATTTTATATCTGTGTATTCTACCTGGTTGCTTCGAGGAAGGGGGGGGGGGGTCTTGAACATAAACATGTAAATTACCATTTTTTGCAGAAAGAATTAAGCCTTATAATTTTGAAAACTTCAAGAAGAGTTGCTTGTGATATGAAGGTCATGGTCATTTTATTAAGAATCCAAAACATAAAAGCGAAAAGGAGAAGGGGGGGGGGGAGGGCTCGGTAGAGATGACAATGTCTTCTACAGTTGACAAAAAAGAGGGGCGAATAAAATGCGCACACATATCATATACAACCGTTTTTATTTAATATAAACTCGTTTCCATGGCATCAGGAAGGTTTTTCTGGCCTATCCTAATCACCAGGTAGGTGTTAACTCTACTCCTCCTCTTACGTGAATGAGCACTTAGCAGTCCCCGCAAACTATATATACGGGGGAAAAATCAATAGTTTGTAGTGTTTAAGAAACGTTGGTCCTACGTTTTCGGAAATTCTAAGATATTTTAAGATATTTAATTCCTTCTTAATCCTATCAAGAAACCGGTATTACGTGAAATCTTCAAAGAGGGGCCTTTACATACCCTATGAATATTACAGAAAAAAGAGGTTAGAAAGACGAAGAAATTGAAAAAATCGACTTTTTAATCCAATTTCTGTGACGACCGGAAGTATTGACGACGGAAAGAATATACATGGTGACATCTACAAGTCATTATCTATGATATCTGACAGAGTTAACTTTCATGTCTTAAGCTGTTCTGGAGAAATGGAGCGGACAAGGTCCTTTACAAAATTTCGTCTATACAATAATATTAAGAATATAACAGAATGCGTGTAAGGTTCACGTCAAAACATGGCTGACGCAAAACAATTCCTGAATTTTCCCCTTCAATTCGAGCATTTCTGCATTGGACAGGGCTGATGGTTGTTTATGAGATGATAAACTATGTGTAACCTTTCTTAGTTTAGCGGAATCATGAACATTTACGGCGTGATGAATAATTTGTTTACAGTAGTGATGAGGCTTTCGCGCACCTGCAGGAGCGAATCCAAGGATTTACAAATTAATAAAATTTAATAGAAATGAAGTTTTAATACTTTTAAATATTATTTAATGAAATTATTAATATGCAAGTAATAGATATACAAGAAAACGCGAAATGCTAATGAATGCAGCTGACAATCACTATTTTCTAAAGATAAATTAATTCTAAATAAAATAATTATAAATTCTATAGACAAAACAGAAGAAGAATGAATGGTGGCAAAATATCAAATCACATCAGGGGAACTGGATTTTATTAATGAAACCCTTAAGAAGTTCCTTATAAGTTGTGAATTTTATATCTGTGTATTCTACCTGGTTGCTTCGAGGAAGGGGGGGGGGGGTCTTGAACATAAACATGTAAATTACCATTTTTTGCAGAAAGAATTTAGCCTTATAATTTTGAAAACTTCAAGAAGAGTTGCTTGTGATATGAAGGTCATGGTCATTTTATTAAGAATCCAAAACATAAAAGCGAAAAGGAGAAGGGGGGGGGGGGGAGAGGGCTCGGTAGAGATGACAATGTCTTCTACAGTTGACAAAAAAGAGGGGCGAATAAAATGCGCACACATATCATATACAACCGTTTTTATTTAATATAAACTCGTTTCCATGGCATCAGGAAGGTTTTTCTGGCCTATCCTAATCACCAGGTAGGTGTTAACTCTACTCCTCCTCTTACGTGAATGAGCACTTAGCAGTCCCCGCAAACTATATATACGGGGGAAAAATCAATAGTTTGTAGTGTTTAAGAAACGTTGGTCCTACGTTTTCGGAAATTCTAAGATATTTTAAGATATTTAATTCCTTCTTAATCCTATCAAGAAACCGGTATTACGTGAAATCTTCAAAGAGGGGCCTTTACATACCCTATGAATATTACAGAAAAAAGAGGTTAGAAAGACGAAGAAATTGAAAAAATCGACTTTTTAATCCAATTTCTGTGACGACCGGAAGTATTGACGACGGAAAGAATATACATGGTGACATCTACAAGTCATTATCTATGATATCTGACAGAGTTAACTTTCATGTCTTAAGCTGTTCTGGAGAAATGGAGCGGACAAGGTCCTTTACAAAATTTCGTCTATACAATAATATTAAGAATATAACAGAATGCGTGTAAGGTTCACGTCAAAACATGGCTGACGCAAAACAATTCCTGAATTTTCCCCTTCAATTCGAGCATTTCTGCATTGGACAGGGCTGATGGTTGTTTATGAGATGATAAACTATGTGTAACCTTTCTTAGTTTAGCGGAATCATGAACATTTACGGCGTGATGAATAATTTGTTTACAGTAGTGATGAGGCTTTCGCGCACCTGCAGGAGCGAATCCAAGGATTTACAAATTAATAAAATTTAATAGAAATGAAGTTTTAATACTTTTAAATATTATTTAATGAAATTATTAATATGCAAGTAATAGATATACAAGAAAACGCGAAATGCTAATGAATGCAGCTGACAATCACTATTTTCTAAAGATAAATTAATTCTAAATAAAATAATTATAAATTCTATAGACAAAACAGAAGAAGAATGAATGGTGGCAAAATATCAAATCACATCAGGGGAACTGGATTTTATTAATGAAACCCTTAAGAAGTTCCTTATAAGTTGTGAATTTTATATCTGTGTATTCTACCTGGTTGCTTCGAGGAAGGGGGGGGGGGTCTTGAACATAAACATGTAAATTACCATTTTTTGCAGAAAGAATTTAGCCTTATAATTTTGAAAACTTCAAGAAGAGTTGCTTGTGATATGAAGGTCATGGTCATTTTATTAAGAATCCAAAACATAAAAGCGAAAAGGAGAAGGGGGGGGGGGGGAGGGCTCGGTAGAGATGACAATGTCTTCTACAGTTGACAAAAAAGAGGGGCGAATAAAATGCGCACACATATCATATACAACCGTTTTTATTTAATATAAACTCGTTTCCATGGCATCAGGAAGGTTTTTCTGGCCTATCCTAATCACCAGGTAGGTGTTAACTCTACTCCTCCTCTTACGTGAATGAGCACTTAGCAGTCCCCGCAAACTATATATACGGGGGAAAAATCAATAGTTTGTAGTGTTTAAGAAACGTTGGTCCTACGTTTTCGGAAATTCTAAGATATTTTAAGATATTTAATTCCTTCTTAATCCTATCAAGAAACCGGTATTACGTGAAATCTTCAAAGAGGGGCCTTTACATACCCTATGAATATTACAGAAAAAAGAGGTTAGAAAGACGAAGAAATTGAAAAAATCGACTTTTTAATCCAATTTCTGTGACGACCGGAAGTATTGACGACGGAAAGAATATACATGGTGACATCTACAAGTCATTATCTATGATATCTGACAGAGTTAACTTTCATGTCTTAAGCTGTTCTGGAGAAATGGAGCGGACAAGGTCCTTTACAAAATTTCGTCTATAGAATAATATTAAGAATATAACAGAATGCGTGTAAGGTTCACGTCAAAACATGGCTGACGCAAAACAATTCCTGAATTTTCCCCTTCAATTCGAGCATTTCTGCATTGGACAGGGCTGATGGTTGTTTATGAGATGATAAACTATGTGTAACCTTTCTTAGTTTAGCGGAATCATGAACATTTACGGCGTGATGAATAATTTGTTTACAGTAGTGATGAGGCTTTCGCGCACCTGCAGGAGCGGATCCAAGGATTTACAAATTAATAAAATTTAATAGAAATGAAGTTTTAATACTTTTAAATATTATTTAATGAAATTATTAATATGCAAGTAATAGATATACAAGAAAACGCGAAATGCTAATGAATGCAGCTGACAATCACTATTTTCTAAAGATAAATTAATTCTAAATAAAATAATTATAAATTCTATAGACAAAACAGAAGAAGAATGAATGGTGGCAAAATATCAAATCACATCAGGGGAACTGGATTTTATTAATGAAACCCTTAAGAAGTTCCTTATAAGTTGTGAATTTTATATCTGTGTATTCTACCTGGTTGCTTCGAGGAAGGGGGGGGGGGGGTCTTGAACATAAACATGTAAATTACCATTTTTTGCAGAAAGAATTTAGCCTTATAATTTTGAAAACTTCAAGAAGAGTTGCTTGTGATATGAAGGTCATGGTCATTTTATTAAGAATCCAAAACATAAAAGCGAAAAGGAGAAGGGGGGGGGGGAGGGCTCGGTAGAGATGACAATGTCTTCTACAGTTGACAAAAAAGAGGGGCGAATAAAATGCGCACACATCTCATATACAACCGTTTTTATTTAATATAAACTCGTTTCCATGGCATCAGGAAGGTTTTTCTGGCCTATCCTAATCACCAGGTAGGTGTTAACTCTACTCCTCCTCTTACGTGAATGAGCACTTAGCAGTCCCCGCAAACTATATATACGGGGGAAAAATCAATAGTTTGTAGTGTTTAAGAAACGTTGGTCCTACGTTTTCGGAAATTCTAAGATATTTTAAGATATTTAATTCCTTCTTAATCCTATCAAGAAACCGGTATTACGTGAAATCTTCAAAGAGGGGCCTTTACATACCCTATGAATATTACAGAAAAAAGAGGTTAGAAAGACGAAGAAATTGAAAAAATCGACTTTTTAATCCAATTTCTGTGACGACCGGAAGTATTGACGACGGAAAGAATATACATGGTGACATCTACAAGTCATTATCTATGATATCTGACAGAGTTAACTTTCATGTCTTAAGCTGTTCTGGAGAAATGGAGCGGACAAGGTCCTTTACAAAATTTCGTCTATACAATAATATTAAGAATATAACAGAATGCGTGTAAGGTTCACGTCAAAACATGGCTGACGCAAAACAATTCCTGAATTTTCCCCTTCAATTCGAGCATTTCTGCATTGGACAGGGCTGATGGTTGTTTATGAGATGATAAACTATGTGTAACCTTTCTTAGTTTAGCGGAATCATGAACATTTACGGCGTGATGAATAATTTGTTTACAGTAGTGATGAGGCTTTCGCGCACCTGCAGGAGCGGATCCAAGGATTTACAAATTAATAAAATTTAATAGAAATGAAGTTTTAATACTTTTAAATATTATTTAATGAAATTATTAATATGCAAGTAATAGATATACAAGAAAACGCGAAATGCTAATGAATGCAGCTGACAATCACTATTTTCTAAAGATAAATTAATTCTAAATAAAATAATTATAAATTCTATAGACAAAACAGAAGAAGAATGAATGGTGGCAAAATATCAAATCACATCAGGGGAACTGGATTTTATTAATGAAACCCTTAAGAAGTTCCTTATAAGTTGTGAATTTTATATCTGTGTATTCTACCTGGTTGCTTCGAGGAAGGGGGGGGGGGGGTCTTGAACATAAACATGTAAATTACCATTTTTTGCAGAAAGAATTTAGCCTTATAATTTTGAAAACTTCAAGAAGAGTTGCTTGTGATATGAAGGTCATGGTCATTTTATTAAGAATCCAAAACATAAAAGCGAAAAGGAGAAGGGGGGGGGGGAGGGAGGGCTCGGTAGAGATGACAATGTCTTCTACAGTTGACAAAAAAGAGGGGCGAATAAAATGCGCACACATATCATATACAACCGTTTTTATTTAATATAAACTCGTTTCCATGGCATCAGGAAGGTTTTTCTGGCCTATCCTAATCACCAGGTAGGTGTTAACTCTACTCCTCCTCTTACGTGAATGAGCACTTAGCAGTCCCCGCAAACTATATATACGGGGGAAAAATCAATAGTTTGTAGTGTTTAAGAAACGTTGGTCCTACGTTTTCGGAAATTCTAAGATATTTTAAGATATTTAATTCCTTCTTAATCCTATCAAGAAACCGGTATTACGTGAAATCTTCAAAGAGGGGCCTTTACATACCCTATGAATATTACAGAAAAAAGAGGTTAGAAAGACGAAGAAATTGAAAAAATCGACTTTTTAATCCAATTTCTGTGACGACCGGAAGTATTGACGACGGAAAGAATATACATGGTGACATCTACAAGTCATTATCTATGATATCTGACAGAGTTAACTTTCATGTCTTAAGCTGTTCTGGAGAAATGGAGCGGACAAGGTCCTTTACAAAATTTCGTCTATACAATAATATTAAGAATATAACAGAATGCGTGTAAGGTTCACGTCAAAACATGGCTGACGCAAAACAATTCCTGAATTTTCCCCTTCAATTCGAGCATTTCTGCATTGGACAGGGCTGATGGTTGTTTATGAGATGATAAACTATGTGTAACCTTTCTTAGTTTAGCGGAATCATGAACATTTACGGCGTGATGAATAATTTGTTTACAGTAGTGATGAGGCTTTCGCGCACCTGCAGGAGCGGATCCAAGGATTTACAAATTAATAAAATTTAATAGAAATGAAGTTTTAATACTTTTAAATATTATTTAATGAAATTATTAATATGCAAGTAATAGATATACAAGAAAACGCGAAATGCTAATGAATGCAGCTGACAATCACTATTTTCTAAAGATAAATTAATTCTAAATAAAATAATTATAAATTCTATAGACAAAACAGAAGAAGAATGAATGGTGGCAAAATATCAAATCACATCAGGGGAACTGGATTTTATTAATGAAACCCTTAAGAAGTTCCTTATAAGTTGTGAATTTTATATCTGTGTATTCTACCTGGTTGCTTCGGGGAAGGGGGGGGGGGGGGTCTTGAACATAAACATGTAAATTACCATTTTTTGCAGAAAGAATTTAGCCTTATAATTTTGAAAACTTCAAGAAGAGTTGCTTGTGATATGAAGGTCATGGTCATTTTATTAAGAATCCAAAACATAAAAGCGAAAAGGAGAAGGGGGGGGGGGGGGGCTCGGTAGAGATGACAATGTCTTCTACAGTTGACAAAAAAGAGGGGCGAATAAAATGCGCACACATATCATATACAACCGTTTTTATTTAATATAAACTCGTTTCCATGGCATCAGGAAGGTTTTTCTGGCCTATCCTAATCACCAGGTAGGTGTTAACTCTACTCCTCCTCTTACGTGAATGAGCACTTAGCAGTCCCCGCAAACTATATATACGGGGGAAAAATCAATAGTTTGTAGTGTTTAAGAAACGTTGGTCCTACGTTTTCGGAAATTCTAAGATATTTTAAGATATTTAATTCCTTCTTAATCCTATCAAGAAACCGGTATTACGTGAAATCTTCAAAGAGGGGCCTTTACATACCCTATGAATATTACAGAAAAAAGAGGTTAGAAAGACGAAGAAATTGAAAAAATCGACTTTTTAATCCAATTTCTGTGACGACCGGAAGTATTGACGACGGAAAGAATATACATGGTGACATCTACAAGTCATTATCTATGATATCTGACAGAGTTAACTTTCATGTCTTAAGCTGTTCTGGAGAAATGGAGCGGACAAGGTCCTTTACAAAATTTCGTCTATAGAATAATATTAAGAATATAACAGAATGCGTGTAAGGTTCACGTCAAAACATGGCTGACGCAAAACAATTCCTGAATTTTCCCCTTCAATTCGAGCATTTCTGCTTTGGACAGGGCTGATGGTTGTTTATGAGATGATAAACTATGTGTAACCTTTCTTAGTTTAGCGGAATCATGAACATTTACGGCGTGATGAATAATTTGTTTACAGTAGTGATGAGGCTTTCGCGCACCTGCAGGAGCGGATCCAAGGATTTACAAATTAATAAAATTTAATAGAAATGAAGTTTTAATACTTTTAAATATTATTTAATGAAATTATTAATATGCAAGTAATAGATATACAAGAAAACGCGAAATGCTAATGAATGCAGCTGACAATCACTATTTTCTAAAGATAAATTAATTCTAAATAAAATAATTATAAATTCTATAGACAAAACAGAAGAAGAATGAATGGTGGCAAAATATCAAATCACATCAGGGGAACTGGATTTTATTAATGAAACCCTTAAGAAGTTCCTTATAAGTTGTGAATTTTATATCTGTGTATTCTACCTGGTTGCTTCGAGGAAGGGGGGGGGGGCCTTGAACATAAACATGTAAATTACCATTTTTTGCAGAAAGAATTTAGCCTTATAATTTTGAAAACTTCAAGAAGAGTTGCTTGTGATATGAAGGTCATGGTCATTTTATTAAGAATCCAAAACATAAAAGCGAAAAGGAGAAGGGGGGGGGGGGGGGAGGGCTCGGTAGAGATGACAATGTCTTCTACAGTTGACAAAAAAGAGGGGCGAATAAAATGCGCACACATATCATATACAACCGTTTTTATTTAATATAAACTCGTTTCCATGGCATCAGGAAGGTTTTTCTGGCCTATCCTAATCACCAGGTAGGTGTTAACTCTACTCCTCCTCTTACGTGAATGAGCACTTAGCAGTCCCCGCAAACTATATATACGGGGGAAAAATCAATAGTTTGTAGTGTTTAAGAAACGTTGGTCCTACGTTTTCGGAAATTCTAAGATATTTTAAGATATTTAATTCCTTCTTAATCCTATCAAGAAACCGGTATTACGTGAAATCTTCAAAGAGGGGCCTTTACATACCCTATGAATATTACAGAAAAAAGAGGTTAGAAAGACGAAGAAATTGAAAAAATCGACTTTTTAATCCAATTTCTGTGACGACCGGAAGTATTGACGACGGAAAGAATATACATGGTGACATCTACAAGTCATTATCTATGATATCTGACAGAGTTAACTTTCATGTCTTAAGCTGTTCTGGAGAAATGGAGCGGACAAGGTCCTTTACAAAATTTCGTCTATACAATAATATTAAGAATACTAGAAACTCATTGCGAGCAATGAGAGGTCTTCCGTCCGATTCTGAAAATAAAAACGAAAATTCAAGCTGAAAAAGAGATAAAAGAAATTCAGACACTCTGTAAATTTAACCCTTGTCGTCAGCGTGAAAATCCAACTTGCTAACGTTAACCATTCATTTTTTACATCACTTCCGGTCACGACCGGAAGTACCAGAAGTAACGGCTATACAAGATTTTCTCACGATTCATATAACTGATGACTGACCATCAGTCTTGAAAGTTTTAGACTTCAGTCGTTTACTGTTGCCGAGCAATATTGTGAGATCAAATTCTAATTTTGAGGACAGGTAAACAAGAGACCGGAAGTGAATTTTATAAAAATCTTTGACTTTTCTCTAGACATTTGCAATATATACAACATACATAAAGTCATTTCAAGTACTTTATCGATGAGCAATATTTATGAGAAAGTTAAATATCAAAGTAAAGTAGTTTATCTCCTAAAACCGGAAGTTGATGTTTTTGTTTCCGATGGAATCTAACATATTTCTAAACAGCGAAAGAGATGCAATAAAGTGATGCAAGCATTAATTTAAAAAAGAAAAGTTATTTTTTTTTTATATTTCTTTGATCACTTACTGTGACAAGTGACGACTGACGCGTTTAACCCAAATGGTTTTGCCTACTCCTCAAGGTCTATTACTTATAAAAGTTTGGTGTTTTAATCTTTTACCTAGTTTTGAGATCTCGCTCAGACATTTTGAGGACAGGAAAACATGCGACCGGAAGTGAATTTTTGAAAGATATTTACGATTACTCTAGACATTTGCAGTCTGAATAACATATTTAAAATTCATTTCAGAAACTTTTTCTAGAAAAAAATATTGATGGAAAAGTAAAATACTCAAGTTATGTAGTTTTTCTCTTATAACCGGAAGTTGTCGCTTTTGTTTCCGGTGAGACCAAGATCTTTCGAATCTGCGAAAAAGATGCAATAAAGTGATGCAATTTTTAATTAAAAAAAGAAAAGTTGAAATTTTCGATTTCTTTGATCACTTCCTGTGACGACCGGAAGTGACGGCTGACGCTCTGAACCCAAATGGTTTTGCCTACATCTTAAGGTCTGTTGCTCATATAAGTTTGGTGTCATAATCTCTCACCGTTTCCGAGATCTTGCTCAGACAACTTCTCATTTTGAGGACAGGAAAACACGCGACCGGAAGTGAATTTTACAAAGATATTTGATGTTACTCTAGATATCTGCAGTTTGAATAACATATTTAAAATTCATTTCAAAAACTTTATCTACAAAGGATGTTAATGGGAAAGAAAAATACTCAAATTATGTAGTTTTTCTCTTATAACCGGAAGTTGTCGTTTTTGTTTCCGGTGGGACCAACATATTTCGAAACTACAAAAGAGATGCAATAATGTGATGTAAGTATTGTTTTAAAAAAAGAAAGTTGAAATTTTATGATTTCTTTGATCACTTCCGTAAACGTCCGGAAGTGCCGACGACGAACGAAAATGTGATTCCACAAATTTAGAAGTCACGTTCTATGCTCTCCAATAAGTCTCCAGTTCATATCTTTAGTCATTCTTGAGAACATTCGAGGACAAAATTTCATTTTAAAATCAGGAAATTGCCCGTAACTTGGAACCAAAATGGAATTTTCCAAATTTTCCTTGTGATGAAACAAGTTCATACAATGACTAATTTTTCCTGAAAGTTTCACGAAAAACCACTGAATAGTTTTCGAGAAAACGCCTGCACAAAATTTGGTCAAAAAATAATAATAATAATAATAATAACTAGAAACTCATTGCGAGCAATGAGAGGTCTTCCGTCCGATTCTGAAAATAAAAACGAAAATTCAAGCTGAAAAAGAGATAAAAGAAATTCAGACACTCTGTAAATTTAACCCTTGTCGTCAGCGTGAAAATCCAACTTGCTAACGTTAACCATTCATTTTTTACATCACTTCCGGTCACGACCGGAAGTACCAGAAGTAACGGCTATACAAGATTTTCTCACGATTCATATAACTGATGACTGACCATCAGTCTTGAAAGTTTTAGACTTCAGTCGTTTACTGTTGCCGAGCAATATTGTGAGATCAAATTCTAATTTTGAGGACAGGTAAACAAGAGACCGGAAGTAAATTTTATAAAAATCTTTGACTTTTCTCTAGACATTTGCAATATATACAACATACATAAAGTCATTTCAAGTACTTTATCGATGAGCAATATTTATGAGAAAGTTAAATATCAAAGTAAAGTAGTTTATCTCCTAAAACCGGAAGTTGACGTTTTTGTTTCCGGTGGAATCTAACATATTTCTAAACAGCGAAAGAGATGCAATAAAGTGATGCAAGCATTAATTTAAAAAAGAAAAGTTAATTTTTTTTTAGATTTCTTTGATCACTTACTGTGACAAGCGGAAGTGACGACTGACGCGTTTAACCCAAATGGTTTTGCCTACTCCTCAAGGTCTATTACTTATAAAAGTTTGGTGTTTTAATCTTTTACCTAGTTTTGAGATCTCTCTCAGACAACTTCACATTTTGAGGACAGGAAAACATGCGACCGGAAGTGAATTTTTGAAAGATATTTACGATTACTCTAGACATTTGCAGTCTGAATAACATATTTAAAATTCATTTCAGATACTTTTTCTAGAAAAAAATATTGATGGAAAAGTAAAATACTCAAATTATGTAGTTTTTCTCTTATAACCGGAAGTTGTCGCTTTTGTTTCCGGTGAGACCAAGGTCTTTCGAATCTGCGAAAAAGATGCAATAAAGTGATGCAATTTTTAATTAAAAAAAGAAAAGTTGAAATTTTCGATTTCTTTGATCACTTCCTGTGACGACCGGAAGTGACGGCTGACGCTCTGAACTCAAATGGTTTTGCCTACATCTTAAGGTCTGTTGCTCATATAAGTTTGGTGTCTTAATCTCTCACCGTTTCCGAGATCTTGCTCAGACAACTTCTCATTTTGAGGACAGGAAAACACGCGACCGGAAGTGAATTTTACAAAGATATTTGATGTTACTCTAGATATCTGCAGTTTGAATAACATATTTAAAATTCATTTCAAAAACTTTATCTACAAAGGATGTTAATGGGAAAGAAAAATACTCAAATTATGTAGTTTTTCTCTTATAACCGGAAGTTGTCGTTTTTGTTTCCGGTGGGACCAACATATTTCGAAACTACAAAAGAGATGCAATAATGTGATGTAAGTATTGATTTAAAAAAAGAAAGTTGAAATTTTATGATTTCTTTGATCACTCTTGTGACGACCGGAAGTGCCGACGACGAACGAAAATGTGATTCCACAAATTTAGAAGTCACGTTCTATGCTCTCCAATAAGTCTCCAGTTCATATCTTTAGTCATTCTTGAGAACATTCGAGGACAAAATTTCATTTTAAAATCAGGAAATTGCCCGTAACTTGGAACCAAAATGGAATTTTCCAAATTTTCCTTGTGATGAAACAAGTTCATACAATGACTAATTTTTCCTGAAAGTTTCACGAAAAACCACTGAATAGTTTTCGAGAAAACGCCTGCACAAAATTTGGTCAAAATAATAATAATAATAATAATAATAATAAGAAACAGTAGAATCACTATAAGGTCTTCCGTGAAAACGAAAGACCTTAACTAGAAACTCATTGCGAGCAATGAGAGGTCTTCCGTCCGATTTTGAAAATAAAAACGTTAATTCAAGCTTAAAAGGTGATAAAAGAAATTCAGACACTCTGGAGATTTAACCCTGGTCTTCAGCGTGAAAATCCAGAGCGCTAGGCATTAACCATTCACTTTTTTGCATTACTTCCTGTCACGATCGGAAGTAACGGCGATACAAGATTTTCTCGCGATTCAAATACACTGATGACTGACTATCAGTCCTGAAAGTTTTAGACTTCAGTGGTTTACTGTTGCCGAGCGATATTGTGAAAACAAATTCTTATTTTGAGGACAGGTAAACAAAGGACCGGAAGTGAACTTTATAAAAAAAAAAACTCTGACGTTTCTTTAGACTTTTGCAGTATCTACAAAATGCATAAAAACATTTGAAGTACTTTATCGATAAGTAATATTTATGAAAAGTTAAATATCGAAATAACGTAGTTTATCGCCTAAAACAGGAAGTTGTCGTTTTTGTTTCCGGTGGAATCTAACATATTTCAAAACAGCGAAAGAGATGCAATAAAGTGATGGAAGCTTTAATTTAAAAAAGAAAAGTTAAAATTTTTGATTTCTTTGATCACTTCCTGTGACAAGCGGAAGTGACCACTGAAGCGTTTAACCAAAACAGTTTTGCCTACTCCTCAAGGTCTGTTACTCATAAAATTTTGGTGTTTTAATCTTTTACCTGTTTTTGAGATCTCGCTCAGACAACTTCTCATTTTGAGGAGAGAAAAACACGCAACCGGAAGGGATTTTTTTGAAAGATATTTCAGGTTACTTTAGACATTTGCAGTCTGAATAACATATTTTAAATTCATTTCAAATACTTTATCTATAAAGAATTTTATTGGAAAGTAAAATACTCAAATTATTTAGTTTTTCTCTTATAACCGGAAGTTGTTGTTTTTGTTTCCGGTGGGACCAACATCTTTCGAATCTGCGAAAAAGAAGCAATAAAGTGATGCAATTTTTAACTAAAAAAAGAAAAATTTAAATTTTCGATTTTTTTGATCACTTCCTGTGACGACCGGAAGTGACGGCTGGCGCTCTGAAGCCGAATGGTTTTAACTACATCTAAAGGTCTATTGCTCAAATAAGTCTGGTGTCTTAATCTCTTACCGTTTCCGAGATCTTGCACCGACAACTTCTCATTTTTAGGACAGAAAAACATGCGACCGGAAGAGAATTTTACAAAGATATTTGACATTACTCTAGACATTTGCAGTCTGAATAATATATTTAAAATTCATTCCAAAAACTTTATCTACAAACGATATTAATGGGAAAGAAAAATACTCAAATTATGTAGTTTTTCTCTTATAACCGGAAGTTGACGTTTTTGTTTCCGGTGGGACCAACATATTTCAAAACTACAAAAGAGATGCAATAATATGATGTAAGAATTGATTTAAAAAAGGAAAGTTGAAATTTAACGATTTCTTTGATCACTTCCGTAAGCGACCGGAAGTACTGACGACGCACGAAAAGGCAATTTTGCAAATCTAGAAGTCGTGTCCTATCATCTCTAACAAGTCTCCAGTTCATATCTTTAGCCGTTCCTTAGATCCTTCGAAGACAAAATTTCATTTCAGAATCAGGAAATTGTCCATAACTTGGCACTGGAACCGAATTTACCAAAAAACGGAATTTTATATAAAATTCATATAAAGACCTTTTATCCCTGAAAATTTCAAAGAAATTCACTGAATAGTTTTCGAGAAATCGCGTGCACAAAATTTTGTCTAAAAAAAAAGAATAATAATAATAAGAAACAATAGAATCATTATAAGGTCTTCCGTGGAGACGGAAGACCTTAATAAGAAACAGTAGAATCACTATAAGGTCTTCCGCGAAAACGGAAGACCTTAATAATAATAATAAAAAGAAACAATACAATCACTATAAGTCTTCCGTTGTGAACGGAAGACTTAATAATAATAATAATAAGAAACAGTAGAATCACTATAAGGTCTTCCGTGAAGACGGAAGACCTTAATAACTAGAAACTCATTGCGAGCAATGAGAGGTCTTCCGTCCGATTCTGAAAATAAAAACGAAAATTCATGCTGAAAAGTGATAAAAGAAATTCAGACACTCTGGAGATTTAACCCTGGTCATCAGCGTGAAGATCCAACGCGCTAACAATTAACCATTCACTTTCTGCATCAATTTACTTCACGACCGGAAGTAACGGCGATACAAGATTATCTTACGATTCAAATAAACTGATGACTGACTATCAGTCCTGAAAGTTTTAGACTTCAGTCGTTTACTGTTGCCGAGCAATATTGTGAGAACAAATTCTAATTTTGAGGACAGGTAAACACGAAACCGGAAGTGAATTTTATAAAAAAAAAAAAAAAATCTCTGACGCTTCTCTAGACATTTGCAGTATCTACAAAATGCATGAAAACATTTCAAGTACTTTATAAGCAATATAAGCAATGTTTATAAGAAAGTTAAATTTCGAATTAACGTAGTTTATCACCTAAAACCGGAAGTTGACGTTTTTGTTTCCGGTGGAATCTAACATATTTCAAAACAGCGAAAGAGATGCAATAAAGTGATGCAAACTTTAATTTAAAAAAGAAAAGTTAAAATTTTTTGATTTCTTTGATCACTTCCTGTGACAACCGGAAGTTACGACTGACGCGTTTAACCAAAATGGTTTTGCTTACTCCTCAAGGTCTGTTACTCATAAAAATTTGGTGTTTTAATCTTTTATCTGTTTTTGAGATCTCGCTCAGACAATTTCTCATTTTGAGGACGGAAAAACACGCAACCGGAAGTGAATGTTTGAAAGATATTTGAGATTACTCTAGACATATGCAGTTTGAATAACATATTTAAAATTCATTTCAAATACTTTATCTATAAAGTATATTAATTGGAAAGTAAAATACTCAAATTATTTAGTTTTTCTCTTATAACCGGAAGTTGTCGTTTTTGTTTCCGGTGGGACCAACATCTTTCGAATCTGCGAAAAAGATGCAATAATGTGATGTAATTTTTAATTTAAAAAAAAAGAAAAGTTGAAATTTTGGATTTCTTTGATCACTTCCTGTGACGCCCGGAAGTGAAGGCTGACGCTCTGATCTCAAGCGGTTTTGGCTACATTTTAAGGTCTGTTGCTCAAATAAGTCTGGTGTCTTAATCTCCCACCGTTTCCGAGATCTTGCTCAGACAACTTCTCATTTTGAGGACAGAAAAACACGCGACCGGAAGTGATTTTTTTAAAGATATTTGAAGTTACTCTAGACATTTTCAGTCTGAATAACTTACTCAAAATTCATTCCAAATACTTTATCTACAAGAGATATTAATGGGAAAGAAAAATACTAAAATAATGTAGTTTTTCTCTTATTAACGGAAGTTGACGTTTTTTTTTTTTTTCCGGTGGGACCAACATTATTCAAAACTACAAAAGAGATGCAATAATGTGATGTAAGTATTGATTTAAAAAAGGAAAGTTGAAATTTAACGATTTCTTTGATCACTTCCGTAAGCGACCGGAAGTGCCGACGACGAACGAAAAGGTGCCCTCTCCAATCTAGATATCATGTTCTATCATCTCTAACAAGTCTCCAGTTCATATCTTTCGCCATTCTTGAGAACACTCATGGACAAAATTTCATTTTAAAATCAGAAAACTGTCCATAACTTGGAACCGGAAGCGAATTTTTCAAAAAATCTTTCAAATGTAACAATGGTATTTAATAGCGCATTATCCCTGAAAGTTTGATGAAAAACCACTGAATAGTTCTCGAGATATTTCGTGCACAAAATTTGTCTAAAAAAATAAGAATAATAACTAGAAACTCGTTGCGAGCAACGAGAGGTCTTCCGTCTTATTCTCCATTCTTGTATTATTGTATGCAATCAAACATATTTATATATGATAGTTATAGTGACACACACAATAAAAACACACTTTAAAAGAAATACTTATTAAGTAAAATATCACAATGAAATAGGTGAATAGAATTCAACGCAGACGATTGAGAAAACTTTGGATCAAAATTATTGTTCAAAGTTCATTTTATGCCTTTGCAGGCAAATTCTTTTTTTTTCTTAGATGCACAGGAACATATTTTGTCATTTAAACAAAACAAGGAGTAGGGATACTCTAGAACTCGATTTTTCATCTTTGGTAGCAAAGAGTTTGAATTTCTTACAGGAACTCACAGATCAGATGACGGAGGGCCCATAATTCAATGCCAGATTACTTATTTTATTGCCTTTGGAGAAGAGAGTATTTATATGTTCATGGGCGGGTTATTCATTTCCAAAAACGCCATCTCCATTGTCCTTAAATGTCAAATTACCCCTATGAAAGTCATTAATTTCTTTTTAGAAATTGAATAGAAACGTCTTATTTGTATTAATTTTATATTATATTGAAATTAAAATAATATTTTTTGTCCTTTTGATAAATCATTAACAATTTGCCTAAGAGAATAGCCAAGGTGGATTGAAATTCAACCGCAAAATGTTTTTTCCGACGTCCACAATAAACTCAATCCGGACTCCTGAGAAAACATTCGATTCAATTTAATGTATTCTCGGACGTCCGCGATTAATTCGATGCTGACGTCGGAGAAAACATTCGATCCAATTTAATGTTTTCTCAGACGTCCGTAATTAATTCGATGCGGACGTCCGAGAAAACATTGCATTGAAATTCTATTTTCAAAAAGCATTTCAATCCTGTTTTGAAAACAGATAAATATCTCAAGTTTAGGTTTATCAATTTTCAAACAAATCATGTATTAAGCATACTGAATAGAATTTCTATAACCCCTGTGAATTTCATTAAAAAATGTTAAGAAACCTAGAAGTTGAAAAATTTGATTTTTTTTTTAAATTCACGTCCTGTAGCAACCGGAAGTATTGTCGACGAACGAAAGGTCATGTCCCGGCTAGTATTTATCACGATCTATAATCCTTGAAAGTTTCAGATTGATATCTTTTACCATTCTTGAGATTAACCGCGGACAAAATGTCATTTTTTATTCAGAAAATGGTCCGTAACTTGTCACCGGAAGTAAATTTCCAAATTTTCTCTCGGATAAAATACTTTTAGTTTACAACACAATGTTTCTGCAAATTTCATGTAAATCCATCCAGTAGTCTTCGAGAAATTGCGTGCACAAAATTAGATGGGCGGAAAAATAAGAAGAAGAAGAAACAGTAGAATAACTACTAGAAACTCATTGCGAGCAATGAGAGGTCTTCCGTCCGATTTTGAAAACAAAAATGTAAATTCAAGCTGAAAAAGTGAAAAAAAATTTCAGACACTCAGAGTTCAGAGATTGAACCCTGGTCGTCAGCATGAAAATCCAACGTGCTAACCATTACGCCATTTCAACTCCCGCTTCAAAGTAAAAATGACGAATATAAAGAGTGTAGATTTATCAATTCGAAAACAAATTATATATTTAGTATTTTGAAAAGAGGCTCTCTTAACCCTACAGATATTACAGAAAAATATTGAAGGTGAAAAAATCGATTTTTTTAATTTTGCTTCTGCGAGCGACCAGAACTAACGACGACGCATTAAAAGGTCCCTTCGCCAATCTAGAAATCATGTTCTATCATTTCTAACAAAAAAAACAAAACTCAACATCATTTATAAAGTTGAAAACGTAAATTTAAGCAAACTAATTCTAGATTAAACCCAGATCGCCTTCGTGAAAATTCAATATGGAAGCCACTACACCAGCGCAATTTTACCAGCCATCATCGATGTTTACTTTGTATCATTGCCTAAAGTAACGAGCGTCAGGGAGGTTAAAAGTTTTTTTTATATACTGCGGAATTATAGAATGAGAGCTAGCTAGCCAAATTTTGTGCAAGCAGATTCACATCGGAATTCGTTTCTTGAGTTTAAACAATAACAAATAATATATTACTGATAAACTGTTCAGATACTGTTTACTTCCTTTATTCTTTGTGTATTCAACTTTTTATTCCATGCAATTCCATGTACCTGCATTTCATACAAACGTGTCCGTGTAATCTTTTTCTGCACTTCTGCATCAGACCATTTTTCTACTATGAAAGAAGAGTCACGATACATTACGTCACGATAAATCTTCGCACCTTTTCTTTTAAATGTATGTTCTATTGAATGGTCTCCATTCTCATATATATTATTGTATGTACCGAACATATTAATTATTTTATTGCATTTGGGAGTCAGAGTATTTATGTTTTCAAAGACAGATTACTTATTTCCAAAATCTACCAGATCCAACAATTCCTTCATATTTCATTGATCCTTATGGTAGTTTTCTTCAACAAGACGCTCGGCTGTCTCCGTAAACTCCGACCTTCCAATCGGTAATCCTCGGCTGACTCCACTACGCTCCATACAAATATACAAATACATCAGCAACATGATAGAACACCGTTGACATCCGAGGTTAGTGTGCGAGGTACGAGCCACCTGAGGAGCTCCGAGTGTCGACCTGCTTGTCGGAGTGTATGGAGACAGCCGCCATTTTGGACCCGCTTCAAATTTTAAAATGCGAATATCTAGAGTTCGAATTTATCTATTTGAAAACAAATTATATATTAAGCATTTTCAGAAGGGCTTCTATTAACACAACTTCCATCAAAGAAAAATATCGAAAATTAAAAAAGTTTAAAAATTCAATTTTTTTAAATTTGCATCTGGTAACAACCGGAAGTACTGACGACGAACGAAAGGTCACGTGCCAGCTAGTATTTATTACGATCAATAATCCCTGAAAGTTTTATATATATGATATCTTTTACTGTTCTTGAGATTATCCGCGGACAAAATGTCATTTTAAATTCAGAAAATGGTCCGTAAGTTGGCACCGGAATTGAATTTCGAAATTTTCTCTCAGATAGATCAAGTTCATGTTACGACATATCTTTTCTGAAAATTTCATGTAAATTCGTCTAATAGTCTTCGAGAAATCACGTGCACAAAATTAGAAAGTCAAAAAAATAAGAATAATAATAATAACTAGAAACTCATTGCGAGCAATGAGAGGTCTTCCGTCCGATTTTGAAAGTAAAAATGTAAATTCAAGCTGAAAAGGTGATAAAAGAAATTCAGACACTTTGGAGATTTAACCCTGGTTGTCAGGGTGAAAATCCAACGTGCTAACCATTAACCATTCACTTTTTTGCATCACTTCCTGTCACGACCAGAAGTAACGGCGATACAAGATTTCCTCGCGATTCAAATAAACTGATGAATGACTATCAGTTCTGAAAGTTTTAGACTTCAGTCGTTTACTGTTGCCGAGCAATTTCTAATTCTGAGGACAGGTAAACACTCGACCGGAAGTGAATTTTATAAAAAATCTCTGACATTTTTCTATACATTTGCAGTATCTACAAAATGCATGAAAACATTTCAAGTACTTTATCGATATGCAATATTTATGAGAAGGTTAAATATCGAAGTAACGTAGCTTATCACCTAAAACCGGAAGTTGACGTTTTTGTTTCCGGTGGAATCTAATATGTTTCAAAACAGCGAAAGAGATGCAATAAAGTGATGCAAACTTTAATTTAAAAAAGAAAAGTTAAAATTTTTGATTTCTTTGATCACTTCCTGTGACGACCGGAAGTTACGACGGACGCGTTTACCAAAATGGTTTTGCCTACTCCTCAAGGTCTGCTACTCATAAGAATTTGGTGTTTTAATCTTTTACCTGTTTTTGAGATCTCGCTCAGACAATTTTTCATTTTGAGGACAGAAAAACACGCGACCGGAAGTGAATTTCTGAAAGATATTTAAGTTTACTCTAGATCTTTGCAGTCTGAATAACATAATTAAAATTCATTTCCAATACGTTATCTATAAAGAATATTTATAGGAAAGTAAAATACTCAAATTTTGTAGTTTTTCTCTTATAACCGGAAGTTGTCGTTTTTGTTTCCGTTGGGACCAACATCTTTCGAATCTGCGAAAAAGATGCAATAAAGTGATGCAATCTTTAATAAAAAAAGAAAAGTTGAAATTTTCGATTTCTTTGATCACTTCCTGTGACGACCGGAAGTGACGGTTGACGCTCTTAACCCAAATGGTTTTTGCTACATCTTAAGGTCTGTTACTCATACAAGTCTGGTGTCTTAATCTCTTACCGTTTCCGAAATCTTGCTCAGACAACTTCTCATTTTGAGGACAGAAAAACACGCGACCGGAAGTGAATTTTTTAAAGATATTTAAGGTTACTCTAGACATTATCTGTCTGAATAACATGTTTAAAATTCATTCCAAATACTTTATCTACAATAGATATTAATGGGAAAGAAAAATACTCAAATTATGTCGTTTTTCTCTTATAACCGCAAGTTGACGTTTTTGTTTCCGGTGGGACCAACATATTTCAAAACTACAAAAGAGATGCAATAAAATGATGTAAGAATTGATTTAAAAAAGGAAAGTTGAAATTTAACGATTTCTTTGATCACTTCCGTAAGCGACCGGAAGTGCCGACGACAGACGAAAAGGTGCCCTCTCCAATCTAAAAGTCAAGTTCTATCATCTCTAACAAGTCTCCAGTTAATATCTTAAGCCATTCTCGAGAACACTCGCGGACAAAATTGCATTTTAAAATCAGAAAATTGTCCATAACTTGGCACTGGAACCGCGTTTACCAAAAAACGGAATTTTATATAAAATTCATATAAAGACCTTTTATCCCTGAAAATTTCAAGGAAATTCATTGAATAGTTTTCGAGAAATCGCGTGCACAAAATTTTGTCTAAAAAAAAAGAATAATAATAAGAAGAAGAAGAAGAAGAAACAATAGAATCACTATAAGGTCTTCCGTGGAGACGGAAGACCTTAATAATAAGAAACAGTAGAATCACTATAGGTCTTCCGTTGAAAGCGGAAGACCTAATAAGAAACAGTAGAATCACTATATGGTCTTCCGTGAAGACGGAAGACCTTAATAAGAAAGAGTAGAATCACTATAGGTCTTCCGTTGAAAACGGAAGACCTAATAAGAAACAATAGAATCACTATAAGGTCTTCTGGAGACGAAAGACCTTAATAAGAAACAATTGAATCACTATAAGGTCTTCCGTGGAGACGGCAGACCTTAATAATAAGAAACAGTAGAATCACTATAAGGTCTTCCGTGAAGTCGGAAGACCTTAATAATAATAAGAAACAGAGTAAAAACAATATGTTCCCCAACTTCGTTTGGGGAACATAAAAATAGTGGAAAAGAAACCTAAGAATAACAAGAAGGTCTTCCGCTGAAGACGGAAGACCTTAACAAGAAGGTCTTCCGTAGAAGACGAAAGACCTTAATAATAATAAGAAACAGTAGAATCACTATAAGGTCTTCCGTGAAGACGGAAGACCTTAATAAGAAACAGAGTAAAAACAATATGTTCCCAAACTTTGTTTGGGGAACATAAATATAGTGTCTTTTCCTACTTCAAGTAAACCGTTTGATGTTTGGCAAATTGATCTACAAGGTCCGCTGCCCTGTGTCATATAAGGGAAATGCATACATATTTACTGCGACTTGCATGTTCGTCAAAATTTTGTTTGCTGTACCCATACCAGCTAAAGATGCCATTACAGTGTCTTCTGCCTTGTATCAGCTCTTTACTACATTCGGTGGATGCGACACCATACTCAGTGATCAAGGGACTGAATTTACTGCATAGGTGACAACAGAAGTTTGCAGGTTTTTAGGCATTTCTCAACAATTTACTCCAAGTTTTGCCAATCACTGTCTCGGTGCATGTTAAAGAATGCACGGAACATTAGAAGAACGACTTACTCCGTATATGGACAAACAGAGACGGAACTGGGATGAGAAGCCCTCATCCATTGTGTTCGCCATTAATCAGAGCATAAACTCTACCTTAGGATATTCTCCATTTGAGATTGTGTTTGGATACAGACCAAGGTTTCCACTGTCACCAGTGTCACTTAATTCTGACCTTCATACTTTTCCAAGTAAAATACCCCAGGTAATGACCCTGTGACCCAGAATTCTCCGGGGGAAAACCTTGAAAAGAACACTACACTTGGAGATGGTCCAGGAATGCATGAACCTCAGGTTCCTGTGTTGCCCGAGCTAGTGCGACCTCGCCGTGTGTGTAAGAAACCCCTTCGCTGTAGAGACTCGGACCATCAAGATCCTCTTTCAGTTGAAGTTAGTTCAATGTCGGACAGTGGAACATTTTACAAGGTTAAACGAGTACTACGACAAAGAGGATCACGTAATTCCAAGGAGTACCTAGTGCATTTTTCTGGTGAACCAGCTCGGAATTCTATGTGGTTACCATGTGAGGCATTGAACACTAAAACACAAAAATTAATTAAACAAAAACCTCCCCCAGTGCTATCGTATTTTGTTTTACTGTAAGTTGTTTTTACATATCTTGTACTTGTTGTAGAGATGCATGACTGTATTACATTTGAAGTGTAGATGTAATGCTGTCTGAATTTTGAAGGAAATGTAATTACATGATAATTCACCTAAATTAGATTATAAACATAGTAATCAAATTTCATGTGCCACTAAGTATTTGATGATGATGATGTTTAAAATTTTTGTTGACATGTAACTTGTTTTAATTTTCAGTAGTATTCTTGAATACATTTATATGTGACTACTTGTTTGAGGTCTACTTTACTGTGGATTTATCACTGAAATGGCATGGTATTAGTTTGTATGATGTAATGATCTACATTGAGTAAATGTACTTTAGTCACCGGATCAATCATGTTGTATGAGGATACACACCATGAATGTTTGCATATGTTTATGCAGAGACATATAAAAACAAAAAAAAAAAAATGTTTGAAAGAGGTAATGTTCAGGTTATTGATATCATTTCAGCTTGTATATATGATCATTAAACTTGTGTTCTTTTGGTGCATGTGACTGTATCTTTACCATCTACAATATACTTAAATATGCCTTGTGATATATGGATATACATTATGGTCATTGTATATGTATGTGTATACCCGGATTGCTTTGTCAATGTCATGGTTCTACGAAAGCCCAGAAGGCTCATTCGAGATTCGAAATTCGAGTTTCGAGATTCAAGATCCAAACTAACCAATCAAAAGGCGGTTTAAGATTCAATTACTCCCCTTTGCTAAGTTTTGACCTTCAAGAAATCGTTGAATATATTCAAACTGAAGAGGTCATTGATTATATTACAATGCAAGAAAGAGTGTTATATATATCAGAAAATTAGAAAAAAAAGATTGGGTTTTTGGTCTGCAAAATATGTTTTAATTTATATAATAACTTCTTAGATATTATAATAGATTTATATCAAGAATATTTATATCGTATTATCTAGTTTGTTTACAGATTTGAGGTTATAATAATAAATATTGTTAATCGGATTCAAAGAGCAAAGGGGGTGGGGCTTATTGTAGTCAATGAGAATTATTAGAGTGCAATTAAACAAGTGACTAGCGATTACTGATAAAAAATAATACGGGTTTCAAAGTGGATATGGTTTGTGACAAGGTATTAAAAAGTGACCAGTGACCTAGTTTGTGAAACCAAGAGACGGCCCCTTAAGTGCGGATTGCTGAAATATACATGCTTAATGAAGATAATGATTTCTGTTTGTTCAGGCCCGTAGGAAATAATAAAAATGTAATGTAAAGACCCCCCCCCCCCCAAAAAAAAAAAACAAAAAAAAACAGGAGTTATCACGGTTATTAGACGTTATTTTTGAAAGGACACAAGCATAAAGTTGCTATGTTTTCTATAGTATATTATGTCGGTAAAAAATATAAAGGGAATGTGGGGGGGGGGGGGGGGAAGACACGTGCCCAGGGTCCTATGGCTATGCTGTTTATTTTATTTCAACGGTAGACAAATGTTCGGTTATCAACATTCAGTGTCAATCTTGCGATCATGGGCAAAATAATTATATATTCGATAATCATTTATAAGGAAACCGCTCGGGTCTCGCAAGATACATAGCCAATCAATACACAAGTTTCAATACATGATATAATGGCCGTAGACAAAAAAAAGATATGAATGTGTTTAATAATGATAAAAAATAAAAAAATTATTATTTTAACAAAACAATGGACCCTCTATACACCTTTAGGACTCTCAAATGAGTTTGTATTAAAATTATCTAGTTTAGGTATGCCTTTTTAGTGTACACAAGAAATCTTGAAAGACATCGTAGTAGAGATAAAGAAAAATCGCGTTCGCTTTCTTAATGGTGTATATTCCATATAGGCAATAAGGCTGTAGCCTACACATCATTTTCTTGATGTAAAAAAAAATATTTATGTATACATGTATTTGGTTGAAAAATGGGAGAAAGTTGATCATAAATCTTATTTATTTACCAGTTACTAGAATATTTTTTCATCAAATGCGATAAAAGTATTTTTAGCAATCCACACTTTTATGCCTATCCAATTTTTACAGAATACAAAACTTTTGATTTTTGTAGCTGGTTAAATATAGAATTGAAATGTTATCTTGAAGTCGATATCAGACTATTAAAAATGACAGCAGCAGGAGTCTATGATTAGGACAGGAAATAGAAATTAGGAAATATGTTTGGAATAGTAGGAAGTCAAACATAAAACATTTTAAATATTATATTTTGATTATTCAGTAAAGAAGTTTCCATAATTTCCGAGCACCGTGTAAGAATTTTAAAATTTCTCAATTTTATTAAGAGTGGTCATGAAGATTTTAATTTCTGTAACCCCCCATTGAAAGGGGGCGACTCCCCCCCCCCCCCCCCCCTTGCCTATCCGCAATTCGGCAATGATGCGCTTTTGGTAAAATCTGTGACTACACATTAGCAGAAGGGAATATACACCAACTGTTTCCCAATAGGAGAAATACATAAAAATTAAGTTTTCAATTACTTATCTTGGTCTAAGGCTTTGAATACTTGAATTAATTAAAAATTATATATACAACTAGACTTTGACCCGTTCCTGCACGGGTTGACATTGTTATGAATGCATCCATGTGCATATCAGACATTTACAAAATAGATACATCGACACATTCATATATTGTAAGGTACTTTTGAAATAAACAATGAATGTGAATATAATTCTGTTTTTTTTTTTTTGAGGGGGGGGGGGGTTGGTTTTTTTTGTTTTTGTTCTTTTTCTTTTTCTTTTGTTTTTTTTTTTTTTTTTGGTTTTTTTTTTTTTTGGTTTTTTTTTTTTTTTGGTTTTTTTGCAAAATTGTTGCGTAACAGTGTAGCGCAGAATCAGTTTGACCCCCAGTTAGCTATAAATCAAGTCATGAGTTCGAATCACGCCGGAGCTTACATAAATTTCACCTTTTCAAACTTTAATTAAAGAAATTATGGATATAAATTGAAAATATGACAACAACAAAGAGTTGAGCACTGCTGATACATATCAAGTAATGAAAATGAAGAAATGAGTTTAGCTGGTATTTTTACACAATTACATGTAGTTATTAAACTAATGGTGTAAAAATTTTTGTAACAATTTTAACACTGCAGGTCTCAACTTTGTTCAAAATATGACCTCAACAATAAAAGAGTTATTAAGCACTGCTAATTAATTAATACATAAACTTTATATATACACAGGTAATAGACATGTATATAATCTGTAAAAGCAGAAATGAAAATGGACAAATGTGCTATACTGGTATTTCTACACAATTTAGCAGATGTGAAGCAGAACAGATTATTTGCAAAAACCACCCCCCCCCCCCCCCGTAAAAAAAAAACACATACTGGTTGTTCAAGCGATCATAATAAAAATTAAGAATATCAAATGTACTTTATATATGATATAAGAAAATGCTCTCATGACTGTCTGTTTTGATAAAAAATAATGTGATATCCTTGAATTAGTAAAATTTTGAATCGATTCGAATAAAACAAAAACCTCGGTTTTTGAATAATTTTAATTCGATTTTTGGAAACATGTTTGCTTCAGTTCTGTTTAAACCTGTTATAGTTATTGAAAATTCGAAATAAATATTAACCAATTTGAAAGTTTTTTCCATCTTTTATAATTCAACAAATGTAAAATGTTATACTTTTTAGCTCACCTGAGCTGAAAGCTCAAGTGAGCTTTTCTGATCACATTTTGTCTGTCGTCAGTCTGTCTGTAAACTTTTCACATTTTCGACTTCTTCTCCAAAACCACTAAGCCAATTTCAACCAAACTTGGCACAAAGCAATTTCTTATGTGAAAAGGATTCAAAATTGTTAAAATGAGTGACCACGCCCTTTACCAAGGGGAGATAATTAAGAAATATTGAAATTTTTTGGTAAATCTTTAAAAATATTTTTCTCAAGAACCATTTGACCAGGGAAGTTGAAACTTATGTGGAAGCATCCTCAGGTAGTGTAGATTCTAAATTGTTAAAATCATGACCCCCAGGGATAGGGTGGGGCCTCAGTGGGGGGTTGAAATTTTACATAGTAATATATAGGGAAAATCTTTAAAAATCTTCTTCCTAAGAACCTTTTGGCAAGGAATGTTGAAACTTATGTGGAAGCATTCTCAATTTCCTTTAAATCTTATCATGACCTTTCATGACCCCTGGGGGTACTTTGGGGGAGGGGTATCCTTGGGAGTATTTATAGGAAATTTTTTATGAATTTTCTTTCCAAAACTACTTGACCAGAGAGGTTTTCTGAAATGTAAATTCATATAAATGTACATTCAAATTTGATGATGACGATCACAGGGGGTCATGATAGGGTACAACCACAATGGGAGAGGGGGAACAGAATATTTACTGTAAATTTTACATATGAAAATCTTTGGAGAAAAATCTCAAAGTTGGAATATGTATCAAAAACTTAATATAAAAAACTAAATTTGTACAGATATTTCTGATTTGTTAAAGCTGTTTGGGTTGCAGTAATTGACCATAGTTGTTCAGGTGAGCGGTGTGGCCCATGGACCTCTTGTTTATACTAAGTATAAAATATATGGGAAACACGAATTATCATTATCTTAGATAAGCCAAGCAAGGGTATCCTAAGTATGAAAGTAGGAATTTTAAGGTACTTCTTGCTGCAATAATGAAGCCTTTTCCTGGGGGTGGGGTACAACTCTTTTTGGATCATACAACATCATTTCCATTTTTTAATTGAAATCATACAAATTGATGTAATCAGGAACATTTTAAAATAAATGTTTCTAATGTTATTATTCAGAGCATAAATTTTTCCAAATATTTAGTAAAGTCTGAGTTTATCGCAAACTTTAAAGTTTACTGACCTTTACCGATTTTATTTTGGGACAGCCAATGAGAATTTGGGAGCGGATCTTGAACTGAATATGGGTATTTTTCTTACTTCATACGTAAATAATGCAGCAAAAATAAAATAAATACCTCATAAACATTTATATATCTGTTTAGTGATAACAAAAATTAATCTACTGCAGTATTAAACGTTTTCAATCAAAAGTCATTACATCACATGAGAACTGTCATAGCTGCTGAAGAAGACAACTTGTTTTCACGCTGGTGTATTTTTTCTTGTGGCGATTTAATAAAACATAAGTTTGTTTGCTACGATTAAATATAATTCATTTCATCATTGAATAAATATTTTTACGATCTTAATTTTGTCCCACCTCATAGTTTTGAGATTTACTATGCATGGATTAAATTTGACAAACAATCGGTACGGGCCGCAAGGACTGACTTCAGACTACCTATCAAGCGTAGTTACCACGACAACCTTTACATATTTAGAAGAATAGGCTGTCCTTTCTATATAAAGTACCGAAGTTCAATAACAATAATTTACATATTTCACCAATTTTTTTTTTAAAGTTAAAGAAATTTTTGGAGGTGAAGTTATAAATCTCAGCAGTGAAGGTAATAGTAAACATGGCGAACAAATTCAAGTTGCAATCATTTAGACACATTTCAAATTGTAAATATAGGTTATATTGACGTTATTTAATTATTTCGATTTATTTCAAAGTTAAGAAATGAAAATAATGTTATTGTAATTTTTGGCGGAAAAAGAATGCCTACTTCACTAAGATGTGATTCTAGCTGGAGTTGTAACCCCCCCCCCCCCCATTTACCCTAAAAAAAACATAAAAGAAAGGAAGGATAAAATAAAATCGGGTAGTTACATTAATATTGCTCCTACGATCATGAGCTTTTTGCCTCCGTTGAGATGACCAGAGACATAAATAACATATAATAAATGTGTCTCCGAGATGGCGAATGATTACCCACGTGGCCACAATATCACACTTGCATGGATAAACTCAGAAACATTAATACAAATACGTGTAAATTTTCATTGGAAATTTGCTATATATTCTGTTCATATATATTTATGATTTCTTATTAGAGAAAAAATTATAAAATAACAAATATATGTCTACTTAGTACAAATTACTTTTGTCTTCTCTGATTTGAACACCGTAATTTAGCGTGAATGTAATACGCACGCGCAAGATTGTAAAATCCAAAAAATCCAGATGATTTCCGGAATTTTTTGAGGAATTTTCGTTGATTATTAATTAGCGAAGCTTAATAGAGATAAAATAAAAACAAATTGGTAATCTTCAAGTACCAATGATGTTTAAAATATACTGAAAGGAAAAAGAAACGCATGGTAAACTTTTTAGGTGAAATAAGGTTATATATTTCAAACGTATTTTCCAGTTATCCTATCTAACATCTAAAATCATCTTTAATAAAAATGTAACCAAAATCTCATTCGATTTTCCCCAATAATTCATGAGTTATTGAAACTCATTTGACGGTACCCCCCAAAAGTGAAAAATGAAATTCTCATTATCTCACATGTCTCCTTCGCGCATCTGTTACAGCCTTGATTCTTGTATGCATGGAGTTCATCAGTGTGTTTATCCTTCTAATAGGGATATTATTCAACCCTTCCAAGAAGGCAGCCCTTAGTTGATTGAGACCAGCTTGGACATTTTAAACCCTATCCCCCACGTAGTCCCACAGACGGTTGATGCGAAAAAGATGGACTTGACGGAGACCAGTCAAGTGGATAAATGTGACTCTTCGCGAGAAAATCTTGACAACCCCTGTCAGCATCGGAAGGGGGGTTAACATGCCAAAAAAAAAAGGCAAACAACGCACGCATGCGCGAGTTAAAGGAACACTAACGTCAAGTTGACGAGCTCACAAACCAAAATCGCGCTATCGATTTTCTTAAGTTTTGGGGTGAATGTAACGATTATGATAGCCTGCTGTATTAACAGCAGTTTTAGGGTAATGTGACGGTGATTATACAGGTGGCAGGATGAAAAGCCCGATCTTGACGTGGCGCTGTTACGCGTCAACGTCATCGTCACGGTTGGTTGAAAACCTTTTTACGCCCTCTCTGAGGACGGGTAAGACGTTTTATAGTGGAAAAATTCACTGCAAACTGCACAGAAACCTGTCGTTGTCTTTGTCCTTACTTAGGCAATGCAATAACCAGACCCCATGGTACTTCCGTCAACTCTACCTTGATTTCAAAAAATGCAAATCGAATCGGAAAACGATGTGTATAACTTAAGTGCAGCAAATGGTACTACGAGATGTGTTGAAAAACATGTCGTCATCGATATGCACGTGTTTTTGGCATTTTACCACTTTCCTTATGTGACGTCATACATTTCACGGTTGAGTAGTTCTGAACACTGATTTTAATGCACAGTAACCAAGATATCCCCCTGACCAATTTTCATAATTTTCGGTTATACAGTCAAAATTTTTCGCATATTATGTTACCCTGCGTTTCTTTTTTCTTTTAGTATATATAAAACAAACGACAGTACTCTTCCGACTTATCGGTATTAAAGGCCAAAAATTCGAGTCTATCATTTTAATATAGTAGTATAGATACAAACTGGGATTTTATTTCCTATCAAATTGTAGATCAGTCTAACTGCACAAATGCACCTATAAATGTAATTAAATGTATCCTTGATTAAATTACTGTGCAGCATAAAGACGATCCTTAGTATTTCTCCCTCATCAATGTCCTTATTAAATATTTTATCGACCTACTAATTTCATAAGTCAACGATAAGACTATATAATATTTTATATACGTATCTATTGCTTTGTTTAATGAGGAAAAATAAGATTTTATATATATTTTTCAAAACGTTACCCCACAATTCATTTTTATTTCGTTTTGATACATATAACATTTTTTCTTGCATTATTATTAAAGCAAATGACCAATTTGTTATAAATATATTCAGTGATTTCTTGATAGTAAAAACTTAATAAAGGGGAGTAATCAAATATTGAATCCGCCTTTTGATTGGTTAGTTTGGATCTTGAATCTCGAAACTCGAATATCGAATCTCGTATTTCGAAACTCGAATCTCGAATGAGCCTTCTGGGCTTTCGTATGGTTCTTATAAAATTGGACAATTTTATTTTTGTGGGGGGATGTTGTATTACTGACCATGGCATTGCATAGCAATTCGGATATTTAACTGTGCAAGTTTGTATTGTATAATTTTGAGACAGGAGAGTTCCAAAAATAAAATGAAGTGAAAAACACGTGCTGGACTCAAGTCAGTTTATCAAGAGAATTGTGTATCTAATTTATATGTAGCCAAGCGAGTATCCATACATATAACATTCATAAGGTTTCACTAAGTTGGTGTAGACCTTTTCTCTCCTCTGTTTTCTCTCTTGTGTTGGTTCTTGAATATTCATAGCTCTTTTCTTATCTGCCTTACTTCTTTATGTCATCAATTTGGTTTAAGTGGTGCTTTCTTCTACTCCCTTACTTCCTCGACACCGAAGCGTTCTTTTGTCTATATAAAAGCAATTTTTGGAAGAGCTATGACCTTCTGTTTAACGCTCCCTTGCACCGTCACCGTAGCTCATTCGGTATAGCTCATTCGGTATATTTTTTTGACTTCTGATTGGCCTCTTAGGAGTGAGCACGAGGAATTTTCCATGAATTGAAAACGACCATTTGTGCTTGTTGTAAGCGGCAAAATTCAACTATTGAACTATAGGCACAAAGCCATTGTATATATGTTTATAATTATAATTTAAATTAGTTTAACTTTGAACTTATTTTGTTTGTGAATACAAAATAACAATGCCAGCCACGTCAGGTGGTGGTCACAGTGGCGGATCTAGTGAATTCACCTTACAACGAAAGTACTGCCGAGAAAACACCCTAGTGGTAAATGTGTATGACAATTCCCGAGTAAAGCCAGATGAAATAATAAAATTGGTGCATGAACACTGTGGAATAGGGTCTTTGTATGAATGTGTTCCAAAGTCTGGAAATTTGTTTGAAATTACTCTAGACGGGAAAGCCCCCACTCAGTATTTACTAGAGGGGATCAGAGTAGGAGAAAAAGTTTATGAATGTGAAGAAGTCATTCAAAGTTCCCTAGTAGTCAGCTCTTTACATCTACCTGCATACATAGAAGACGAGGAAATAGAATTGGCGCTACAGTCAATGAATGTCGAGTTATTATCCCCGATTAAGAGAAGGTACTATCCGGGCACAACTATTGCAGATGGTACACGTTACGCGAAGGTTAGATTACCAGAGAATATGTAATCATTCCCGTACACAATAAGATTCCGGAAAGAATATTATAGATGTATACATAACAATCAGATCAAAGTGTGTTCGCTTTGTTATTCTAGTGAACATTTATTTAGAGCGTGTCCCAAATTTGTATGTTTCAAATGCAAAGGTCAAGGACATTACGCAAGGGCTTGTAGATCCCATCTTTGTCATAAGTGTGGAGAATGGGAAAACAGGTGTACCTGTAGACAACGCATGAGTGATCATGAATCAGATTCCGGAGATGATGAATGGAGTTCTGATATCAAGGATCAGGAGGTGACTAACAAGGACGATTAAGGAGAGGCTCAAGAAGGGGAATTAGGTGAACATTCAATTTCAGGAGAAGAACACAAAAATACAGAAACAAAAACGGAAGTGGACAGTAATGAAGTTCAGCGTGAAGACAGAGAAAACGTGGATGGAAGCAATGTCGATATGGATGAAGTCCCTGCTGACGAGAGTCAAACGGATGAAGAGGAAACGGGAGACAATTCAGAATCAGACACAGAAATCGTTATGAACACAGCTAATGGTAAAAAGAAAAGGACAAAGAAAAATAAGAGGAAGAGTAAAGCAAAGAAAAATAAATAGCAATGGGGAAGTTATCTACTTTCTTTTTATCTCTAATGGTTGTGATCTCTTCGTGGAACTGCAATGGGTTACGAAATATAGATAAGATGAAAAATGTAGTTAAGTTATTTGAAGAAAAAAAAATTGATATTATTGCATTGCAGGAAACTCACTGGGATGATGAATTAATTGAAAATTACAAACATATGGAATGGAAATATTATATACAGTAATTTTATTACGTCAACTAGAGGTGTAGCATTTTTGATAAATAATAACATTAACTCGAATATAGACTTTTTTCAAAGTTTTGATGGAAGATTTTTACATATTAGATATAAAGAAAATGATGAAATTTTTGACATTATCAAAAGAAAGAACCATGTTTTTTTTCAAAATATATTAAAGGTTATTCCTGAAACACAAAATCTTATCATTATGGGCGATTTTATTAACACGCTTAGTGAAGCTGATAGATGTGGAAAAACAAACCATAAATATGATCAGAGTTATAAAGCATTAATAGAAATAATTACTAAGTTTCATGTTATTGATATATGGAGAAAAAGAAACGAGAACTTGTATTTTCATGGAAGCGTATTATTGAGGAGAATCTTGTTCAAAGCAGAATTGACTATATTTTGGTCTCAAATGATTTACGTATTTTTGTTAAGAATATAATATATTCAAATACATCTTTTAGTGATCATTCAATGGTACTTTTATACTTTAGTATTGATGTGTGTGAAAGAGGTCCAGGTGTATGGATTCATAATAATTCTTTATTGTCTGATAATGCATACAAACAAAGAATAATTGAGATTATTGAACAGGAAAAGTGTTGTCAGTTATATAATAATTCAATATTAGTGTGGTGGGACAATCTTAAATTTAAAATAAAGAAATTTTCACAATGTTTAAGCAAGATGAAAGTAAAGGAAAAGAACAGAGATTTTTTTAGAATTCAAAATGCTTTACAGAGAATGTCGCAAAATATTGCAAATGGTAGTAACATTGATATAGAAAAGTATGAAGCATTAAAAATGGATCTGGTAGAATTAGAAAATGAAAAATGCAGAGGAGCTATATTGAGATCTAAAGCTCAGTGGGCAAATGAGTCAGGTAGATGTACAAAGTATTTTTTTGAATTTGGAAAAGAAGAGATAAGAGTCTAATACAGTTAAAGAATTAATTGATGATGATGGGGTAATTAAGAATGACACTGATTCTATCTTAAATTTACAGTATCAATTTTATTCTAAATTGTATTCTTCAGTAACAATTGAAAGTGAAAGTAAGAACAAGCTTTTATCTTTTGTTGACAAAAAACTTAATCAAACAGATGTTGAGATGTGTGAAAAGGCTATTGACTGTGATGAAATAGACAAGGCTGTAAAAAAAAAAGTGTCAAATAATAAAAGCCCAGGGTCAGATGGGTTAACTGTTGAATTTTACAAAATGTTTTTGCCACAACTCTCGCCTGTTTTATATAACATTTTTCAAGACATAGAAATAAAAGGGCATTTGTCACATTCTATGAAGATGGGTATTATTACATTGATATACAAGAAAAAAGGTGACAAAAGATTATTAAAAAAATTGGAGACCAATAAGTTTACTCAATGTTGACTACAAGATAATAGCGAGAGTAATAGCTAATAGGTTAAAATTTGTATTACCAACTATTGTATCGGAAAATCAGACTTGTTGTATTATTGGTAAAGATATTGCTGACACATTGATCAGTATAAGAGACATTATAGACATGGTTGAAATGGATAATCTAGAAGGAAATATAATTAAAATAGATCTAGAGAAAGCTTTTGACAGAGTAAGTCATGATTATTTATTTGATCTTTTGAAAGTTTTTGGATTTGGACCAATTTTCAGAAAATGGATTAGTATTTTTTATACAGATATTTACAGCAGTCTAAAGAGTAATGATTTTTTAACTAATTATTTTCCAATTAAAAACTCTGTAAGACAAGGTTGTCCTATTTCTGCATTATTGTATGTATTGTCATTAGAACCTTTAAGTTGTATTATAAGAAGTAACACAAGTATTGTAGGAATTCCTACACCAATTTCTGATGAACGTGCATTGATGTTTCAACATGCAGATGACACAACTCTGACAACATGTGAGAAAAAATCTATTTTTGAAATTCTGAAAATGTTTGATTTTTATGGAAAAGCTTCTGGTGCAAAAATTAACATACAAAAGTCTGAAATAATGTGTGTTGGAAGTGCATGTCTATATGAGAATGAAAAGGTATCATTATGTATATCAGAAACAAAAGTTATGAAAAAATTGGGAATATATTTCGGAAAGAACAAACAGGTATGTGAAAATTTGAATTGGAGAGACAAAGTTCAGAAAATAAAACAATTATTAAATTTTTGGAGATTAAGAAAATTAACACTTCAAGGAAGAGCAATAGTAATTAATACATTGTTTGTGGTATTTTTTAAGTGTGATATCAATCCCTAATTGGGCTAAAGAAAGTATTCAAAAAGAATGTACAAACTTTTTGTGGAATTACGGGAAACATTTAGTTTCGTACAAAACAATAATTGGAGAAAAAAGAGAAGGTGGTTTGAATGTTATAGATATATATGTTAAAATGTTAGCGTTCAGACTAAAGATTTTAGCAAAATATTTGTGCAAAGAAAAACAATTTCTATGGAAATTAACATGTAGATATTTTTTGTCAAAAATATGTGGTTTGGGAGTCGGGTTCGAATTATTTTTATTAAGATTTAATAAGAAAGATCTTCAATTTCTCCCTCAGTGCTATAAGGAGATGATGGACGCATGGTATGCAATAGAAGATAGTATAGAATACAAGAAAGATAATAATGATATTTATAATTATTGTTTATTTTGTAATCCACAAATTGTAGTAAATAGAAAGATGTTGAAATGGGATCATTTTACATGATCATTTTACATGTAAAAGACATTACTTATGAGGTTATACCTGGTTTTCTACCTGTTTCTTGTATTATAGAAATAATTCAAGAAGATAATCCTGATATAGATGTTAATATTATCAAAGAAAATTACATTAGTTTGAAATCAGTTATTCCAAATGAATGGAGAAAATATGTATGTGAAACTGAATATAAAAGAAATAATTTTATACCTAATTTTTGTATAAAATTAAAAGATCAAAATATCGTATTCAATTCCTGTACTGTACGAATATTTTATAGATTATTAATAGCAAAGCTTTTTTTACATCCTGTTTCAGACCAATTTTGGTGCTAAATTTCAAACGATTGATCAAAATGCCTTAAAACAGAGATGGTTAGTTTTATGGGAACCATTTAAACCGCCAGACATTATTGAAATTGACTTTAAAGTCTTTCATAATATAATTTTTGCAAATGAAAAATTATTTAAAATTGGGAAGATTGATTCTAAAGTTTGCGCTCTTTGTGATTCAGGGACTGAAGACATATTCCACTTATTTTTAGAATGTAAGCAACTCCAAGATTTTAAGAACAATTTCGTAATTTATCGTCTCGAAACATTTTTGAAAGATTGTGAAAATAGTGTATATAATACATTGAGTTTTGAAAATATTTTTCTAAATGGTTTTACAAAGAAAATCAAGCATGTTAATTTTTTCTTCCTGAATTTTTCCTTTCAATGTGTAGAATTTCAATTTACAAAAGAAGACAGATGTACTTACAAAGTGGCAAACTTATTGATGTTACAAGGTTGTGCAAATATATGTTAAGACATTATATTTCATATTATTTTTATCATTTGTGCATTAATGAAAACAGAAAACAAATATTTTATAAAAAGTTTTTGAACAGAAATCATATTGTGAAAGAAACTGAAGGTATACTTTTATCTATTTTTTTAAACAAACATATGTGATTACTCCCTTTTAAAACTGTTGTAACTTGAATTATAATTGTTATAAATGTATGTAAATCAGTTGAATATAAATAAAAGAGAAAAAAAAAAAGCTCATTCGGTATGACAACGTAGGTCATTCGGTTGTAGGTTCGAGTCCCGGCCGCGATAAACCTAAGGCACTAAAATATTGATATCACTGTTTCTTTGCCAGGCGCTAAGCACTTTGAAGTGAAGGGTCTGATGAGCCCTTGAAAACCAAGGTCCCGTGTCATGGCAGGTGTAAAGACGAAAAGTGACCCCTGTAGGATATTGACCGGGGGGTCAAATTTCTCCGTAGAAAAATGACCCCCTACTTTTTTCACTATATTTTATAACTAAACCTTTAGAAATGAGATGTGATAAGCGTTAATCCGAGGTTGGGGAGGGTCAGTGAAGGCCTAGAGTCTCCTGATTTTTTTTCTTTCAAATGTAAATTAGGGGAAGAAAAGTATCTTCCACTCATTAACACCACTTCTCAATACTAGCATCATATACAATGTACGTGGTATCATTTTTTTTTTTTTTTTTTTTTTATTTTTTTTTTTTTTTGCTTGCATCCCAATGAGTATACATTATTGAGGAGCATTAATTCATATATATATATATATATATATATATATATATATATATATATATATATATATATATATATATATATATATATATATATATATATATATATATATATATATATATATATAGGCGTTAGCACGGTTAAGATCCCCCACTGCTCAATGGCCCTAAGTGCCTAGTATAGGTTTAAATTTGAAGCCTTTCCCTGGTATATTTGTATAATGACGTCTTTATTTGAGTGAAAAATTCTCAAACAAAACGTAAAACAACATACAATCAGTCAATCAATGCTCCTTTGCAGTGCGGAGTCTAGGATGGATGCCATATCATCATAAGACTTAAGTCCATTTTTCATTGTAATTCATTACAGGCCATTTAATCTTTCCTTCCTGCCTACTTGTCTCTGAGTTTTTTTCTCCTCCAACAAGAGACGTTGTCTCTTATCCACCATATCCGTTGTATATCTACTAAAACCATAAGAAACCTATTTCCCTTGTATCCACTAAAACCATTAGAAACCCATTTCCCTTGTATCCACTAAAGCCAAACGCAGGTAGGTTAAGGCTTCCCGTAGTATATGACAGTGCACTCTGTGCCTTCACATCTCTGAACTACCAAAATATGACGTCATAATGGAAAATGACGTCAGGTCACTGCAAACTTGAGGTGTTATGACGGGGAGAGTGTCATGAACTTTACACTTTATTTCAAACTGCATGTAAAATGCTAGATAGCTATTGCAAAATTCACGGGTCCTTAAAGGTTTTTTAAGTCTTATATGTCCGAATATTTTAAAAATACACCGCTTACCTACCCTTGATTGAAATTCATCATGTTCAAAATGCTTATGAAAAATATACTTTTGAAATGTACTCTGTTTTATACCCGTGGTTGGAGGTAGAATTTATTTTGTGTGTATAAAAGAGTCTGGCGCAGGTGATTAATGAGGATTAATCTGAGAATTTTTGTGGAAATCTGTAAGGAGAGGTTGTTCTCTAACTGAATCTTGCTTGGGAAAAATGTGTGTTGGCTTTGTTTTAATACTGATTACGATATTGTGTGGAAAATACCCTCAAATTTGTAGGGAAGTTGAATTTCTCAGGAAATATTTTGTACCCAAGTAATACTATGACTTTTCCCAAGCACATTTCGGATGCACAAGGATACGATGAGTTTATTTATATAACAAAATGATAATAATTATTGTGTTAATCAGCTGCGCCGAAGCGATTTATATGCAACACTTCAAAAAATTATAAATGACCGTCACGTGATCAACAAAGTCATGTGATATCATAACAAATATGCTAATATATAGCCGAGAAAACCCTTGATATAAATTGGAAGTACTAAAGTTCAATACTTATAAATTAAAACCAAAACCGACCTCGCAATGACATATTATGTTTTGAGCGCATTTTATAGCTTCGGGAAGCCTTAACATAGCTGCGAAAGAAACTCGTTTCCCTTGTTGAACTTCTTAGCTGCGTACAGTATTGTGGAGCGCCACCTGACCATGAAACTACTGCGTCTCACCAGCTTGAATAGCTGTGCGCTGCTGCCGGGTGGCCTCAGGAATGTTCGTCTAGGTTGCTTGTAGCTGGTACTGTTGGTGCTTTCTCATGATATCTGTGACTAGGGTTACTCGCCATCGTCGCCTTGGTCTCATCTTTCCTAGCGTCAACTGTTTTTCCAACGTTACTTGTCTTTTCCTGTTGCCCTTGAAGATAGAACATTCAAATTTGACTTAACGATTTGCACAATGTAATATATTTCACTTATTATATCCGAAATAAAAAAAAATGCAAATAACATTCTTTTTGTACAAAAATCTACTGATTTTATCAAACTGGAACGAAAATATTGAATTACAGTTTAACTTTATTATCCTGAACATCAATTTCCCGAATATCAGGGATATATCCGAGCTACTACCGTAAATATGCAAATTTTTACTGTAGATAAATTTTTAGCAAATTTGTGAGTGCATTGCATCCACAAAAATATTTTTTTTTTAAATAAACCAACAACAGCTAGAAAATATGAACAAAACTTTTGCTGACAGCTGGTGTTTATTTTTAACCCGGTGAACAGGTGTTCGTAAGCAGTGGTCATTTTAAGAAAACTGTTTATGTTACGAGCTAATTACCTGCGATAATCCGTGCGTGGAGAGTGCCTTCACTACTTCAATATCGCCCTTTTGTTTGACAGGCTGTATGTCTCTTTTAAATTACTTCTCCAAGAAACAAAGGCCAGTTGTTTTATGTAACAATGAATCCCTAGCACGACAGATTGTTTTATACCTGGTAGAGAATGTTTTTATCTGGAGGTTATAATTAGTTAAAGCTGACATCGTTTTATATACCTTATGTACATGCGTGATTTTATAAAATGTTATGAAAGCTTTCAAAGGTTTATTTGTTTCATCTCTTCTAATATTTTTATCTGATTATTAAACATAACATCGTTTAGTATTGTATGAAGATGTAATTTATTGTATGTACAAGGGTTGTCCGGGTAAATCGTGGACAAGTTGTCTAGAGTGAAAAATAATCATCACTGAGTTCCAAAATTCTCACCTCTTTAGTACATTTTCCATCAATAGACATAGCAAATTTCAAATAAATTTATGCTCAAATAAACAAAATATGAGATTTTTTGTTATGTAAGGTATCGCCTTAAGGCGCAGGGATGATAACGTCAAAGTGTCTAAAGCAGTGTCACGTTTCCTCTTTGGTATAAAAAAGTTAGATAAGTCCCATTTGAATTCGGGAATTTCATTGATGTACATACTTGTGTTTTCCTATATTCCTCCATAAACAGTCGAGGAACCAATCTCGCACAAACACGGGAGGGATCTTCTGAAGATTTATTAGTAAGTTATGGACAGTACTCTCACAATCAGCCATCTAAATAGGCAATCTAATACATGAACATCTATCGACAGACAACAGTGTCATCATCTTTCGCTTTTGTTAGTAGCTGATTGTACTTATGTTTTGTTCTACTCGGGGACTCTCGATCAAAAATCTTCCGCTTAGAAAACTCCATTTCACTTGTATATTGAAGATCTAGTGATATTTATAAATATATTTTCTTCTGTAGTGACTTAAAGTCTCTTAAAGCGTCATTAGTGCATCTAAATCAAACTGAACTGCTCTCCGGTGCGCCTTAATGTCATCAAACGTTGCCTTTTTTCGTGTGTTATGTTTACAACTTTCTCATTTCAATTACTCGGGAAACTGCCAAAAATTAAGTTAATGCCTTGAAATTTTCCAAAAGACGACATAATAGATAGTGGATTAAAAATAGGATAATTTTAACCACAACATTCGCTATTTTTATACTTTCATTTCGAAATAATTCTCGTGTATTCTCTAATGAAACCCTGACATTTTAATCTTGCGCTGTAGGACCGTACCCTGTGCACATTCAACAATAATAAAATCTTTATTTTTGTTTATTTTAATAGAAAAAAATTAAAATGAACTTAAATTTGTTAAATTACGGAAGCCCGTTGAGGCCAGTTCAGAGAAAGAAATATTTTTTATTGCGTTTAAACGCAAAACATTGCGTTTAATCGCAATAATCATTGCATTTCAATGCAAAACACTTGCAATCTTTTTGCGTTTAAACGCAATAATATTTTTGCGTTTAAATGCAATAATTTTTGCGTTAAACGCAATAATTTTTGCGTTTTACCGCAATACCTTTTGCGTTTCAACGCAATACTTTTGCGATTAAACGCAATAGTTTTTGCAATTAAACGCAATAATCTTTGCATTTAAACGCAATAATTTTTGCGTTTAAACGCAATAATCTTTGCATTTAAACGCAATAATCTTTGTGATTAAAGGCAATCATTTGTATCAAATCTTGCAGAATACAACGGACCCACGTAAACTTATATATTTTATTTCTTTCTCTTTTTTTACTTATAAGGAATTTGTGTAATGTCTAGCTTTATAGAATCAGATTCAGATTCCTATAGAATCAGATTCCTCCGAGCAACCGCTCTCTGAAAGGATAAATCACTGATGTGAATTTAATAGAGTAGAAGAAAAGTCGGGTTGTAAAAACAAAGACAACCTAAGAACGAAACACGTGTTTTTATCGCTATATTCTTAATGAAGATTTGGTCAGTTGCTTACAATCACAAATCACTTCTCGTTTTTGTTGTTTGTTTTTTTTCCTACTTTGAAACAATTTCTGCAAACAATTAGAATGGATCTTCTAAATAAAAGACTAAAGAAGGAATAATGGTTAAAAAAACTATCCCCCACGTTGCGGTCACAAAGTTTAACTCATGTATAAATGGATTCAGGAAAGGACTAATGAAATGTTGGAATTATGTACAACATGATTGTCTGACGTCATAGCGTCAGACAGTACTAGATTTAGCCAAGGCTTGTTGGTCAAGTCGTTCAATAGAATTCTTTTGATAACTTGATCTTGGAAACTTCTTACTATCTTATAACTATCAATTGGAAAGCATGAGGAGTAAAGGTGTCATAACAGTATTTCACTTGAGGTTCACGTCAAATCATGGCTGACGCAAAATAATTCCTGAATTTTCCCTTCCGATTCGGGCATTTTAACACGAGACTGGAGCTGAATTTTTTTATGAGATGAAAAACAATATGTAAACTTCCTGTATTGACTAGATTCATTATAATTTAGGGCGTGCTGATTTTTCTATATACTGTATTTGAGTGGGGAGTGATTAGGTCCTGGACTTGATTTTCAAGCACCTGCTCGACTTCGACCGAAACAAACTTGCGTGCCTTGCCGGATGGCTATGTATTTTTTGGTACTAAAATCTTTACAAGTATTAGCTTTCTTAAAAAGCTGTCTGACGTGAGCAAAATTTATTATTATACGAAGAATTAGGAAAATTTGAACCCAACGTAATTAACATAATTCTGAGTCCAGAAATAAATTATTTTGCTAAGAAACAAGAAAAGTTCAATCCAGTGGCATCAACATGAAGTAAAACTCGGTTATGAATTTATTCTATATATACTGTATTATTTGTACTTTTCTTTTTTTCATGGCTGTAGGAGCCGGGGAGAAAAGGAGGACTCGGAAATCCCCCCTCTCCCGTTATTTTTGTTGATATATAATAATATGCTGTAAAAACGCCTTTGCTACTTATGCTTGTTTCCCATAAGTCATGTAAATAATAACGTATGAAATTCGTGATAAATTTCTTGCTTGATAAGGAATTTTTTCCTTGATAGTGCCCCCCCCCCCCCCGAATTTTATTTTGGTTGCATATGCACTCCCTCCACGTGAAATTTCTTTCGACTGACCTTTTCCTAGATACATAAATATAACCGGTGCTTTTCAAGAGAAAGTTATAACACATATTAGAAATCTAAACATCAGTTGGGGAACAGTGGGAAAAAATATATTTTTTTAATCATAAACTTGTAATAAATTAGCAAACGTCTGCAAAGTTAGAAATATGTGTAATTCTAAAGGTAGAAAGACTGTGCGCATTGAAAATGAACATCTATTAGTTAATCTGATAAGGATTTTCGGCAAGTACTTGTTGTCCTGACCAGCTTCACTTCTGCTGTTTTGCTGGACGGTACATGAATGATTGTGATGCATAAGAGAATGGGTAAATGTTATGTAATGTGAAATGTATATTAATGTGATAATAATTAGCTCCAATGCTTTGGTTTGTTTGGATATTATCATGTTTCCATTAATCCCTATGTTCTCAAACTGATAGTTCAGATAGAATGAAGTTTCGAAGATCGAGTTATCACAATAATTCTTTTGAACGACTTGACCAACAAGCCTTGGCTAAATCTAGTACTGTCTGACGCCATGACGTCAGACAATAAAGAATTGTTTTACAAGATCTGAAAAGGAAACTTCTCAAAAGTTTGTTTTCAATTAATACCACCTACTCAAAGTTGCGCATTTTTGGTAAGAATATATAGCAAAATTTAATACTGTTGTGCAACCTGTAAAGAAAACATGCGAGGATTGAAGGAAAAATGCTAAACACCCAAACAAGCCAGAGCATTGGAGCTGATGTCTTTATTATCACATTATAGATAACAGGTCACATAACATTCGGCCATTCTCGAATGCATCATTTATGTCCACCAAACAGAAGGAATGAAGCTTGTCAGGTCAACATTGTCCATTATCCTTATCAGATTAACTAATGGATGTTTATTTTCAATGCATACTAAGGCTCTCTACTTTTAGAATTTTTATAAATCTGATGCATCAAAATTGGTATACCGTAATGATTTACACATATTCATAACTTGCAGACATTTGATTTATTCATAGTTTAAAAAAAATAAAAATGAAGGATACTCCGATGTTGAATGTTCTTTTGCTTAAATGCAAAATTAATTCTTCCTGTATGTAAATAAGAACTAGCCCAGCTGATGCATTAGAAATAAACACATGTAAGACAGGCTTGGGTGAAATGAATCCATGGTTTTATTTAGTTGAACACACAGGTAGATTATGAAACATTACATAATAATGTGTGTAAGCGAATTGAAAAATGAGGAATAAAACCATGCTCCTATATAAAAGATGTTAGCTCATTTGTAACATGTTTATTTTTTAAAAACATTTCTTAATTATCAAAATTGTTCACGAATTGATGTTTAGATTTTTATGTGTTGTAAGTTTTTTTTTTCTTTCAAGCGCACGGGTTATATCTTTGTATCCAATGAACAGGTCCATTGGAAGAAATTTTAGAAAATTTCAGTTTAGGGTGGACACTATCAAGAAAAAATTCCTTATAGATCATAAAAAAGTTATCAGAAGTTAATCATGTTAATATTTACATGATTTAGGGGACACAAGCATAATATAGCTATGTATAAATCGGCAAAGTTATTGTGGGGCACGCCCCCTCCCCCCGTTCTTTCGTCCATGAAAAAAAAAGGAATTACAAGTAATATAGTGTATATAGAATAAATTCATGTCCAAGTTTTATTTTATATTGATGCCACTGAATTGAACATTGAACTTTTCTTGTTTCTTAGCAAAAAAAAAAAAAAAAAATCACTCCATGACTCAGAGTCATGTTGATTACATAGGATTTAACTTTTCTTGATTCTTCACGGAAAAATATATTTGCTCAAGTCAGACAAGCTTTTTAGGAAAGCTAATACTTGTGAAGTATTTAGACTTAAATGTATATTCACAACCTTTCCTACGGTTGCATACATTAAACACAAGAACATAGGTGATGGAATCATTTGAGATTAAAATCAAATGAAAACAGATTGACCGATGTGTACTACGAAATTGACAAGTTTTTATTAATACCACTGAAACGTTCTTAATTAATTGTGATCAATTGTGATCAAAGGCGTCATTAAGAGTGTTGGGTTCTAATACTTTTAAGACATTCTGGTTGTTAGGATGCCATTGTTTTACTACAATTTTCACAAGCTGGAAACTTTTGCAAGAAGACACAGAACCAAACGGTTCTTTGAACTGTCGAATCCTAGTAATCATAAGCTTTGGCTTATTGATGTCTAATTTTGAAACTACAGTATCATTAATAATGATAGATGTTTAAATGCAAAACCAATCCTTAAAAGGAAGAATTATTGCATTTAAACGCAAAGATTATTGCGTTTTAACGCAAAATTATTGCGTTAAAATGCAATATTATTGCGTTTAATCGCAAAATTTTTGCGTATAATTGCAATATTATTGTGTTTAAGCGCAAAAATTATTGCGTTTAAACGCAAAAAGTATTGCGTTTAATCGCAAATTTATTGCATTTAAACGCAAAAGATTTAATAAACATATGTTGAAAATTTCACCTCAATGCGCCCATTATTTTTCGATTAGTACGCTTTGTTCACGATTTTAACGGACAACCCTCGTACATGCGTAAATTATAAACTGTTTTGAAAAATTTAAGCGCTTTTTAGCTCACCTGAGCCGAAGGCTCAAGTGAGCTTTTCTGATCACATTTTTCCGTCGTCCGTCCATCCGTCTGTCCGTCTGTCTGTCCGTCTGTCTGTCTGTCCGTCCGTCCGTAAACTTTTCACATTTTTGACTTCTTCTCAAGAACCATTGGGCCAATTTTGACCAAACTTGGTACAAAGCATCCTTGGGTGAAGGGCAATTTAAATTGTTAAAATGAAGGGCCAAGTCCCCTCACAAGGGGAGATAATCAAGAGAAGACAAAAATAGGGTGGGGTTATTAAAAAATCTTCTTCTCAAGAACCACTGGTCCAAAAAAGCTGAAACTTATGTGGAAGCATCTTGGGATAGTGTAGATTCTAAATTGTCAAAATCATGACCCCCGGGGATAGGGCGGGGCCACAATAGGGAATCCAAGTTTTACATTGTAATATATAGGAAAAATCTTTAAAAATCTTCTTCTCAAGAACCACTGGGCCAGAAAAGCCGAAACTTATATAGAAGCATCCTGGGGTAGTGTAGATTCTAAATTGTTAAAATCATGACCCCCGGGGGTAGGGCGGGGGCACAATAGGGAATCCAAAGTTTACATTGTAATATATAGGAAAAATCTTTAAAAATCTTCTCAAGAACCACTGGGCCAGAAAAGCTGAAAATTATGTGGAAGCATCCTGGGGAAGTGTAGATTCTAAATTGTTAAAATCATGACCCCCGGGGGTGGGGCAGGGCCACAATAGGGAATCCAATTTTTACATTGATATATATAGGAAAAATCTTTAAAAATCTTCTTCTCAAGAACCACTGGGCCAGAAAAGCTGAAAATTATGTGGAAGCATCCTCAGGTAGTGTAGATTCTAAATTGTTAAAATCATGACCCCCGGGGGTAGGGCGGGGCCACAATAGGGAATCCAAGTTTTACATTGATATATATAGGAAAAATCTTTAAAAATCTTCTTCTCAAGAACCACTGGGCCAGAAAAGCTGAAAATTATGTGGAAGCATCCTGGGGTAGTGTAGATTCTAAATTGTTAAAATCATGACCCCCGGGGATAGGGCGGGGCCACAATAGGGAATCCAAGTTTTACATTGTAATATATAGGAAAATTCTTTAAAAATCTTCTTCTCAAGAACCACTGGGCCAGGAAAGCTGAAACTTATGTGGAAGCATCTTGGGGTAGTGTAGATTCTAAATGTTAAAATCATGACCCCCGGGGATAGGGCGGGGCCACAATAGGGAATCCAAGTTTAACATTGAAATATATAGGAAAAATCTTTAAAAATCTTCTTCTCAGGAACTACTGGGCCAGAAAAGCTGAACCTTATGTGGAAGCATCCTTGGGTAGTGTAGATTCTAATTGTTCAAATCAGGACCCCCTGGGGTAGGGCGGGGCCACAATAGGTATTTCAAGGGGAAATTTGGTAAAGAACAGCATGGCCAAAGTTACTCAGGTGAGCGATGTGGCCCATGGGTCTCTTGTTAATTTTAGCGCCAATGACAATAAGCAATACATTGAAACGTAAAAATTGATCAACACTGCAGCTTTTTGACCAGACTCGCAAAAATAAATCGACGTAAACATTTTCAGATCTACGGTTGTTCTGTCTGTTTTCTTTTTACCCTCGTTATTTCGAATCTTCGTATAATTCGAAGTCTAATATTGGTCTAGCCAGGTTCCAGGTTCATGGTGCTTGTCTGTATTTTCGCATGCTCTCAGTTTGCTTGATAGAATGTTTTCCTGAAAATTATTTTTCCTTCGGGTTCAATATTAACATACATGTTGTTTCTTTAAACAAAACGCGCAATGTTTATCTAATTTTTTTTTTTTTTTAATTATAATAAATAACTCGTCAAACAAACTCTCAATGAATTAAACTCAATAGTTTGTGGAAGATTGTGAAATCTAGATTCGTGCTCGTTACTTATGGCATTTTAGGAAAGAGGGTTCATTATGTGTTTGAATACGAGCATTATCCAAACTGAGAATGTTTTAAACATACACATGAAATAAAAATCCAGGCATTCAAAAATCAAAGCTGTTCCTAGTTGAGGCTAGCTGCCACACGAATTCTTGGTGTTCCATCCGGTTTCGTTTGAAGTATAATTTAATTTCGATGGAGAAAATGCCTAGGATTAATTCTTTTTATGGTTTTGTTAATGTTCTTCTCCCCCATAGACAGTGGCAATTTGATCAGCAGTGAGTATTGTCTGATGTGTGAAAATGTTAACCAAAATCTTAGAGCCTTCCTATAACCATATATGTACAAGCAAGTCCTACCTATAACATAACATGGGAATATATGGTTTTAAAACAATTTTAGACCCATATTTTTGATTAAATCGTAATGCATAACCTAGATGAAACGGAGAAAAAAGGAATGATGAATGGCATAATCCGTTAATGAGAAAATGCATTCTGCTAGACTATTTATTTCCTACTCTGGTCTACATCTTCACATAAAACATTGTTGGGGTCAAGTCTTTTTTTTGCACTCCAAACGTTAATCTGTAACAGTCTGATTATAAAAAAAAATAACCAGTCCAATTATGTATTATCGAACTGTACAAATAAAAAACAACAATACAGTAAATAAAAACAAAGTAAACCAAGGGTCATTTTTTCCAAAAAATAAACAAATTAAACATATATAAAGTCAGGACTAGCATATGCAAGTAATATAAGGTGTAGAGAAGCAACAAATCCATGCAAGAAAATTAATTTTTCACATACCTCTCCCCTCTTAGCACAAAAATAGCCCAAAACATGTATATGCAATCAGTATTTTTCGGCAAGGCGCAGTATGTTAAATAATCTGTTTTACAAACTTTACAAATCAGTTGATCTGTTTTTCCTCCACTGAGTGACAAGTAATATTTAGACTCAATCATTAAATCAGCAGTTTGAACCCGGATTTTCACTTTCAGCGGGGAAAATATTTTCCAATTTCGTATAGATCTGCATCGTATATGAGTTCAATCTATCTGAAAGAAGCATTAGGCAAAAAGTCATTAAGCTAAAAGAAAAAAAAAATTCAGCGAGCAAATGAAAAGGCAAAAAACGCTTACCTTTTCATTTTAATCACATTTTTTAAAATAGCAAAATCAAATTCGTCACTTCTCACATATAAAATCCGAGTATCCATGCATCATCACGCATCACTATAAAAATCATTGATGTGGCGATTATTATTATTATTTTTTTTTTTTTTTTGGGGGGGGGGGGGGGAGTTGACTTACAAATTTGGATAGAGATTACACCGTTTCAGCGTCATGTCAGAAATTGGAATTCACTTTATATTCAGAAACGTCACTATTAAGGATGTTTGGGTTTTCCGAATCTGAAATCTTATCTGAATTGGAAGGATTTTAATATGGAGAACTGCTGAGAAAATCTAAAGTTATACAGTGACTATACAGTGACTATTTAAAAGAAAATATATCATTTTCGAAGGTTAAATACATTATAATGCAAAAGAGCTAAATCCACGAGAGCTTGTCCCCTACCGGCAAGTTTACATGCAATCTGGTTCCCGTTAAAAATTGAAAATGCCATAAATCCGTCAAAATCAATGAAGCGGAATGAAATGCAAACTTGATCTGTAGCTCATCAAGATACACTTATGTACCAAAAATCATCTCAATATCTGCAAGCGTTTAGAAAAAAAGTGCGGAAAACCAAGTTGGACAGATGGACAGCTAGACAGACGGACAGCTAGACAAACGGACGGACAGACTCAGAGGAAATCTATAGTCCCCTCCGGTTTCACCGGTAGGGGACTAATAAAAACGCGTTATAAATAAATACTTTCGTAATTTTGCTGCAGTTGGTAAATTATTGACTAGGATTATTATCTCTCCATTAATGATTTGTCGTCTTTAACATAACAATAAAATGCTGAAGTGCTTGCAATAACTGTATATTGTCCCTATTTAAATTTTTCAGCATCGTTCTACCTAGGTACATACTTATAATAACATTTATTTTCCAGACTTATTTAACAAATATCATAACAGCTAGTTAAGAAATATTTTTGATATTTTTTCCAATAAAATAATGATACTTTAAACATGATATGTTATTTATTAAATTTAAAAAAAACTGAAAATCCTTACTTACATAAAGATAAGTCCTTTCACTTCGGAGTTCCGAATGACAGTGAAGACTGAACGATAAGTAAACGCTGAACGCAAGGTGACCTCAAAGTGAACGAATTATGAGCGAAAGGTGAACACTTTGTGAACGGTGAACGCTAGCGCACGGTGAACACTGAACACAAAACTGTGAACGGAGAGCGAACGTTGAACACACGGTGAACGAATGGTGATCGAACGGAAAAATGGGAAAGAAGAACGTTTCAGGGACTGTACGTAGAGCATGCTTTTGCGTATCGAATCAACTGAGAGATATATATCCCGCGTGCAGGTGATGAAGGTATATTGCTGCATAAGTAAGGGAAGTTGACGATTGAAAAGTCATCACGTTTATCATAAAGCTCGGTTGTTGAATTACCATTAAGGTTTTTTTCTAGTAAGATATCCAAATATGAAACAGACATGTCAGACACTGTGGTGTCTTTTATTTCAAGCTCACTGGGATATATGGCATCGACATCAGAATGGAAATAACCATTGTTAATTGACAATACGTCGTCGATATATCTAAATGTCGAGTTGAAGGCCACAGCAAGCGTTCTCTCCTTTTCCTTCCTAAGATTTTGAACAAATTCTGCTTCACATGAATACAAAAATAGGTCTGCTAATAACGGAGCGCAATAAGTACCCATGGGAATTCCAATAGATTGTTGGAAGACCTGGTCTCCAAAAACCACATAGATATTGTCAGTCAGAAGCTTAATCATCTTTTTAAAATCGATTTCAGACTACTTGTGTCTACAATCAGAATGTTTTTAACAAAATAATTTTGCAAATGACCAATGACAAGGTAAGTAAATTTACGAGTTCCACTTTTATTGAAAAAGCAGCTGTCAATGATATCAGAAAGCCTGGACTTTGAGGAAAACATTTACTCTGGCCTTCAACTCGACGTTAAGATAAATCGACAATGTTTTGTCGATTCACAACAGTTATCTCAATTAATACGTTGACTCCATATATCCCAGTAAACCTGAAATAAAAGACCCCACGGAGTCTTCCAGATCTTTTTCATATTTTGATGTTTTGCTGACTATAGAAGATAAATACCAACTTATAACTAAACTGTTTGACAAAAAACTTGAGCTTTCCCATCATCACCTTTCTTTATTTATATAGTTACATGTACGAGTATATCCCGCTATCACCAGCGCATTGTATTTATGTCTCCCAACTTATTTCATACTCAGGTGAATTCTCTGAGTATGACAAACTTTCAAACCGAGGCAGGCTAATCATGAATTAGTTGATGTTTCAGAGATTTCAACAACCTCGTTAAGAGTCATCATTTTTAAATTCTTTTGTCGTTATAATCACCTTGTTATTAAATATAAGCTAGCATTAGGTCGTATTCTGGCTGACCTGTTTCATACCAATTGACAGCCCTTTATTTTCACTAAATTTGACAACGGAAGTTTTCGTTTTCTTGATTAAACTATAGGGCTCACGACGTATGTGCCCGGTCCACAGGGGATGCTTAAGCTTACTTCTCCTAGGCACCTGATTTCATCTCTGGTATTTCTGGCGGTCCATGTTCATGCCCTACTCACAGATTTGTATTGTTTGTAGACTTTTTCCAGATCGATCGCTATTCGTTATCGTTACCTTTTTTCATTGTCATTGTTGTCTTTGTTATCATCTTCATCACCTTTATCAACTTGTGTCACGACCAGGAGCATATCTTTAAAAAAGGTAATTAAAGAAAAAATATACATAAATTATATATATTTTAAATTAAATTAACTTATCAATGTAATTTTTCCCATTTATTAATAATTACAGCCGTCATCATATATGTATATACGAACAAGAAATTTATATCCAAAACTGATTCCAGAAAGATATTTTTTTTGTTTTACATGTATATATCATACAACTTAATTAAAATACCTGTTCAATGTATGTTATGAATAATAAATTGTAAAATTGTATTTAGTTGCATGTATCAAGGACCCTGCGAGGATTAACTATTATATATATTGTTATAGAGGGCGCTAAGTCTTTGCTTCATCCCAAGTAGTTGCCCAATATATCACCAGTAATTTTATAGGTTTGCAAAATGAATGTTATTTAAAAAAAAGTATAGACATCTTTAGCACACAATCAGAACTCTTTTGCAATGAACAGTAAAAATCATATCATATGCATCAGAATCAGAAACTAGAAATTGACGACGCAGGCGTGTAATGAAGAAAAGAGCACCCTCAGCAGCTGAAACCTTTTTTTCCAAAAGCCTAAGATTTAAAGAAAAACGCAATTCGCGGACTCCGTAGAGTATCATGTGTCAGGACTAAATTCAGCTGTGTGTATGATTTGGTTTCGAAAGTAGCAACATATATTAAATAAAGTAATGTGACTCTTGCATGATAAAGCTGTATGTATCATAAAATAAATCTGGTTCTATCTAACATGTATATGTTTGAGTTAAGAAGCTTTATATTTGAGACTAGGTGTTTGAACCAGACAATGATTCGAGCACATATTAGCATACTTAACGCATTAATTTTCTCCGTCTTTTTGTATTGGTTTTACAGTGTATCATTTATTCTTTTATTTAAATATGTTTACAAAGAAAGTTTCATTAAAAGCACATTTAGAACAAGAACACATGCTGAAATAGATGTACTAAATGTGTCCTCCATGTAAAACTGCTCCTTGGGCAATAAACATTTCTGGGTCTTTTATCTTATGTATTCTAAAAATTGAATTACTCTGGAACTCTTCCTTGACGCATTGAAAAATGATATCAGAAGTTAAAAGCCACCCAAATAGGTATACTTCTGCATCAGATCTGATTTTCGGAAGGTTGTTTAGAGTTGCTCTAATGCACAATTTAATCTGTAATATGCATTGGTCAAAGAAAGTTTTGAATTTCTCATGTGATATTTCAAGTGTTCCTGCCTTGAGATATAATCCACGTTTGTCAACGATAATGGGCAACTCTTCATTTTTTGTAACTTTGTAAACATTTAAAGTTTTTGAAACGTCAAAATGTATACTTGAGGGGGGAACTAGTTTCAGGTCATGACTTTTCCTCATAAAACTGCCAAACAGTTTGAAGTAGTCTGCTCTTTCTTTAAGCTTATAGGACTCAAGAACTTGTCTACTGAACATCTCATCCAAACAATTTTCAAAAGCTTTCAGAATAGTTATTCCTCCAGAATCTGCTATAGTCTCCACAAATGTTTCCTTCTCCGTACCTGCATAGATTTTCGTTGATCCACCTAGAAAATTTTCAAAATTAAACCATTACATAATAATTCCAGTTATGTATTTAATTTCTAATTTTCCATAACTATATATTTTTTTTCATAACAATTGGTTTAAATGATTAAGCTCACGATATACATGTCTTAGAAATTGGAGATGTCTTAGATATTAACAAATATATATATTTTTTTTATTTTTATACTTAATTTATTCTTTTTCATGTAAAGTTCAAATCTATGCCTATTTTCAAACAATTAAATTTGTGGATTCTTTAAAACTCTATTTTTATTCAATAATTTTTAATTTAATTTTTTTGGGATTTTCACCGTTTCGGCTTGAGCATCACTGAAGTGACATAATTTGTCAAAACGCGCATCTGATGCATCAAAATTGATACCGTATATGATTTTATTATTATTATAATATGACCCATGGGTCGAGGTCTCTGCAGGTGGACTATTAGTCCCCGAGGGTCTCTACAGTCCAGTTACCTAGTACTTCGGTACTAGCTTGAAAATACAGGATAATTATATATTTCATTGCTTTGGTAAAATTTAGATTTATTTCAAAATTAAAGGATTATCTCCCTCACGCATAGCTCTGATCCTTCGACGTATTTGGCTCCAGTCTTTTGCACCTTTTTTTCAGCTCTTCCAAGTCTTTTTTATTTAATTTTTTTGGATTTTCAACGTTTCGGCTTGAGCATCACTAAGGAGACGTAATTTGTCGAAATGCGCATCTGGTGCATCAAAATTGGTACCGTATGTGATTTACATGCAATAAACGTATATCCTTCCATTTGCTTGCCAACGAATTCAGTAAAATTCAGTTAAAACATTTTTGCTTGTACATGTAGTGACTTCGCAGGTGAGTTAAGGCTAGGTTAGGCATTTCTATGCAAATAAACTAATTAAAATGCCTAAGGACTATATCTATCACACAGAGAAAGTTAAAACTCATTGTCTGATACATACTTGGTACCCACGATATGAGATAGCCAGTACGCATTATGACGTCATATTATGACGTCATTGTTCTTTACTACACAAGATTATAATGGACATCAACAAAAATGCTCCGGCGCAAGGGCATGCTCTATTTTATTTAACTGATACAAAGTAAATTTAGAAGCAAAATATTCCAACGTTTGCTGATATTGCTGCACAAATATCAACAGCTCAGTTGTATAATTTCTATTTGTAAAGTTTTAAGTTGAATCAGGGTAAAAATGTACAGTCTGGTACAAGTTTCCTCAAATTCCGATCAAATGAGAAAATGCCTAGGATTTGTGCAGCAATTTTATTAATCTACAGAATATTCTTCTTCGCATTATACAATTTTTATTTAAAAATAAATAGGGTAATCCCTTGCGCCGAAGCTGTTTTGTTGATGTGTTATATTACCACCAGTAGGTAAGATCAATGACGTCATAATATGACGTCATAATGTGTACTGGCTATAACATATCGTGGGTACTAAGTATGCATAAGAAAATAAATCAAAACATTCTTTGAATAATAAATTTACCTCAAACACGTTTTTATTAGCTCATTTGCATAGAAACGCCTATACCTAGCCTTAACTCACATGCGTTGATGCCAAATAGTAATAAAACTGTAAATTGCTACAGCATTTACTTACCTCCCAAATCGACAAATAGGCACTTTGATTTTTCAATTTGATCACTATACTGGCACATCTGTTGCCATTTGACTGCTGAAACGTGTTCCTTTTCTAAATATAGTCTACTCTGTGGTATTCCAGCCTTTCAAAATAAATTCAATTGAATCTTTGTAAGATGGGAATTTATAACATGAGGCCTTTGGACAACAGTACTCATCGGAGTCAAAATGGCCCTTCCGTTCTTTATTAGCAGATTTTTATCTCCTATACATTCACATGTAAAACTTTGATCGAATGTTCTATCCAATCCTACCCCCCCCCCCCCCTCTCCCCCAAGGTGTCTTGCTTTGAGCAAATTTGAATCTAAACCATCTGATGATGCTTCCATATTTATCTGACTTTCCATGACTTTGCTATTCTTGAGAAGATTCTTTTTTTTAATTATGTAGGTATCCCTCCCTTGGGGTCGGGACTTGAAAAAAAACTTGAAATTTACACTACCTGAGAATGCGTCCATATCAGTAAGTCTAGTGATGGATTTGTAATTGTTGAGAAATATTTCTAAATTTTTTATATATATATATTTCTTCATAAATGTTAAACTCAAATCTCCATATTCAAATCAACATAGCCTTGTGGTCATGTTTTGAACAAACTCGAATCCTACACTTTTGTGAGAATGTTTCTATATAAATATAACTAAACACGGTTTTTTATTTTCTTGAGAGGAAGATTTTTAAAAAGCTTTCTATATATTCCAATGTAATACTTTGATGTCCTGTTGTAGTTCAACCCTTCTACTGGATGAATTGAGTTGAAGAACTTTGAATCTACAATGCTTTGGTACATGTATGCTTCCATCTAAATATGACTAATCATTATTTTCTTGTTCTTGAGACGCAGCAATATAAAGGCGTACTATGAAGAAATCAAAGGAATATGAATTTGCATAAATACATACCTTTTTAGACTGAATTTATTTTTGAGTAGCTACTATATTATCACATGACTTTAATATTAATTAAAATAACATTGTATACTCCGCACTGTATTGAATATGGTTTGGTAACGTTATTTGACAGTCACGTGATAAATGTATGTAATGTGTACTGCATGTATGTCATAAACAAATTTCAGTATCGAAAGGGAATACCCTAGTTCGAATTAAAGACTTAAGCAATAAATTGTTTCTACATATCTTGTAGTTTATGGAAAGTGCATCTGCTTTAAATAGAATTCGCATTTTATTAGTTTAACCTTCAAGTTATTTAGCTCTAGTCGAAATATGTGTGACCTTTTCCAAGTATTTAAGGTATTTATTAAGTTATGCTCTCGTTCTTTAGGAAAGTAGCAGCACTTTCCAAGCTAAGGAATGTTCCCGTTATGTATATTTAAAAAAATAGTCAAGATCTAAAAAGGGTATGCCTTTCAAGAACGCGATTTAACGAGGTACCTCGGCGTGAAACATGCAAATCCTGTACAAAAAACACGGTAGAATTGATTCAATATATTCTCTCGATAATTTTTATATGATGGCACTAAACAAAGGTTTCAGATTTGTATTAATGGTCTACCTAACATTTGCTAATAATATTCTCTTTAATAATAATACGCCATAGTCGACAAGTGCAATGCGATCATTGACTTGTTTATATCTTGCTGTTAGGATTTAACTTGAGATAAAAATGAATGCAGTGGTAAGTTTTTTGATGTATTTCATTACTCATATGCAGTTAAAATCGCAAATTATTTCGTTTTCTAGATCTGTTATTGTTAGGAATTGCTATTTTTGTGTGATGTCACAATAAGCATTTTCCGTATAATTTAGACCCAGCCACTTTCATGCAGCCTTAACAGAGCTATGGATAAAGATTTTAAAAGACTCTTAACATATTCCTGTGTAAAAAAAGAAATCCTACCTCGTGGATTATGATTTGAAAGCATATACCTAAGGATGCTTCCATAGCAATATGACTAGTTATGACGGTTGCTCTTGAGGAGATGCCTCACATGAGAATACATCACTCAGTCGACTGAATGGAAACTGAATGCCCACTGATGGTCATTGAAAGGTCACTGAAAAGATCCTTACCCATGGCTTTTCCATGATCTTTCAGGTACCACTTGGACGACTGAACGGCAGATACATTTCAGTGGCCTTTCTGTTATCGTTCGGTTGTTTATTTGTATTGAATTATCAGCTTATTTTTTAACGAAGAGATTTTATTTCAGGATTTTCTATTATATTTGTATTAAATTGTTCTGATAAAAAGTGAATCTAAGGGGAAAATTGCATGCGGAAACCGGGTTCGAACCATGGTCCTCTTGCTTGATAGTCTGTAGGCTTTTTTTTCTCTTTTATCAAATCTGTAGGCTTATCCATGAAGCCAAGGCGTCGTGTTGAATATTAACCAGATTAAAACCAATAAATTTGTAGAAATCGAATCGGGACACCTTGTTCACCTGTTGTATCGATGAGCTTGGCGATGTATTTATGTCTAGTATACATTTTGTATACTATATGTTAATTGCGCGAATTTTGGGGGCAGTCTAATTAGTTACACATCTCCTATCAGGATGATGTCATTTATCGGCGATGGTCTCCTGTTCTTTTTTTAAAGAAATGAAAAATATTCACCTCGGAGAACGGTGTGATTCTTCATCGGAATTCTTCATCGGAAAAAAATATGTTAAATAATTTCAGAACGATATCTTATAAAAGCTAAAATATCATGTGATTTTAACAATTAAGAAGCAAAATGTACAATTTTAAGTTTCTTCCACAAGAGGCATAAATAATCATTCACTGGAGGATATTTCCACGAAACCTAACCGCATTAGACATAAAGATTGGTAAATGTTTTTTGACCTATTTTGGTTGTAAATGATGTGACTAATAAATTTCTAAAATATTAAGAATTTGTAAACTTTCTATGATGTTCAAAATTCAACCTTTCTGCAACCATCCTTATTAATGTATACGTTTCTTTTTCACTTAAAATCCCATTATTGTGAAAGTTTGAATGAAAAATTAAAATCTGTGCGGTTAAACTTATTCATTTTACTCATATAAACATAACTTAGGTTGTTATTTTCACGATTTTTGATAAAAGTTTGTTTGTATCATCTGTCCTTAAGATGTGAAAAAAATTATTAAATTGTTGAAGAATTATTTCTATTAAAGTAATGAAAAGCTCATGAAAAAATCGTTTAATTACGACTGAAAGGTTCCTGAAAGCCGACTGAAAGATGACAGAAGGGGAGCGGAAAGGTCTCCGAAAGATAACTGAAATATGCCCGCTGAATGGTGCCTGAAAGGTACCTGAATTGTAGCTGAAAGGTAACTGAAAGGTCACTGAACTGTATCTTCCATCTAGTGACTGAATGGCCACTGAAAGGTCACTAAAAGCCACTTTTAATTTTTAACTTAAAGGTCTTGTTTCCTCCTGTGTTTTTCAATGATTTTTTTTTTCTTTATATTCTTATGTAAAACTTTGATCCCACATTTTGGTCCTACCCTACCCCGGCGGTAATGATTTTAACATATATGTATCTGAACTACCTGGGAATGCTTCCATTTCCAATGCTTAATCTGACTAGTTGTTGCTTTCTTATTTTTCAGAAGATTTTTCAAGATTTTTTTTCCTTCACATTCCTATGTACAACTTTACCCTCTTTTCTTCCTTCAGTCTAGCCCTGCGAGTTATGTTTTAATCAAACTTCAACTATACACTATTGTAGGATGCTTTCATTTCATATGATGTAACTTAGCTTTGGTTATTCAATAATATTTTTTTAATTCTTTTTTTTTACAAAATGAAAAAAAAAAAAACAATTCAATAATGCTTACACGGAGAGCTGCTTCTTTTAAAAATTCCTTGGCGACCGGTTCCCATGTTTCTGGAAAAGTCAAAACCCAACGAAAACTTGTCACTCCAGGAAAAGATTCTTCAGCCATTTCTTCTACCTTACTCTTCATAAATCCGATGGTTTCAGCATACACATCCAACAAAAATACATATCCACGACCTCTTTGATCTGCTGCCCGCCACAAGTATATATCCTAGAAATAAACTTCAGATAAGTCTTGATTTATGCAATGAAAATAATAAGTATCAATTTATGGGACATTGCACATTGATTGAATGTTATTATACTTAAATTATGTATTTAACATCATCAAATGATCCCACTCGTCACAATGGTACCAGGATATGCACAAATTTAAACAAACAGGATGGTACTTGACCTAGGGATACTTTCAAGTAGTATGACTTAGCATACTGGAATCATTTTGATTCGTTGGATTCAATGTTCATGGGGAAGCAAAATTTTACTTGTTCGTAGAGACAATATCTCCTGGATTACTCTTTTTTTGTGGTAGATTCAATGATATAATATATTTATAAAATAAAGTTCGAGGTGATGTAAATTTGTGTGTATATAGGGGTGTCCCACAAAATCTACGAACATTGATGGTTCCACAGAGGTTCAGTTGCTCGGGAGACGAAGGTGTCGATTGATTGATTGATTGTATGCTGTTTTACGTCCCATTCGAGAATTTTTCACTCATATAGAGACGTCACCATATACCGGTGAAGGGCTTCAAATTTTGACCTTTACTCGGCACATACGGCCATTGAGCAGAGAGGGATCTTTATCGTGCCAACGCCAGCTGTGACACGGGGCCTCGGTTTTTAAGGTCTCACCCGAAGGACCCGCAACTTTCACTTCAAAGTGCCGAGCGCATGGCGAAGGAACAGTTGCTACCAATTTTTTATCGACTTAGGTCAGTCGCGGCCGAGATTCGAACTCACGACCTCCCGATCACGGAGCGAGCGCTCTACCGACTGAGCTACCGTGAACGGTCACGAAGGTGTCGAAGAAATCAATTAAATCTGATGATAAACTTTTACCGCATATTGTGCCCAAACCTCTCTCTCTCTCTCTCTCTCTCTCTCTCTCTCTCTATATATATATATATATATATATATATAAATGTCTACAAATTTATTACAAGACATTTCATGATGCTGACTTCATTGCCGATCATTTCTTTAAAAAGGAAAACTTGTTTGCACACTACGCAGGGCTTAATTTACCAGATCAATAGAGAGAGAGGGCCATTTATGGGTCTGACCGGTCGATAGGTTTTTTTTAATCTCCTAGGCATTTGGTTGCACTCTGTGAAAGCCCATGTTTAACCGTGTTTTACAAAAGTATTTTCTCTGCATTTATGAGACTGATCCTTGTTCATTTATCTTCATCTTTTCATGAGACGAGTGTGTTGAAATGAGCCTATTTTTTAAGGATTTTTTTTTTTTGAAAATTCAAAGAACTTTGCAAATCGGCAGAAAAAGACGCAAACAAAAATATATTTTTATGTAGATATGATCATAAAAACGGAACTTGAATAAAATTCACCTGACGTGTTGCAAGATTCATTTTCATGTTGAAATTTCTGATGAAACACAATGTTTCTGGTTTATTTGATTTTATATATAATTCAACTGCTTTTTTTCCAAATGCCATGAATTTCCTCTCCTCACTAAATAGTATAACAGATTCTTCGATATTTGTCATTACTTCTGAATGATTTGATTCGATTTCCATTTAAAGCAGGCAAATCCTGATTTAGTGTGCGTTGTTCCAATATCAATTGAAGCTGCAATATACTCTTTATCGACATTCTTAAAACAATAAGAAACAAAAATGTAAACTCATAAATGTTGATGTTCATACTTTTTGTAAAAAAATAAATGTTAATTTTATTCTTGAAAGAATTAATATGAGATGTAGCTAAACTTAATAAACATAATATACACAATACTCACAGGAAATCCTTCAGTAATTAAATTTTGAGAAAAAAAAATTAAATATAGAGAAACAAGAAATACGATATACAATATATATATATATATATATATATATATATATATATATATATATATATATATATATATATATATATATATATATATATATATATATATATATATATATATATACGTGTGTGTGTGTGAGGGTGTGAGGGTATGTGTGTGTGTTCCCTTTTGTTGATGCCATTGATGCCAAATTGTACATGATTATCTAATTTTTCTTCCAAAGATTTTCTCTATAAGTTAAATTCTTATTAACCATTTGCATCAACAAAAGAAAACACTATTTATCCTTTTATTGTGCATTTGTATGTTAGTTTGTATAAGTTAAAACACACTTTAGAATGAAACTAAAAATACATTATTGATTTTTGAAGTTTTGTTGTGTTACTCATTTCGAATATCATCATGTTTTTAACCACAGAGCTCATCCACTAGCATTGGTAATCAAAAGAGACCGAGTTTTCAAAAAAACAACTTCCCTATCATTTGACACACTTTTACGCCAAAGCAAATCATAAAAAAATACTATACCACGAGACATTTAGTTTCCTTACAATTGATGACTCGACAACAAAAAATAAAACCCTTTCTTTTGTTATAAATTTTATAACTTATGTTAACCTAAGGCTTCAACGTAAATGTTTGTCTATTTTCTCATGACAGGAAAGTGTTTAGCGACATACAAAGAATTACCTTTATTAGTTCTTCTTATTTCTGCCATTTGCAGTAAGCCTCCTTTTGAGTTCAAGGGATCTTGGTTTTCTGGATTTCGAAAAAAAAATTCTTTATTGACTTTCAAAAATTTTATGAGTTCAGAAAAAATTATTTGCAACAAACCTTGATTCGGTAGACTTATATTCTGAGGTCAACTTAACTTTTGTCTGATTGTCTGTGTGAAACATGGAAAGAAAAACAAACAGTATTCAAGCTCATACGTCCATTCAAAAATACAAATCGAACATTGTAAACACGGACCTATAAAACATAAGAGATGTGACGAATTGCCATGGAAAATGAGGATCCCCATTTACCAGTCACATCCGTCATGTGCTTCTTGTCATGATTTAAAAAAAAAAGGGGGGGGGGGGAATCCGTACATGCCATTGCTTAAAAAAAATAGCCTAACAATTAATATAAAAAGGTCAGTAAGCATTTGACATTAAGATAGATTGCATTTGTTGACAAGGTCATTTTATCCAGTATTGAACTTGCGAAAAGATTATTTTAAACGCAATTACTGATATTCTATTTCATCAACTTATCTGCCAATAGCTTGACTCGTTTTAGAAATCGTTTGTAAGTAGGGCATGTTCTGTAACAACGTACTTTAAAAAATTACGCACTTAAAAAAAATCAAAGTGCGTTAAATTTGGGATAAAGTTAACGCACTTTGAAAAAAAAAATATTTCTTTTCAAAGTGCGTTAATTTCGACCATATTAACGCACTTTGAAAAAAAAAATGAACGGATTGGTCAATATTCTAGCAAATGCCAATATTATGTCTATCTTTGCAAAAAAAGTTCCGACGAATAATGTAGGTATGATGGCAATGATATTAATGGACTTTCAACTTTATACAAATACAATTTAATGCACTAACGACTTCCTTATACTTTTTATTGTATTTAGAATATTCCAGTTTTTTTTTTTTTTTTTTTTTTTTTTTTCAAATATGACCTTTAGGGCTACATGTATGAGAAATGCAACAAATGGTGTCCACGTTTTTAAGCTTATCAAAAATAATTTCCCCGCATAATATGATGATCTTTTTATAGTTATTTGATAATCATGAAAAAATTCTTTATTTCCTCACAATATGATGGCTCTTTTTTTTAACTGTGATTTAATATTATTAAGAGGTATGAAAAATCAATTATTTATGCATTTCAAACAATTTTGTTTTCTATTTGATTTGGCCAAAATATAGTTAGTATACTTTTGTTGCTTAGATCAGCGATATGGCCCCCGAGCCTCTCTTCCTCAATATACCAGGAGGAGTTTTTTTTTTTTTTCAGGAAAGATTATCGCAATTTTTTCATCTATTCTATATATATTCTCAAACTTTTTGAGAGAAAGTATCGTATAGCGGTTATTTTCAGCGAGGTGCTAACTTTGCCTTATTTGGCGGTTTTGTAGTAAGCCGCTAAAATTTTAATCACCAAATTTGCACGTTTTATTATCACTAAGGTATACAAGAAAAATTTGCTTAAATAATTCAATAAGTCTGTTGTATAAGCAATTTAACTTTCATCTGGTATTGTATTTACTAAAAACTTTGAGTATATCGGTATTCAAACGTATATTAAACTTACTGAAACTTATCTTAAAGCTGAATTACCTTTCTTTTGCAATGTCATACCAGTTACGTAAATACATATATTTGGGTAGGAAAGATAAATATATCGCCGAAATATGGCTGAAATATTGCCGACTCGGCGTTAAACAAATAATAATCAATCAATCAAAGAAATATAACAAAGTAATGCATTCCATTACTAAAATCAAAGTCCAATTTTTTTTTGTTTTATAAATATTTTTCAAAGTGCGTCAAGTGTCTCCATGGTTAAAAATGTTTGTGTACACTCTTAACGCACATTGAAAAAAAAATTCAAAGTGTGTTGGTTTTTTCCCAAATTTAACGCACTCTGAATTCTTTTTTCAAAGTGTGTTGCCACAATGCTCTATCATATGGAATCAATTCAGAGATATAAATTCCACATGCATGTGATGAGAAGTTATTGCATCAGAAGTTAGGGAAGTTGAAAAGTCCAAAGCATCACTTTTATCATACAAGCTTTGTTGTAAGGTTACCATTAATGTCCTTTTCTAGATCTAGTACTATATCCAAATATTACATAGATGTGTCAAACTATGAAATTTTTTATATCAAGATCATGGGGATATATCGAGTCATTGTATGAATGAAAGTAACTATTGCTAAAACGTCGTCGATATATCTAAATGTCGAGCTGAATCAAGTGCATCCTGTGATTGGACAAGTGACTCTTAAGACCCACTTCCATCATACAACTTTCTTTTTCTCCAAAATGGAATGTATGAATTTTGGAGAAAAAATCCTTAAAGATTTCATTTAAATCAATTTAACAAAGTCCCAATCATTAATATTTAGCAGAGTGTCAAATGAGGCATTAGTCTTATTTATTGGAATTATGAAAAATCACCTATTGCTACATCACATATTCAAATCATATAAGTAAGATGTGGTTTTATAGCTAGTGAACAGAAAGACAATGCTAATTATAGCGTGCAAGTTTCAACCTAAAAAGAACAGAAAGGAAATTTGGAAATCCCAATAGCTGGAAGTAACATATGAAAGCGATCGAGACTTGGTTACTCATAGTGCTACAAAACATCTACAGAATTCTATTTACATGAATATACAAATAAGTATTTACAAGTAAAAGTTATAAGTAAGTAACCGAAAAAAAATTAAAATAAAGATTAAAACAAAGATAAAATTATGGTAGTTTTGAACATAAAAAATATAATATTGCTTGTTTTAAAACAGGTACTTTTCAGAGCATGCACGGAGGGTACAAAACTTAAACAAATTTCCTCAAATCTGATGGAATTCTGTTTTATTTTAGATAAATTTCACATCAGGAAACCTAAAGTACAAACCATTGGAAATAAATATAACTTTTGAAAACATAGAGCACAAGTTTGACTTTGTGAGATTTTCATGATTTTCATACAATAGATATCTGATACACACGCGTGAAATATTATGAGGAAGATAAAAATTGATCTCATAATACTGATGGCCTTACCAAACTCATAACCTCAGTCAAGTCACCCTATATGTTATGTTTCGTGCCCTCATTTCAACATGATAACCGAAAAAAGTTTATTCTGAAGTTTACATACTTTGAAAAAAATTGCAACAAATAAACGAATTACCTTTAATAGTTCTCCTTATTTCTGCCAATTTTACGACGTCTTCCCTAGAGTTCGAGGCATCTTCTTTTTCTGTATTTCAAAAACAAACTTATGTATGAAAACATATACACATGTCTAAGCTGATGTAAGTATGGGAGTCCTTAACCTAGCTGTGTAATCAATCTTAAAGAAACGATGGTATCACGTGTGGCATTGTAAATAAAAGCATTACTTTTCTAGCTGAATTTTTATAAAAAAAAAAAAAAAAAAAAAAAAAAAAAAAAAAAAAAAAAATCATAATTTGACATCTTTAAAACGCGATCGATTTCCATTGTGTATATTACAGCTTATTAGTAGCTTTATTTTAAACATTTTTTCTTTAAGTAAATGAACACGAGTTTTTGTTAAGTGTTCACTTTGAAAGAACTATTACATATTATATGTGACATTTGCTATAGTTTGTTTTGAGTAAAGTGAAAAGATTTTAACATTCCAGTCGGGGTTGAAAAGGGAAAGAGGTTAACAAACACGATTTCAGAAATTCATAATATAGATATATTTTATCTCGTTTCATAAAAAAAACCTCTTTATGAGGAAACCAAAGATTTTCTCACACGTTAGGTGACTTTACCGAACTCATAATCTGATCTCTGTAAAGCTTCTCTAAAAACAACTCATCAGGGTCCTTATTCAAACAAGTTGACCGAATACAAGTTGTTGAGTTGATTTAGTTTGATTTTATTCTGAAAATGGCTAGGTTCTGATTCCTATGGCCTTTTGGCCTCAATAGAAATCTCATTTTCTCATTATCAGAAATTTTATGAAGGTGTCGAAAACCTCATCCATGTTATTGGAAACCTCATGCTATCAAAGTGCAGTAATGTCCTAGGCCCGGTACCTTCGAGTTATTACCACATTGATCTTGAATTCACTGTCACACTTTATGTAAGCTTGAGGCTTCTATGTGTTCTCCGTGTATTTTCCCATGAAAAAAAATTCTTTTTGCATCATATAAAAATTACCTTTAATAGTAGTTCTTCTCATTTCTACCAATTCTAACATGTCTTCTCTAGATCTAAAAGGGATCCTCTTCTTAAATTTCAAAATGAAAACAATTTTTGTTAAGCATAATTTTTCAAAGTCAATTCAATCAAATAAAACAATAATTTATTTGCAACAGAACTTGTTTCGGCAAACTTGATACAAAGGTTATAACGTTGATGCAATATAATTTAAGATATTTGTTACGATAATTCACATTACTACTTTAAAAAAAAATAACTTTTAGAAATCATTAAGCGTTTTGGTTTCAAAAAAAAATGTAGCGTTACCTTTACATATTATTTTCTTTCTCCGAAATTGTACTTCGACATCTTTAGAGATGAAAATATCTCGCTCTTCTTTATTACCTAAATTTAGAAAAAGCTTATTGCTGACTGTTATGACATTTTTTTTTTTAAATTGTATGTTGGTTCAGTAAAGAAAATTAATGTTTTTCATCGAAATATATTTTTTTGGTTTAGTGATTTGTTACAATGAATTCATCTTGCTATGGGAAGATATTGAAAGTATAGAAAATTTTACAGATGGAAAAATGAATTTACACGTTCAACTTTTTTTAAGGAGTCTCTTGTGTCATTCAAATATGTCATACCCCCTCCAAAAGAAGATAATATATCAGCATAAGCTAAAAGCGGAAATGCTTCTGATGACTTGTCAAGACTTGAAGATGACCTTAGAAGTAATGCCTGATATTTTAAACACTTAGTTTAGGTAACATCCTACACTGTATGATCATTAAGAATAAAATGAGATCAGCTTTATTAGACATAAGTTTTATTTGAGGATCCTTATTGAAACACACTGCAATACAAATAAAATTATATTAAGCACATTTATTTCAAAATAACTCTTGAACTAACTTACGTAAAGAAATATTAATATATGAGGCACAGAAAAAATCAATTCATGGCCCAGAATTAGAGAGGAAGTTATTATTCTTTTCATGTGAAATTCTCTGTATTTATTTGGTGGTTGTGGTGGGGTGGTGAATGATATTCTTTTTTCCTGTAGACTCTTCGACGGCAATACGTACATGTATATACCTTTTGATAATACTCTAAATCCATTAATACGATATAAGAACTGAATCACATCAGTAATATCACTGTTCGATATCTTCACCTTTTTCATTACAAAATTAAATCCATTATAGCCACAATCAGAATACAATGGCTTGATGGGGAAATGTTAGGTATATTATAATAAAAATAACCAGAATTTGAAGCCAAATTTTTATTCCCTTTTTCTTTGTTTTGATTTTCCTTATATAAAGAAGAAAAACATGGCTGTAATACGGGTCCTAATATCAGTGTTGCTGAAATGTCTATGAAAGTATAAATAAATAGTGACTTGTTTTTGTGTTTATAGGTTTGTTGATGAATGGCACAGAGAAAAAGATAAAAAAAATTTTGTATTTACTTCATACAATTTGAAAACAATATCCTTTTTCCGAGAAATAACACGTACTTTGAATTTCCTTGGAATGTTTTCTTCGTTTCCAAAGAATAACTGCTATAGCTATAACAACGATACAACTTAGAAGTGCTGGTAGGGTACTAAGGAATATCACTGTCCTGCAAAGACATAAAAAATTTGCAGATGACAATTAGTAAAATACAATTAAGAACTGCAATACATATTTTTTTATATTCATTCTGAATTTGCCAAAGCATGTAAGAAAAGTACAATATTTAACAACAATAAAAATCATAGAAGAATGGAAAAATATCTCAAGTAATGTTTTTGTCATCTATTTATTTTTTCATTCTTAATTGACTAGTTTTAAATAAAATGTAATGCTCACTTACTCATTCTGAGTATCATCCGGTGAAGGACTTGTAACATCAAAAATTCTTGAAAAGGTTGACTCCACATTTATCATTTTTTGACAAGACATATCTTGAAAGCAAACAGAGAAATCGATTAGAAAGACATTCCATCAGGAAGATGTTTGCAATAAATACATGTGGCATCCAAAACATAAAAAATAAGATTTTCAAGTTTAAAAAAACTAAAGCATTACAACAGATTTGCAGCATTTAAAACAAGGTGTTTTTTTTCCAGTTTCACTGCCATGAAATCACCCTGCTACTGGACTTGATACTACACAGCTGGGATAACAATTATAAAAAATAACAAGATATGTTTGTGAAACACTGATGCCCCCTTATGGCAACTTATAGCGAAGGTTAAAATTTCTCAAAAGCAAATTAGATATGTTGATATCCAAAATAAAGTCTTGTACCAAAAACATACCTAAGAAATATGAAAACCCTAGCAGCAACCATTGAAAAGATATGGAAAAAATTAAAGTTTTTCAAAAGTAATTCAAACATCAAGGTCAAGGTAAAATGGTCAAAATTAATGGTGCCCAAGAAAAAGCCTTCTCACAAGAAATACACATGTGAAATATAAAAGCCCTAGTATCAACCATTCAAAAGTTATGGCCAAGGTTAAAGTTTTTCAAAAGTAGGTCAAACTCCTAGGTCAAGATCAAAGGGTCAAAGTTGTTGGTATCCGAAGGTAGGTCTTGTTAAAAGGCCTACACTTGTGAAGGATGAAAGCCCAAGCACCAACTGTTCAAAAGTTATAGCCAAGGTTAAAGTTGGGTAAAATTTTCTAAAACTGGGTCAAACTCCAAGGTCAAAAGGTCAAATTTGATGGTACCCAAAGAAAGGTCTTGTCAAAGGGAATACACATGTGAAATATGAAAGCCATAGCTCAAACCAATCAAAAGTTATGAGCAATGTTAAAGTTTTTGCAGACAAACAGACGGACAGACGGACGGAGAGGAAAAAAACTACAGTGTATATACCCCCGAATCTTCGATAAGGGGGCATAAAAATAATTCAGAGAGTAACCTGGCTAGCTTTCTGCTTATGATAACGAACTTTGGATAGTAGGGGATATACATTGTACAGAAAAAGGAATTTACATTAAAAGGGGGAAAAGCAAATAAAAACAAAAGTTAAGTCAGCATACTTATCTCGCATGTTGACATAATTTTCTTGCATGTTAACATAATTAACTCGCATGTTAACATAATTAACTCGCATGTTGACCTAAATAATTTCCATGTCAACATAAATAAGTCGCATATGAAGATAATTATATCACATGTCAACATATTTCATAATGGTGTAGGTTCATCCTGTGATTATATTGTATCTATGATATCAGATTTTGGCTCAAGCAAGTAAAGTTACCCATTATTAAAAATGGATTCCCAAAGCGTTGTAACCGGCACATGAACATAATTATCTTGCATGTAGACATAACTATCTTGAATGTTAACATACATTTCTTGAATATTGACATACTTTTCTTGGATATTGACATATTTTTCTTGCATGTTAACATAATTGTTCGTGCATGTAGGGGGTAGAAATATACCACCATAGTATCGAGTTCCATTTTTGTCAAAACCTAAATAAAATCCTGAGGAAATCCAGTTGCACAAATTTCACAAGCTCACTGCTCGGTTGATAAGATACGCTACTCATTTTTAACGAAACGGTTTACAGAAAAACAATGCATGGTTGATGTTAAAGCTAAAATAAATGTTTTGTACAGCACTTTTACACACATTCCTCGACCCTGATAATAAATTCTGACTCATAATCAAAAACAAGAGGCCCATGGGCCTTAACGGTCACCTGAGTATATACAACAATTTAGAAGTTAAATACACTGGTAGATGAAGCTTTGTTGCACTAAAGCAAGAGAATTAGGAAGATAAGGATCAACAAAATAATTAGTCGAGTATTCAGTATCAACTCATACATTAAGTTCTAATCTGTCCCCCACTTAACACTATCACCATGCAGACTATTAACAAACTATTAGTGCTTCTGTACTATTTTTAAACCCATATTAAGACCTCTTGCATTGACCTCTCTTATGGTCTTTGAAGAACTTTTAATAGGATAAGTTATTTTTGTCTCATTTTTATTTATCTATTACTTACAGGTCTACCTGATTATTAAAACTAAGAAAGTACTTTTTGAATTATACGATAAACATTCTTGCATAATTATCTTATTCTATTAACCTTTCAAATACATTATTTACAGTGATTAATTATCAAAGGTGAATTGAAAAGGGGAATAACTTCTGTCAGTAGAATACAAATTAATAGAGCCCTGCCCAGGACCAGAATGCTTAGACAAATGGTCCAGATGTTCAAAAATCTGTTAGAAATACGCTTACTTATATCATTTAAACTTTTACTCAGTTTGCTTCCGATATGCCCAGAAGCAGAGAAGAATTTCACAGGTACAATGCATTTTCACTACAGATTCAACAAAGCCTTACCCTAACACCAGAACCCAAGACCAAGGGTCAAGAAATTTACAAATTTGGAAGAGTTACCCTCATCATCATAATTATGGACTTCAAAGAATTAACACTTTTCCAATATATTATCAAAAGCCCCACCCCCTCGTTATGCCAGAACCCCTGACCCTAGGACCACAGGATTTTAAAAATTCTGTTCGAAGCTCCCATTTTCATCATAGCTAAGCAATTTATTTATCAGCTCAACACTAAGGAGCAGACAGGATTAATTAATGATTAATTGATAGAATTAATGCTTTTTCACGATATAATCAAAAGAGCCCCCCTTTCCCTGCTCAAGAACCCCAAAAACTGAGGCCATATATCTAAAAATTTTGGAAGAGGCATCCTTGCCTATCATAATCATGCACTTAGTTTGTTTAAATAATCAACAGTAGCAGAGAAGAAGATTTTCAAAGAATTAATGCTTTTTCACTATATAATCAATAGAGCCCCGCCCTAACACCAGAACCCCTGATCCTGGGGCCATGAAATTTTTGAACAGGCATCCCTATGCATCATAACTTGCACTTAGTTTGTTTAAATAATCTCCAGTAGAAGAGAAGAAGATTTTCAAAGAATCAATGCATTTTCACTATATAATCAATAGAGCCCCGCCCTAACACCAGAACCCCTGACCCTGTGGCCATGTATTTCATAATTCTGGAAGAGGCCCACCTCCTCATCATAACTATGTACTTAGTTACGTTATTTAATACCCAGGAGCAGAGGAGAAGATTTTTAAAGAATTAGTGCATTTTCACTATATAATCTATAGAGCCTCACTAAAACACCAGAACCCCTGACCCTGGGGCAATGAAATTCACAATTTTGGAAGAGGCTCTCTTGCTCATCATAAATATGTACTTAGTTACTTTATTTAATACTCAGGAGCAGAGAAGAGATTTTCAAAAAATTAAAGCTTTTTCACTGTATAATCAATATAGCCCTGCCCTAACATCAGAGCCCCTGACCCTGGGGCAATGAATTTCACACTTTTGGTAGAGGGCTCAATGCTTATTACAAGGATGCCAACAGTTTGACTGCTTGATGTCCAGGAGTAAAGAAGATTTTTAAAGATTGCATTATTTTTAGTGGTTTTGGCCCCATCACTCAGGTCCCGGGGGGGGGGGGAGGGGGGCAGGGACCATGAAATTCATAATTTTTGTTTCCCTTCACCCATAGATGCTATATCCCAAATTTGGTTGAAATTGGTTAAGCGGTTTCAGAGAAGAGGCTAAAAAGGTTCAAATGTTAACACTCGACGCTCGACGCACGCCGACGGACGAGAAGGGATAGCAATAGGTCACCTGAGTGGCTTAGGTGACGTAATAATTAACAATCGCAATATTTTAGAATTTTGATTTTACTTTTTTTTAATAAATCCTTTTGATGCCAGTACCTCGTAAAGGAATAACAATATTCTGTATTAGATTAAACTTAGGAATTATTTAATAATAATTCTATTTACCTCTCTAGTAAATTTGAGGTGAACAGACCCTGATACATTGTAACCATGGGATAACCACGGTAAAACCTTTTAATCTAGAAGTTATCCCAAAGAATATTCTTCAATCATTGAAATATTTAACATCAATTTATGTCCTTAGCATTTAAATTTTGGAACAGTGTAACAGCACCTATACTCTAAGATTTATGCTAGTTCTCAAACAACTGGACAAGACATTTCTTTTCCTTTCTTTCTTATGTTGTATCATCAAAATCATGGTATTTTTTAAATTCAAATATTCATATTCTTTTTTAAGCATAGTATTGGAGCTTGTGAAAACTTCTTCGTTAAATTTTGCTGACTATTCTATTTATGTCCTGATTATTTTTACTGACTTGCCGATTTATTGTCGTTTGATTCTCTATAGCAGAAAACAATAACAATAATTCTAAGTGTTTTATTGTATAAACGTTCAAGTGTACATCTGTAAATCACGCAAATAAAACCATCAACATGTTCATGTGTAACAGTGATACCCAAATAATGTGTGGACTTTCTGCTAATAATGCCCAAAGGAGATTGAAACTTCAGGTGTCGACACCATTCTGTACAATTGTATTGCTTTTTTTTTAATCGGGTAGGTAAACACTAACAAAACAAACAAGAAATAAGTCACAGTTCCTGATATTTTTCAAATGTTTATTTCTTGAATAAATGTACTCTTTTAACAACTTGTTTACAAATTAAATATTAATTTCTATATTAATCCCCCGATAATTTTTCACATTGTTATGTGACGGAAGAATACCTGGTAATTTTATTTCATGGTCATTTAAATACTTATTAAGTTTAATTAAAGAGGGGTTAAAAACATAGCATAGAATGCTTCTTTTTAGTGTGGTATTAGCTTTTTCAATTAAAAAATCCAATACGTTGGGTCGCTCTGAAAATCTTATTGTATTGACAAGTTTTCTTTCCCCTTTTTTAACAACTTTCATTTTTTAAAATTAATTCTAGAATGCAATTGTGTAAATTTACAGCCCCAGAACGCAGTTAGTAATTTTAGCTATCTCTATTTATATAAATTTTGTATTTTGTAATAAATCCTTGGTTTTTTAATTCTTTTTTTAAACACCTTTTGCTGAAAGTACAAAACAACAACAGGGAGCCTGCAAGTTCAAAATACACTAGGGGTGGAGCTATCATGTCACTCAGAAGAACCTTTTTCACGCATGAGTGAACAAAGCAGTCCAAGAATGCTAAGTCTACTTTCTAGAGCAGTCCAATAGCAGTCCCAGAGCAGTTCCACAACGGTCCCAGAGCAGTCCCACAGCAGTCTCAAAGCGGTCTGCTTTCTAGGACTACTTGAGTGTCAATTTGGGTCTGGTTGGTACAGTAAATCTTGTTTCTTTTTTACTTTGTTGGCAGTTTTTTTTAATTGAATATTGTATAGTTTGCATCGTTTAATTCAAAAATTTATTATAAACTTGAACTGTAATGAATAGTTTTGAAGTTTAAGGTTCTGATCGAGCTTTTCTTAAAAGCTGATGAGTGACATACCTTAAATTAATATCAAAATTAATGCGTTGTGAAATTTGTTACAGAAATTTACATTTGAATAAATATAGTTTCAACATTCATGAGAATGAAAACCGATAAAAGTAATTATGTATCTTAGTTAAGTTATATATCATTTTGATCTGATGCATCTGATTTGCAATCATATCAACGTCTAGGAAAAGCAGTTACAGATAATCCATAGAATAGGATTTTCAGACCTTCAGAAAAACGGTCAGAAACAGAGACATACGGAAGTCATGCATTTCATTTTAGTATAAGCACCACTGGTCTCTATTCAGTTGAATAAATAATTATTAGCAAAAGTTATATTCAGATACTTACAGAAATTTGATGATGTTGAAAGATAAGTAGAAGGGCATGCTTTCGTGTGGTTACTGCAGGTCGTATTGTGATTGTTCTGAAGTTCACCCATGTCTGTGTTATAAACCACACATATGCCTAGTGTAAAATTGTAAACGTGTCATTATTTCTGAGCAAAAGCCAAACTAATACTTTTTATTCAACATTTATTCATATGTTCTGCTCATGCTTACCTGATATATTTTTTTTCAGAAAGCACAAACTTCCAACAATTTACTTTGCTCATGATCCGGAAGACAATGATATTTAAATTTATTTGGCTCTGTACATTTTTGCACATTTGCTAGAGCATGGCACTTCTTTGTCTTGGCTGACCTCATTGTTTCGTCAATTGTTTTAGGACAAGAACTTACAACTTCAGCTGTCCTTTTTGACCATGAACAATACTAGTTTAAGGATACAGTTATCTACAATTACAATTACACATCAACGTAAAAAAAATTGTAAAAATATTTGGTTTAGAATTTTATCGCGATTAAAATCTGATAAACACATATCTATCATTTAATGTTTTAAAAAATCATACTTCTTTTTTTTAATTGAATAGAAAATTATATTCATATTCCTTTAAATTTAATTTTCAAACTATATAAACGCACCATGATAACAAGATAGAAGAGAACGTAGATACTTCTACTTGCATTCATAGTTAGTCGATTCGTCTATGGATTCTGAAAATACAGTGGAAATCCAATTTGAAAAAAGAAAAAATGGAGGTTGAACTCGGTATCATTTTTGCTTTACATCGTTACAAAAAATGTACAACTTTGAGTCGGTGATCTTAATAAAATAAAGCAAACTTTTAAGAGTGTTTATACAGATCTTTTAAAGCAATTCTTTATATATAGCGGTTATCCCCGGCAGTGTGTTGGAAAACCCAGTTTAAATATGTTTATTAAACAATTATTAATGGATAAATGGGTATGTCCTCCAATATATAAATTTCTTCGCATAATATATACTTCAAGTATATTTCTAAACTATTATTAAATTATAACAAATTATATGTCTTTCCTTTTACAGTAACTGTATTATATTTTGATATCGATATAATGACATGAGGAAAATTATTATGTAAGAAGATTAACTCTTAAAACATAAATATTCTTTACAGTCTTGTAAAGAGTTATCTTTCTCTTATGCTTTTTCATAACAATAAAAAAATATATATGCAAAAGACATACCGATTAATGGAATTGAACTCTCGCTCCAATTTCAAGAAGCTACATCTTTATTTATAATCTTCCCTGAAAAAAAAGAACAGGGTAATTAGAATTTGATCTCTACACAAATACCTCTGTTGCAACCACTATTGAAATAACGTTCACTATTGAAATAATTATTTCAAATGAAATCATCATGTTCCTTTCTTTTCCAAATTAATGGCAAAGATGAACAATATACATGTATACCAAAATTACTTAAAACTTCCATACAATGTACATTGATTAATTGTTGGTTCTCGCCGAGTTGGCCAGATTCAGCTGAAGCTTGCATATAATATTTGCATGTTTTGTTTGAATTTAATGTACGTCAGTTAAATAAAAAAAATGACGGCGTATTAATGGTAATGTCTAGAAAAGAAAGAAAAACATAAAGAAGAAGGTACTGTGCCTACTTCCAATTTTCAGGTATGTTGTATAAAATCCTTTGAAAAATCACACTTCTCAAAACCTTTGTGGGCGATGCATGTGCTCTTTATTATTTGAAAGAAAAATTCCACTGAAAATTGATGTCTTAAAATATATATGATAAAATATTCTTAAGATATTAGTCCAAGAGATTGAGTTCAATCTACCCTACCTATAATGAATTACTTCATATCCTTATAAAGATATAATGCAGGGTCCTGTAAATGTTCAACCAAGCCTCTATCCTTACTCGTAAGAATGTAGTAACTGCTGGCTGCGAAGAGAAAATCTTCAGAGGTGTGCTATAACGTATTTAAGAAATGGTGTAAATCAAATGTTGATCGTACGAAAAAGTCCTAAGATTTTTTAATAAAATAAAAATAAAATACTTTTAAACGTCGATTAAACCAATTATATGACTTTTCTACGATTCTGGAATATTTTTTTATTATAATTGAAGACTATATTTTGTAACATAGATAACTATTTTCAATTAAAATGGAATTCGTTAATATTCATATCTTGTGATTGATCATCCACAAAATTACTTTTTTGAAATCATCCTGATTACACATACAAGAAAAGATTATGGATTTCCTTAATTGACAATAAGTATGTAGGTTTTGAAAATTCGTCTTCCCAAAATTTGTTGGAATTGCGAAGTGACTGCTTGTGCTCCTCTACGGTGCAAGGAACTTATTCTAATATTTAAATCACCATCACCAAAAGCAAACAAAATACAGCATACAGCTAGCATTAGGATCTGCATTTAAACAAATAGCATTTCCAGCATGAACATCAGTAGGCAAAGGATAGAACCAGCGTTTATTTACTAAAATCGGCATTGTCCTAGTAGCATCAATGAGATTTTTTTCAGTAAAAAAAATTATTAAAAAAAAAAAAAACAGTTAAAGAAATGAAAATAATACTATATACTTAAATATAGGGATTTCAAATTGTTAATAATTCATTTTCGAACATTCGCTAGGAATATTCGAATACATTGGAATATTCTATTAGATAAATAATTCCTACTTTATTTTATATATGCATTAGTTTACTCTCAGCAAGTACATATTCTGTGTCATGATCAGTATTTTGGGGTAATATTTCATGTAGAGTTTTGTAGGTGTAAAGTAACTTTATATTTGTCCATATTTTACAGGAATATAGTGACTGTAAGTATATACAGTCAAAAATTTATTCAAAAAACTATTTTTAAAATCAAATATGATTTATTGATCGTTTTACTGAAGACTAAAATGAGAGGGCCAACGGTTGTATTCCATGCAGGATTAACAATTATTTGCCACAGAAAGAGTTATCTTAATTCCTATAATGTTTTGAAAAAAAAAAGAATAATCGTGAAAGGCAAATTCCTTAATTAATTTCCTAATAATTATTTTAATGCTATTCATGAAAACTAGGAAATTTTTGCATTTAGTACGTAATTGAGTCCGTTTGACAAAACTTTTGATTACTTTTATACAAATTATCAAGAAATAAATTTATTTTTAAATTGATTCACTCTTTACACTTTTTAGATAGTCTGTAAGGTCAAAGTTTTCAAAAAGCAGAGGTAGCAATTAATTAATCGGTAGAGCGCTCGCTCCGTGATTGGGAGGGAGGTCGTGGGTTCGAACCTCCGCCGCGACTGAAATAAGTTGACAGGAAAAAATAGGTACATGTAGCAGCTGTTCCTTTGCGAAGCGCGTGTTGGCATTTCGAAGTAAAAATTCCTTCGGACCTTAAAAAAACGAGGCCTCTTGTCACAGCAGTCGTTGGTACGATAAAGATCCCTCACTGCTTATTGGCCGAATGCCGAGTAAAGGTCAAAGGTTTGGAGTCCTTCACCGGTATATGGTGAAGTCTTTATATGAGTGAAAAATTATTGAATTGAACGTTAAACAACATACAATCCATCAATTTAAAAGAAAACTCATGTCGTGTTTTTTTCAAATTTCATCAATAACTTTTTTCACTGATCTTGGTAAATCCCATGTGAATGCGAACTCAAAGAAAAGACACTAAAAGGTCTTTCACATCCCTTTCAAATTTGGATGTTTTACTGACTTTTGAAAATGTGGCGAACTAATAACTATCTATGTGACAAACAGGATGACTTCTGCTTTTACAGTGTCAGATTCCCTTATTGTTTCTGAACATATTTTTTTTAATTATTCAAAAGGATTGGACACAAATTCTTACAACAAAAATTATATCACAGGGTGAATTAAACTTAATTGATAAATAATTAATATTTAATTAATCAATATTACTGGTTATCAGGTATCTCCATAAGGCATTATATTATTATAGTAAATAGTGAATTCACATGTATCATGAAAAAGGGGGGATATTTGTTACTGTTTATATTAAATGTATCAGGACAAGTAATTTTAAAATAATGTAGAGAAAATATGCTTGCTCTAACTGGCATCTGATTACAACTCTGATATTCAACGCTTCACATTTAAATGGAAATTAAACGCATATAAGAAAGTCTTACAAAAAGAAAAGCTTAATCTAATTTTGCATGTAAAAAATAATCATTCTTACATCGATTTTGAACCAGGTCTCTCTACGTACATGTAGAATATTTTTTAATGTTTCATGATGTAAATCTTTACAGATATAGTACAACTCATTTAAATGGTAAAGTTATTCGTACATGACTTTTTCTTGAATAATAAAGCTGCCTTTAAATAAAGGAGACTACATGAACACCGCACTTTTTTCGTGTTTCGTCAATGCTTTTCCAAGAATAATCATACTGATATTCTGCGATTGTGCTTTTTTTTTCTACAAAATACTTTAATTATCTTGTATAAATTTATCTTCTATAAAAAAAAACTACAGTTTTCTGAACTTAGACACGCTTATTTTAAGATTTGCCTCTTCCGTTAGCCAGGTAAAAAAACTTTTGCATCAGTTGAAATTGTGGCTTTTCATACATTTCCTTTTCTGCATCGGATAAAAACATGGTCCTAAAAATACGATTTTTATTGGTACCTGTACATCCAACCTAATGATACATTTTAAGAACGATTTGTTTCAGTATGAATAGTTTCCATGACTTCGGCAATCCATCATCGAATAATGTGAATTGCAAACTTCATTCAATTTTTATCGCTCCCATCCTGAGATCAAACTATGAACTGACTAAATCTATATCCTACGTATTTCAAATATCATATACGGTTGCAAAGCGTTTATTTTAGTTGCATGAAAACTAGACTTGGTGGTGTCAATTTCAACTGTTACCTACCAAAACAAGCACCATTTATATAATACCATAGCCATATCGTGAATATTATTTTCATAAAGAATCATAAAGTCGATATGCATTTAGAATCTTTCAATAGTAAAACAAGTCTATATGTTCTCATATACTTGATCATTTGATCAAGTTTAAGCCAATCAGAGAGCACGCAATAAATGAGAAAAATAATATTATCTGGTATTCGTGATCGATCGAAATTGCCCTGGTTGTCGAAGTTTTGCCCTACCCTACATGAATACAATCAGTTAAATTCGGTACTGGCAAGGAAAACATGACATTGCCAACTAATAAATGAATCTATTAATTCAAATGCTCGTCTATTTAATCATTTTCTAAGTGAAACAACATCTTGTATTAGATGCTGGTATTACAACGAGGATAACTATCTTTTTGTCATAAGCTACTCTGTCTATAATATCAGAGAATATTAATTTTTGATTGTCTAAAGAATAAATAAGAATCAGAAAACTTTTCTTTCGATTAAATTTAGCATAGCTTGCCGTTTGGAGATAGGCTCATACCTGATAAATCTAATTGTATATCAAGTCTTCAAAGAGATTTTGATAATTTAATTCATTTTTCGCATTTTTTTATTTACCTATTCAGTTTAATTGTTTGTTACACTTTCATTTTGTTGTATTTTAGGCATACTTGGATTCTGGACTATTTTCCATTTACATTCACTTTCCGTTTTGTTGTTTCTTGCACTCTCTCATTCTCTTTCCTATACTTCATAATGTAGATATATGCTAAATTATAGCTCCTGTGTATAATTTGACTCTTCATTTTCTTTCTTTTCCAGTTATTATTACATTAGAAATTAATAAAATTTATTATGAACTACATTATCATTGTCAAATCTTACATATTATTGTTATTTTTAAACATTAATTTTGTAACATTGTTTCTTCAGTTCAAAAAAAAATTAAACTTCCTCACATTTTTTTTTTCAGAAACATAAGCATTATATTTATATAGAATAAGGTTATAGGTATGAAGTGAGGCTTACTTTCCTCCAAAATTAAATCTATTACTTATTTGTTACAAAGAAAATTTGAAAAAGAAAAAGAAATAGCACTAATTAATTACCACAGCATCAAATTAAGAATATGATTATATTTCAAAATAATATTAAGTGTCATACACATTAAAGAGCTAGATTCATTTTATGCATAAAATGACCCAGTAAGATATACCAATTTATTGACAAACACCTTATGTTCCATTTTAAACATCAAGATAAAGTAGAGACTTAGTGCTTTCATTTCCTATCAAAATTTTTCTCCTTAAAGTCAAGGTCTTGGAAAAAAAGCTTTATGGAATTACGATGTTCTTGAATTTTAAGGAAAACATGTATATTTAAGTACTTTCAGAGAAGAAAAATGATATGAGCGCACACTCTGATCTAAAAAATAAAACATGTTTTGTAATTCTCAAAAACGGTTTATCAGTAAATAATTGCATATTTTAGATCAGAGATTGCGCTCTATATTAAATATCGAAAAATAGCTTTAAATATTTGCTGTTTTTGTAGAATTGTTCAGGATATGAGGAAAATGACCCATTTCATGACGTCATAATGCATTGACTAGCCAGAAAATTACGTCATTTTTGGTAGATTCGCAATCGCCAAATGTCTAAATGAAATTTAATGCATTGTCAACTAAAACTAAGCAGTTTCAGTTTTTCAGAAATTCACAGGGCAAAAAAAGGCCCTAAGTGTAAGTCTCTATCGGTCTTCGAATTGTTCTTTATATCGAAGAACATAACAAAGTGATGTCTTTTAAGTTAGATAATATTATGTTGTTTATATATGCTTTTAAAAAGTCTATGAGCAAGAGTTATAGCTTTCTTTCTTTTTTCCTTTCTTTTCTGGAGGAAAAATATACTACTACCTGTAATAAATATGGCAACAAAGACGGGAAAGTAGATATGGGGTATCTTGCGGGGATATTATCTATTAAAATCTCGAATTTAATTGTGCAACAGTGATTGTAAATACAATGAACGATACCCTTTTCCTGATTTCTTTAGTAATGGTCGTTCGTAAGATGTCGATATTTTTCTATATAAATCTAAAAGTTGCGTATTTATTGCATGTTATACAAAAAAATATGTACTGTCGTTTTTGCTGTCTAGCATTATTTTTTCAAGGACTCTCACGAACAGGGGAAAGAGAGAGAGCACCCACGCTTACCAACTTGTGAGGAACTCACACCTGACAAAGGACCTTTCCTATGGGGAAAGTTCAGAATTGTGGGGAAATCTCTCGTTCCCCACAAATATGGTCATGGTTTTTTTTTTTTTTTGGATTCTACGTGGTCTACTGATAAAATTTATTCGATTTGTGGTCATTTTCGTAAAAATCCCCATAAGTGGGAAATTTTGACAGTCTGTTTTATCACTGCACCGTAAAACTAATGTCTGAGGATGCTGGGAAATTGTTCATTCGGAACGCGGCGGGATTTAAACTGGTCCCCCAATGATCGGTTACTTTCAAAGGCTAACAAGGAGCGGAAAACCAACTTATTGCGTGTAATGGCGGCTCCGAGGTGACAGTCATATGGTAAGTAGATTTTTATTTTAAAAAATAGCTTACAAATAACAACCTGCATAGTTTTTAGCGACCTAAAGCATGTATGCAGTTATATGTATATAAACTGTAGACGTTCATAGTAGAAAAGTAAGATTTAATCATGTAGTCTGGTAGGGCTTATTGTTACGTGAAACTTTAAACGTTAAACCCGACAAAGATTTTATTTTATAATGGCTAAAACTGCAAATTTATATTCAATATTTTACCCCCCGGGACCTGGTAGGCGTTAGAAGCTTGTCCCCCTTTTTTGCAATACATATCTAGACTTTACGACCGGTAGTGATCAGCTGATCAGGGCGGAGCCAGTTGAAAAAGCATCTATACGTTTAATTGTTTGGTACTAAACTATGTATTGACCAATTTCAGAAGAGTATCACTGAGAACTCAGTCTTTTTAACTAAATCAAACTTATTTCTTGAATTAGCATTTTCCCCAGAAAGTGCAGAAAATTGCACTTTGATGCAGTGATAATTTTCAACTTTGAACTCCTCTGAAAACAATTCATGAAAAAATCTTGGAGATGTGTCTTTTTCTGTGCAATTTCAAACAAAGTTCTAAAAGTTTTGGGGCTATATACAACTGTTAATTTGTGACCAAACAGTTTACTTCTTGAATGAAATAACAAAGAAAACCAGTTCTGGTTAACATCTGAGCATGGGCATAATGAGAAGCAATCATACTTATCCATGCCTCATCGCACACAAGGTGGAAATACATCTTTTCCTTAAAAGTGTTCAAATTAAATAATCCCTAGTATAAATATATTAGTAGTCGTTTATTTGCGATTTTTTGTCTTTTTAAAATATAAAGCAAAATTGTGAAAAGTTGCCTTGAAATAGTTAAATAAAGCTACCTGAGGTAGGTAATTTTAGCTACGTAGCTAAATGTACTGATTGTACTGGACCTGCTACCCATTGTTATTCGCTCATATAAAAATCAGAATAAAAATAATTGCAGTAATTCTCATGTGCACTTAACCAGGCCAGGATTCAACTGACCAGGTCCCAGAGCTCCAAACTGCTACTTTTCCACCTATGTATCATATCCAACACTGGGAAACTGATTGCCTGACCAAGAACAACACTAGGACTGTGTATCTTTACAAAAAAGTATCACAATGCATCTCAGAACTTCAGAAAAATATATAACAATGTATGATACGAGGGCTGTTAAAAAATTATGCGGACTTGTTGCACAGAAAATAAATTTGACGACATAATCAAGCAAAAAGTCATAAATGATATAAAAGAATCTTTTTATATATGATCATCAAAATTTCATATCAAAATACTGTAAATTGGTATCAATTTCAAGTGATTTAACAGGACCTCTCATGAAGTCACGGCGCAGTAAAACCTTCAACGTCACGGGCATTTAAAAAAATGGGAGCTTTCATTTTCTCCATATTTTTCCTTAGTATTTGATACTGTATAGTTTGGGTTACCTTATCCACTCAGAATAAACATCCATATACCATTTCTGATTCAGCTGAAAAACTGTAAAACTATTATTGTGTGTTTTAGTCTGTGTTAAACCCCAAAACTGCAGATATTTCTGAAGTAAAGTTTGACATCAGTCGATCTCATTTAAATTCTTAACAGTCCAGATCAGCGTTTTGTCGATGAACTTCTTCCATCCCTCCCGGATTGCCTTTTGGCTAAGGTCTGACAGTCTAAAATTCTTTTTTACATTTTGTAGAGATGTGTCGGATATTCCGCTGGTTTACAACATGTTTCATTACAGATTATTTTGGATCTCTATTGGCGTTTTCCCAGCATGATTCATGAGTTGATAAAAGTGCGCTGCTCCGTCAAATCAAGAGATGTCATTTTTGCAGTTGATTTCGTAGGAAAATTACAATACTTCTGTTAGGCCAATTCAACTTAATTAGTAGATTATAATCCAGGGTCACCAAAAAAAAAGGGGGCCGGGTGGGAGGATTTTATTTTTTATTTATCAGTGGGTTTTTTTTTTTTTTTTTTTTTGTGTGTGTGTGTTCACTTTTGACGGTAATTCTCGATGTCTGAATGTCAGGTTGGGATGGCCTGTTGTCAATATTTCTGCTCACGAAATCTAAATACTTAATAATAAAACAATAAAAAGAAATTTTAGCGAAAATTTTGAATAATATCATAATATCATAATATCAAATATCATTTGAATAATAACATGAAATATGGAAAATAAATGAGTAAAATTTTGGATACCACATGTTTGTTTTTCAATATTTTTGCTTGCTCCGTATATCACCATCAGCAGTATCAAAACGGCAATATTTTTATGAGATATTAAATAAAATAAAAAAAAAAAAAATACCAAGAATTTATTGGAATTTTTAAGATATATGTTCCTGTGAAATTTCAATTCTATACAACATCTGTAAGAGTAAATAATAGCAGAGTCCACATAATTTTTGAACGGTCCTCGTATTATCATGTTTTTGCACTGATCAGTTTCTCATTAAAAATTAATTTCTTATTGAATCAAAATGGAAAAAATGTGGATTCATCAATTTCATCACTTCTTTTTCAACAAATCTGGAAAAAGAAATTTAACTTTTGTCGAGTTTTGCCATAGTGTTTTTTTTAATCAGGGGCATAATGCAAACAGGTTATCAGAAAAATAAATTAGTTATTTTACACACACGAAAAGTTTTTTAATAATAACTTAAATAACCTATTTTTATATCCTACTTGGACATTGATTTCTTGGGAGTTTGTATTTCCTGCTAATATGCATTGCATTTTGGGATTCCATTATGTAATACTGGAGTGCACTGACTCCAATGGAGAATTGGTGAGGAGGTGTAGATAAACAGCACTTTAGTCCTGCAATTGTTTTGGTCGCCCCCGTGGCGCAGTGGTTAGAGCGTTTGCTCAAGAGTCGCGGAGTAAGGAGTTGATCCTTACATCACAGGTTAGAATCCCACTGTGGGACGTGGAGACTGGTTCTTTGGATGATAAATCGAGGTACCCTGTCACAGTAGGTGCTGGCATGAAAAAGATTCCTCACTGCTCAATGACCCTAAGTGCCGAGTATAGGTCAAAATTTGCAGCTCTCCACCGGCAAGTGTTGGCGTCTCCATATGAGTGAAACATTCCCAAGAGGGACGTTAAACAACAGACAAACAAACTCCTTATTTTGTGGTTTTATTTACATGGTTTATATGTCAAATTTTTGTATTGGTGCACGAGCAAAAACCTTTGGTGCATGGGGTGTGAAGTTAGGGAGGAATGACATAAAATAACTTTAAAAACAAGTTATTTTTTTATTGAAACTATTTTGGAAAGATAACATGTTTGAGTTACTAATGCTTGGAAAAAGTAGGTCATAGCAAAGAGAGGTAACTCACTGTGACAAAAAAATAACTCATTTGAGTTATTTTTGACAATAACTTGTTTGTATTATGCCCCTGACTGTTTATGCAGATACTATAATCATGATAATTTTAAATTATCAATTACAATTCATGCTAGTTTTTAATTAAGAATTTAATGATAATGTACAATTCAGTTGTAATTATACCCTCGCTCAACTAGTTGCGGAGGGAATATAGCATCGCTACTGTGCGTATGTGTGTGTGTTAGTGTGTCTGTTACAGCTTGTGGGCAAGATTTAAAGAGAACCTTTGCACTATTAATTCTCAGCCTTGAAAAAGTTCACATATTTAAGTATGTGGCATTGTAAAAAGACAAACCCTATTCAATTTCAAGGTAATCGGTGAAATAGTTATTAAAGTATTATGTTTTTACTACCTTCAAACTTTGAAATTTTATGTATAAGTTGACAAAACTCACTTCCGGTTAATTTAACTGGTTAATTTGGGTCGTTTCAATAGAGTCGCTTCGGTAAGTTGTACTTTGTATTTGCGTATTGTCATATTATTATCGATGTGTATCTTGAGACAGTCTGTGTGAATTAAAAATGTCATCTCTGACACTGAGCAACTGAAATAATCGCGGTTTCAATACCAAATTACCACACGTGTCTGTTTTCAATATGGAATTTATTCTTGAGGTGCACATAATTCTTGAAAGAGCTCTACAAGTATAAAGACATTTCAAAAGTTTCATTGACCTCTCAACACCGCTATAATATTGTCATTTTTCACTACAAAAAAATATTGCTTCCGTGGGTATTCTCAGATTTGATGCATATTGCATGCAACTGTGAAGTATACTCAGGTAGGTAAATTAGGCCAAATAAAAAAATATGTGTGGTTCCGGTTACCCGACCGTCCCTATTTTATACCCCCGACCCTAAACTTTTTTTTGGCAATTTTCACATTTTTTCCGGAATTTTCCCCAATTTCCATCAATGGCTCCGGTTTGAAGTTTTAGTTTCGGCAATGACGACCTCCTTGCACAACATAGTGCAAGTGTTTAATAGTGTTAAATCCAAAGAAAGCTAGCATGTAGGTGTCCCCTACCAATATTGACTAGTATATTATCACACCACATCTAAATGTCATTTGCAAAGCAGTGATAGGTATAATTTAGAAAAATTAAGAAAATCATTTTGTTAAAAAAAAAAAAAAAAAAAAAAAAAAAAAAAAAAAAAAAAAAAAAAAAACCTACATACCTACCCTAATTTTTTTCGAGGTGTAACCGGAACCACACATATTTTTTTGTTTGGCCTTACTGAAATTTAGAGCATACATGATATGTTTCTGCTAGGAATATGGGAAACTGTCCAATCACGTATGCTTGTTATGTCCCAACTTCCCCCGATGATATCCACCTTGACATTTGTTAAAAATTTAATTAGTGTTGCAATACATTTTAATTTCTTTACCTTATTTTAAACTTTATATATAGTAATACTGGGTACCCTTGATTACTAGGCCTAGATGATTGAAGATAACGTCCCTCTTAAGAATTTTTTCTCTCATATGGAGACATTGCCATTACCGGTGAAGTTCCTGGTGCGAGGGGATCATGCTCCACTTAGTGGTGCTCTTGTTTTATCTAAGTTAACGCAATCAGAGAAAGAATTTGATTAAAATAAAACTTTCTGTAGCAGAGTGATGACACATAAAATGTATATTAGGGATTACTTAGTGAAAGTCCAACTAAAGAAATTCAAATAAACAAAGACCATTTCATCATGTTCATTGTCAACATTGCAACACAGAAAGATCATGAAAATTGAAAATGAAGTTGTTTATTCTATAATATAAACATTTGCAAATACTTTTTTAGATGAACCTATTGAAGAGAAAATATGTTCAATTCTGTATGAACCTATTAGGGGGTCAGAGGTTATGGCATCACACAGCGTGATGATATCTTGTCTACATATTTCTGTCATGGTGCAACTGGTTTTGTGAAGTTCTTCTTAGTTAATATCGATGAAAAAGATAAAATAATTGAAACATATGAAAATTATTCAATCAACAAATGTTCTGTAGATCTTCTTACGGTGTGAAGAATGTTTTGTATATTTTAATTAGTCTAAAATCGCACTTAACTTTTTAACCCAAAATTCCTTTGAAGTTATGTAAACTAAAACAGGCAATATTACCACCGCTATTGACTTCAAATATATTAAGAACTCATAAAATGGTGAGATTATTCTCAGTAGAGATCATTGTTCTTTCATTATAATAAACAGAGAATTCGTGAACCTGACTGATGACACATGAACCTTAACAAAATCATTTAATTTAATTGAAATGACAATTAGGGAATCAAAAGTAAACAATGTGCACTGCCAAAGGGGAAAAAAATGTCAGTGGCACGCCAGGTTAAATCTTGTGCATTCTTGTTAATATGTAGACGATGTAAGGTGTGTCTTTACTACCAAAGGCTATACATAGTACAATAACAACCTCCGTATGTCCAGGAAAAAAACAAATATTTTTCCTTTAAATATGCTCTCAGTAGCTCTGAAAGTACAAGAATGTGGCATTCTACTTTAGTTTTGCAGGAGGAACTTTGCAGGGTTTAAGTCACATCAAGTTGCCAGCTATTTCTGCTAGATTATACTATTAGATAATTTCTTCATAATTTAATTTTCTCTAAACATTAATCTTTTGGAATTATTAATATTATACTAACTTTGGGATATTTTTTTCTATGTAGTAGTTAATATTCATTAATACAGGCACGTTTTTAATAGTGGACTGACTTTCGAGTAATAAAACGACAACTTGGCACTTTAAATCATCATTTCATGCACGAATAATTGCAAATGGCATATTTTCATAATATCTTTATTACCTATTGTGCCCTGTATTGTAGTTGTATAATACATTCTAAACAAACAACCACTTAAAGTAATCCACGCTGTAACTTGCATCAGTTAAAATACGTTTGGAATTTTATTTATGTTGTTTACCAATAAAAGCTACGAAAATCCTGTAAATTACGCAATCGAAAATGAACGCGTTATAAAGATGTCAAGATATAATTATTTATTATCCTACTAGGAAAGTAATGTCTCTATTGAAATTAATGCATCATGTGACACCATTGCTACTTTTAGATTGATAAACAAAGATAGCCTCAAGAAAACGTGGTAGGCCATTCTGGATACAGCTAACTTTTGACATGAATAACAAACACCTTACACTTAAAGATACTCATCTTTTAATGTAACCAGTATTAACCATTTACTTTGTAATGACAGATATTAACCTTTTATTAATAATCGTAGTCAAAATGCAATATACCTCGTCGTCTCTGATTTCCCACGGACATGCGTGTGTACTGTTTACGCACTTCCTTCATCAATATAATTATTCATTCGACATGAAGAACTTAATTCTTAATTGCAGATCTTGCTTAATTGTTTTGTAATTACAACGACTTATTTAGTAAAACTTTATGGAAAGTATTAATTTTTCATTACACATCATGTTTCTCAAATAATTTAATCATTTTGTTTCACACAAAAATATTGGGGTTTATATAGCGTGTATTTCTTTAATATTATAATTTTATATGACTTTATATGTGACAAAGGGCAAATTCCAAACTGAGACCCAACAACAGCAATTTTTTTCTACCTATTGGAAAAGGGTCCACAGGGGTTGAAATATACGGTAGCCCGACGCCCGGGGCTAGTCGTTTTAAGGCTCGGGCTAGCTAATTTAAATGTAACGATAGTCCGTCGGACTAGCAGAATGGGAAAAAAAATATTGCTATATAATATTACTTTCGCTTTTCTACGTAGACTGTTTTCTTTTGCAGTCATTACCAAAACCCACAGGTTTAAGGCCAGTTAGGTTAAATTCAACTCAGTTCTGCAGGATTTTTTTTAATTAGGAATGCTACATGACTTATTTATTCCATAGTCTATGTTTATTCCTAAAAATGATCATCTTTTTTCTTAATCCGAACTTCCTCCATACCTCTGTTCATACGAAATACATGAAGATATGCCATTACATTATTTTCATTTACTCAATCAACTAAAGTGTAAGTGTTATATTAGTTATTTTAGATACAAAAATATATTTACACTTGCATTTAAAATATTTAGTACAAAAGGAAAAATAACAATAAAAAAACTGATAAAGTGGACGTGTCAATCCACTACAGACTCAATTCATTGACTGACAGGTCCAACGGACCCGTGACGCAAAATGTTTTGGTAAAGACTGCTTTTGGTTGAGAACTAGTTTAATTTGTTTCTGTCGCCATAGCGTTTGAAACTTTATGCTTTCATTTTGCTTTAAAAAATTGTCGGGCTAGTTAGTTTGAGGTTTGGACTAGTAATATTTTACTGATCAGTAGCCCCTGGGCTAGTGGGTTTTTCGGGAAAATTTCAACCCCTGGTCCAGTACTGGTTCAATTGGGAAAAATAGCATCGAAGTAGAAAAAAGGAGAATTTTCAGTCATTTAAATAAATGAAACCTATTTTGCATTTATTCTAAACTCATTACTATTACTCCATGTTTTAAAGAATAAACAACAAGTATTAATTGTCTTCATATCAATGTCCCTTGTTTTCGCATTTTCATGCTTTCAATTTGTCAAAATGTATGACACTTAATGCTGTCTACACCAAAGGTCCCGCCATATTACGACTAATTTCTACTTTCAATTGAAGTGGAAGTGAAACAATTAGTCAACTATTATGTTTCATTTAAAAAGAAATACGATGTCAACGTAGTCTGTTGCTTGGCAGTTGAATTGGGAATTTTTAAACTGAAAATTGGGAAAAAATAACGTTTTTTGGCATTGGGAATGGTACAGTACCGTTTATCGGTACCAGTTATATAAAGAAAAAAAAACACTGAACAAGCTAATTCAGAGAATCTGTGTCCCCCGCTTAAGGAAAAAAGAAGAGTATGCTCGGATCTAAGAGGTGGGGGTTGGGGGGGGGGGACACTTTAAGAAGAGCTGGCGGGGCCATAGGGAGTTATCATCAGTTATGATATAAAATTTCATTGCAAAAGCTCAAAAGCATCTTGAGATATAGTCCGGAAATGAATGTGTTACACACAGACAGAATGTATGAATTTATGACCTTGATCTTTGACCTTTTGACCTCAAAATATATAGGGGTCTTCCTTAGACTATAGGAAGTTGTGATATAAAATTTCACTGCAAAAGCTCAAAGGCTTCTCAAGATATTGTGTGGAAATGAAAGTGTTACAGACAGACAGAAATACAAACAGGTGGAAGGAGACAGACCGAAATTAATATCCCCCACTTTCAGTGAAAGCGGGGGATAATATATTAGGTCCCATCATGCAAGCTTCGGCGATGTCAAACCCAATATATTGGGTCCCCGCACACAAAGGGGTAATTATAATAAAGAAATATTTAAAAAAAAAATAACGTACCTTTAATAAAACCTAAAAAATAATTTTAAAAATTTTCAATCTGCATTTGCCAACTCTTCTTTTACACATATTAAATTGAGACCTTTTAGAGTTAAAACGTTGATGCTAGTGACAGGAACAAGTAACTATATATATGCAAAAAATACTATCAATCAGTGAATCTCTTCTGTGTTATTGACCAGCACCAGACACTGTACTTGTGACATATTTTTCACTTTTAGTTAGGGCTGAAACAATACGCTCCCCTCCACAATACGATAAATATAGCGATACTTGTAGGGCTGAAATGATACGCCCCCTCCACGGTATGGTACTTATCGCTATACTTGTGTCACAATTCTATTTTTTCAATACGATACATTTTAAAAAAGAAACAAATCATAAGGTTAAAAATAAACAACATGTATTCAGATTTCAAAAGGCAAGTAAAAGGTGGTGATACAATAAAGAACACTACTTGTGCTTTTGTAGATTATGTAGAGCACTTTGTTCGTGTCAATACTGGCAGTGGCAGTCTGCTCTGAAACTTTCTCTGTCGCAATTTTCTCCTTCGTGTGTGTCAAACTATTAAAATGAGGTGAACCCGATCTATTTCAGGGAGTAGCCGAACCCGATTATAAAAAACGAACAGAACCAAAAATCGATATACTGAATCGAACATTGAACCGAGCAATTATATTGAACAATATTGATATTTTGGTGAATCGTTTCAGCCCTACTTTTGATTCACAATAAAATTTAATAATGAAGTAAAGAAAATAAGGAGGATTTATAATAGGTATTTGTCCTAAGGCCCTCCTGATCATGGACTACAGCCGCAGTGTAGACAGAGTAGGAAATAGAAAGGGAAAAGGGGAATAAATTAACTTGAAAATGTTTAGAAAATTTTTCACTACTTTTATGTTTTTTTTCAATTTTTTAAATCTAAAATATTAATGGCCAGTAAATTTTACAATTGTACAGTAAATAATATATACAGGACAATTGTCCGACAGATTTTTGACTGATTTTGGGAATTCTGCACAATGCTATTGAAGTTGGGATGAAATCATCAGTCTAGAGATTGATTGCAGGAAATCAAAATTGGCAGCAAAAATTGAATTAAAATTTTCCAAGGGGTGGAAAGCACAAACTATACCCTTGGGTATAACTTTGTACAATCTAGTTAATAAAATAAGATCTTCCGAATCCGCTATCGCTTCTCAAACATCTAACAACATCCCATTTGAGGTCCCATCAGACTCAGAGTGACCTTTTGATTATGAATAAACATGAAAATTTTAACCAATCAGAAATTGAGCTTCTGTATACGATTCTAAAATTAGTTCCACGACTACCGGTACATCTTAAAATTATTGATGCTCAGTAGTCTGTCTTACGTTAAATTAAAGTAAATTAGTATAAATTGAATGCATAGTCTGCCAATCTGGTAATCTTGCCTGAATAACACAAACAAAAATGCACAAACTATACAAGATATCCCCCACATCACATTCATACATGTATAGCACGGCCTTTGCCATGCATATTTGTTTACTACGAAACTCCTCGGGAATTTAGGTTTTAGCATTGAAAAACGAAACGCATCCGAAATATAAGCCAAGATTTTGGAGGCAGCAATTTCATTGGCTATTCAAAAGGTCGCTCTGATGTGACCACGAATGGGGTGTTGTTAGATGTTTGAGAATTGGTAGCAGATTCGGAACATTAATTTTGATTAGTTTAAACTTTGTAAGACTCAGACTTGTTTTAAAACAATATAGACTGAGGCATTTAAATAATCACAAATGCATGTTATTCAGATTTTGTTAAATATCTTATGCATCTGAATACCGAGGAAAATAAAAATTATTTTAATTTAAAAAATTATTTCACGGACATTTCAGAGGATTATCGTTGTCTTCATTTTTCTACAATTCTGGTTTAGTATGATTTTGACATGACATATCGAAATGTTTTGAACGTCATAGTTTCATTGTTAATAACATTACGTCACAGACTAAAGTTTCCTTGAACGCTCCACCCACTGTTCATTTTAATTGATTAAAATTACTAATAAATATTCATGAGGGAGTAGTCCCAGGGAGTAGCTCTGAATTTCAGGGATTAGTTTTCAGATGAGGGAAGTAGTATCTTCTCAGTTTTATGGTATTAATTTGAGTAATTAAGTAAAGGTATAATAATGATAAATATTCCCCACAAGTCAGTAGTGATAAATATTCCCCACAAGTCTATAGTGATAAATATTCCCCACAATCAGTAGTGATAAATATTCCCCACAACTCAACAGTGATCATTACATAGATAATCCCCACAAGTCAGTAGTGATGATAATTCCCCACAAGTCAATAGTGATAAATATTCCCCACAATCAGTAGTGATAAATATTCCCCACAACTCAACAGTGATCATTACATAAATATTCCCCACAAGTCAATAGTGATAAATATTCCCCACAATCAGTAGTGATAAATATTCCCCATAAGTATGCGGTTGTCTGTCTGTTTGTTTGTCTGTCAGTATTTAGCTCTACTGGCTGAAGACTAGAAGAGCTTATGGGATAGTAAGGTGTCCATTGTTCGTCCTTCTGTCTGTACATCTGTAAATAATATTTAGCTCACCTGCGCCGAAGGCTCAAGTGAGCTTTTCTGATCACATTTTGTCTGGCGTCCATCTGTCTGTCTGTAAACTTTTCACATTTTCAACTTCTTCTCAAGAACCACGGAGCCAATTTCAACCAACTTGCCACAAAGTATCCTTGGGTGAAAGAGATTCAAGTTTGTTCAAACGAAGGGTCATGACCTCTTTCAAGGGAGATAATTAGGAATTAGTGAAATAATAATGGCATCATTTAAAAATCTTCTTCTCAAGAACCACTGAGCCAGGAAAGATGAAACTTAGACCCCAGGGAGTAGGATGGGGCCACAATGGGGGATCAAAGTTTCTTAGAAATATATAGGAAAATATCTTTAAAAATATTCTTCTTAAGAACAGTAAAGCCATGATTGGTCATATTCATATGGAAGCATCCTCAGGTAGTGTAGATTCAAATAATAACCCCCGGGGGTAGGGTGGAGCACGAACAGGTGATCAAAGTTTAGCATAGGAAAACATAGGAAAATTCTTTAAAACTCTTCTTCTCAAGAACAGCAAAGTCATGATTGGTCATATTTGGATAGAAGCATCCTCAGGTAGTGTAGATTCAAGTTTTTATTCAAGTCATTACCCACCGGTGTAGGGTTGGGCCACAACAGGTGATCAAAGTTTTTCATAGGAATATATAGGAAAAAACTATAAAAATCTTCTTCTCAAGAACAGCAAACCCATGATTGGTCATATTTATATGGAAGCATCATCAGGTTGTGTAGAGTCAATTTTGTACAAATCATGACCCCCAGGGGTAGGGTGGGGCCACAATGGGGGATCAATGTTTTATACAGGAATATATAGGAAAAAATCTTTTTCGCAAGAACAGAAAAACCATGATTAGTCATATTGATAATTTGTTCAAATGAGGGCCCCCTGGGGGTAGGGTGGGGCTACAGTGGGGAATGAAATTTTTGCAAATGAATATATAGGAAAAATCTGCTCAAGAACAGCAAAGCCATTTGTTATATTGATATTGAAGCATCATCAGGTAATTCAAAATTCAAGCCCCCCCCCCCCCCCCCCGCCCCCTTGAAGTGAACTTACTTTTGCTTTTTTCCTAGCCAATGTGCTCAGATGAGAGATGTGGCCCATGGGCGTCTTGTTTTTAAAATGCTACTCCTCCTACAGTTTTGGTCTGATTACAATATAAATTGGCACACAAGTAGACAACACTAAGCTACATAATTCTATATATCTGTTTTGGATTTTGATTAACAGTGTTGCCATGGTTACAAAAAATAGAAATTTCTGTAAAATACTTTAAAAATGCTACTTCTCCTACAGTTTTGGTTTAAATACAGTATAACTTGGCACAGAAGTAGACAACACTAAGATACTTAATTCTATTTATTGCTGTTACAAAGTTTCAATCCAAGTATTACTTTTCTCTTCCTTTGTTATATGTACAACCCAGTAGAGCTACAGTCTCATCAGAAATTTCTGGTTTTTGAGCATCTTTTATCTAGGAAGACTGATATTGACTCTAGGTTGAGTTGACGCTTTTTCTCTTTAAAGATTAAAGATTTGGGGACAATCAAGAATTAAAGTGGCTGAAAGTCATGGAGACCCAATCTCAGTTCACAGGGAATAGGTACCACGGACTGCAAGGGAGGATATTGGAACTGGCTTATGTATTCCAATTTTGATTGCAGTTGATGAAAGAAGATGTCGTATTTAGGGAAACATTAGATGGAATTACTTCGAATGGTAAGACTTTATTATACCCTGCAAAATTCAGTATATATACATAATATACTGTAAACCAACTTTAACTTGCCTACAAGAAAGATCTGCAAGATTCGCAACCTTCATTACTTGCAAATATTTTTCATCAGTGCCATGCATAAGTTGTGACAGTGTATTAGAATGTTTCCTTAGAGCTCTGCGAAAATTAATGGTCACTTTTGCAGATGGATTTCAAAAAATTAAGGAATCCTGAATAAAAATTGTCAGGAATAATGGTTTACAGAATACATACTACAGTAACTACAGTTGAACCTGATATCTCGAATACCAAGTATATGTCAAAATAATTTTGAAGTCCCAATCACTTATTATTACTTATTATTAACTTATTATTACTTATTATTAAGCATTTTACCCTCAATATCTCGAATCTTCCAGGTATATCAAAGTTTTTTCACAGTCCCGTCTAGGTAAAGATAACAGGGTTTGACTGTCAGGGTTTGACATTAACGAGTACTAGACTTGTCGGGCTGTCTTTCAGAAGATTCTAAAAATGTATTTTTGTTGCATTTATAATGAGTGATAGGTTAGATTAAGATTCGTTTTCATTAGGAAAAATATTTACTGAAGTGAAAAAAGGAATACCTTAACATGCTTAATGCAATTCAGATTAAACAATTAAGAGTGTCAGAATTACATAGGAAGTGTTATTTTAATTGTCCGTGTACTTCTAATAATTCTATATTGTAAATTTAAAAGCAAGATATTCTTTTGTTTACTACAAATTTATAATATTTACTTGCAAGAACTTTAACAGAGAAATAAGATTTTTTTTTCTTAAGGTTTGGTTAAATATAAGTCAGAGCTCTTACTGAAAAATTCTAATTGTACACAACAATAAGTAGATTTTATCCAGCATTTATTACACTAAGACCTACTTTTAAACAGTTGCCAACATGGTCAGTAGTACTTGATAGTATGGAAAATTAGTGATTTGCAGTACTCCATACAGGACACCCCATGTTATTTTTGCCCGTTCACACTTGCAAACATTTTTGCCCCATTTTAAATTTGGACAGTCACAGTTCTGTTTAAGAAATTATACTGTGTTCTTTGAATTTGCCCCGTTTTAAAATTGCACACCTGTAAGTAGGGCAAAAGGGGCGAAAAAAAAATGGGGTGAAAATTTCCATGTATACAGTTTATTCCTACCAATCTGTCTTTAACGTACAGATACCCCTAGTTTGTCAACTTTTAGCCAAGATCCTACAGGTTAGTTGAATTGGAGGACAGATGTACACACAGTAGAAAGGGTAAGTAGACCTTATAAAAAGATCACTTGCTTCAAGATAATAAATTGATTTAATTGAAAGTGATTCCTAACTTCTCAAAAACACAGTTTCCCCCAAAACGTGGATAAATCCCTGTGGAATTAAATGGAAACTTGATCTGTACCGTATATACTCGCCTATAAGTCGGTTGTATTTATTAAGCTTAAATTAGAGGGATTGACCCACTAAAATACCATTCTTTTTATATAAACTTGCGTATAAGTCAGATAAAGAGTTTTGGACCAAAGTTTAACTCCCAAAAAACTGACTTTTAGGCGAGTATGTAAGGTAATTCATCAAGATACACTCGCTTACCAAAAAAAGCTCATTATCTGCAAGCATTTAGGAAAAAAGTGCAGAAAGCCAAGTGGGAGAGACTGACAGACAGACAAAGTGACTAACGCTCTAACCACTGCATCACATGAGCTTATTGACAGAGTAAAACCTTACTGTAGAAAGAACGAATGATATTATTTTCCCTTACCCTGTATTTTTTTTTCTCTTTGTAAAACCTTGAACCTCAGCCCAATTTGGTTCAACTAGAATAAATACAGTCACAACATTGAAATGATTTCAAAGTTATAACTTACTACAGAATGCAGAATTTCTAAACCCCTCATAATTTTTATGGAAATTGTAGTTTGTAATTTTTGTTGATATTTCTTACATTGCTTTAAATGCTCATGAATGATGCTTTCTTTTCAGATATTACATGTACCTGAAAACATCAAATGACGGGGAAAAAAGAAGACTGCCTATTTCAGATATATTTTCACGGTATCATCACCCATAGCACTACGATCAAAAATTAAATATGACATTCAGGAAGAAAAAAAATGAAGACACTGATCAAACAGAAAAGAAGTTGGAAGAGTTTCGAATATTATGTCTGAATATTCTGTCAACAACACCATAGATCTGGAGAGGGTTTTTTGCCTAATAATTTATATTAATGCATGTACATTTATTTTTATTCTTTTTATATATAGTGTTGCCTTTTTTTCATCAAATGTACATGTTACTTTTTTAGCTCACCCAAACTTAAAGCTCAAGTGAGCTTTTCTGATTGAAAAATGTCTGGTTTCTGTCTGTCCATCTGATATGTGTTGTCTGTTAACTTTTTACATTTTTGAATTCTTCTCCAGAATCACTTGGACCATTTCAACCAAACTTGCTTCAAAGCATCCTTTAATAAAAGGGGAATGAATTTTGTTCAAACAAAGAGCCACGCCCTCTTTTAAGGGGAGATAAATAAGAGTTATGAAAATTTGGTGGATTTTCTAAAGTCTTCTTTTCAAGAACAACTTGGCTGGAAAATGTTAATGTTATGTGAAAGCTTTCTGATTTCAGGGTGTTCAAATCATGACCCCTAGGGTTTGGGGTGTGGCCACAACAGGAGATCACAGTTTTACCTATGGGAACATATAGGGAAAGTATTTATTTTCTTCTTGTAAAGAATAACAAGGTCATGATTAGTCATATTAATATGTTGTAAACCTTCCTCAGAGCAGATTTAATTTTTTTCAAATAATGGTCCTTGGGGGTAAGATGGGACTACAACTTGGGTTATAAAAATGTCCTCAGCAATGCAAATTAAATTGTGTTTTAATCTTGGCCCTCAGGAGTAGAATAAGGCAACAAAGGGGATCAATATTTCAAAGTGAAATGTACGACGATGATATTTTTGAATAAAAATGTAGAAAAAACAGCATGGCAACACTTCTTTTGAAACATTCCCAAGTTATGTGGATTCAAATTTTCTTTAAATTATTGTTCCCGGTGTTAGAGTAAGCTAGAATCTGGAAGTAATTTTTTATTATTTTATTAATGAATGTTTTCCCCTTCTGCAGAACAACATGACCTTCTTAATCAATATTGAAGCATCCCCAGGATATGTGGATTAAAGTTGGGGTATTATGGGTCATAATTCAGTGTGAAAATAATGGCATAACATTTGGTATGAAAAAGGTCAATCAACATTTGACTTAAAAAGATTGTATTGCTAATAAGGTCATTGTATCCATCATTGAATTTGCAAATTGCTGACTTTAAACAGGACTGTTGATATCCTTGTATTATCAACTTATATGTCAATAGCTTGCCACATTTTAGAGATTGTTTATCGTCCGTAGAGCATGCTCTTGTATATCAAATCAACTTTGAGACATAACCTCCATCGCTAATTGTAGTTTTATGCAAATTTGATACAGATTTAATCAATTATTAATCCACAGGTTCTCAAAACTTTGATTTAACTGTGTGTTTACTGTACATGTACCTCAATTCTCCCATCATGTTTACATGCAGATCAGAGGGAGGGGTGTTCATATTACAATACAAAGCTGAAGCAGGTTATGCATTTTTTTCAGCAGTGTGGCAACCATCACATCTTGTGTAACACAACAAAAAAGCTTATTGTTTGGATATTAAATGAGTTTTATACTTAAAATTGCAAGAAAAAGGACTGTAAATGTATAGAGTTTTATGTGCAGCAATATATACAGAAAAAATTATCTAACAATGTTTACTCTTTGTTGTTTGTGCTGTACTGGTATGTTCTATTGTATTGAAGCAAGAGAACTCAAAAAAAAAAAATTTCTAGATTTAAAGACAAGAAAGTTTTGGAAAGTCGTGTAATTAGTGTTTGAAAGGTCTGTATGAACTATGTTAAGTGTATATATTTGTATTTTTGTCAAATCAGAGTACATATTTCTTCAGAAAACTCGTCGAAGTTAATATTATTTAATGCAATTTAACAAACCATTATATAATTTACTTTCAAAAGTAATGCATTATTTTCGTAAGTTCATTAATGTTTAGCACTTTGATAGAAACAATTGTAGAATAAGATTTATCATTTTATATTTAGAATTTTAAAGAATTTTTAAATCGGTGAAAATAATTCCTTGTCTTAATACATACATGTATATACAAATACTTTCATGTTGAAATGACTATGCAAAGAAGGGAATAAAACATCTGCATGTACACTTTATGCTTTCTTATCAAACTTGGTTTGTGTGGAAGGAGAAAGGTTGATGAAATAATATCTTAAAGGTGTATATATCAGTCCTTTAAAATTTTCAGTAAAATTTCTTGACTTGCATGTTACCAGACATGATATCTTAATAATGAATGCGAGGTTACAAACCTTATAATCCTTTTATTTGAAGATAAAACTAATGACTTCCATTGTAATTGTCATACATCCTAGCACTTTCGTGTGCTAAAATGTATAGAGGAAAGGGGGAAATCTGTCATAAAAAAGGAACATATTGGACATTTTCGGTCGGGTGAACATTTACAGATCTTCAGTATGGAGCACATTATGCACCAAAAATATTGCGTAGTATTTAAAGCTGAACATGCTTCGTAAAAAGCACCTGTCCGCCATATTCGATTGGACTCTCGCTATATCTGAGGGCCCTATATATAGAGCCGGTCACTGTTCAGTGTAATCAATTGTCACTGGTGTAGACGGACGTATGCTATACAGCACTTGGTAGCGACAAAAAAAACTGTGGCCCTTATAACATGTTATAATGCAGGAGAGTAAGGTACCAAGGAGATTTACAACAATTGCACAGGTCAGTACAGTATACAAACAAACAAAAATATACTTAACTGCAATAAAAGGTTAACAAAAGTAATACAAGATAACCAGCACGAACACGGGTCGCCATTCCACGCCGATACCCGTGACAATAAAGCAGTCAGGTGTAACAAATGTGAAGAGTATACGCCGGTGTTGATGTTTTAGATAGTAATATTGAAAATAGCGTTCAGCTTTAAACTGCTTTTAAGACGGTGGCTATTTATAGCCACAGTCTATTGCTGCTGCTTTTGGACTATAAATAACAACAGTGTAAAATCACGGGGACCCTAGCGGCGATTTTTGCAGAGTCAAAATAATGAAAATAGAGTTGATTCGATGTTTGGAAATAAAATGCATATGGTTAACAAATACTCTCAAGTTATTTCAAAGACATTTTGTTGATGGGCACAAAGCTTAATTCCTAATATTTGCCGTTATCAATATTTCTCGCTTCATGAATATTCATTAAATTACGCCGTCCTACAGCTAATACTAATTCGTACACAAACCGACCAATCTCTCACCAGAGAGCGTATTACGCTTCGTATAAGTGGAGCGTAGCGGGAACGATAACTCTGGATAGAGATTGCAAACCGACTTGTAACACTGCCACATTTAAGTCCGGACACGACGTAGTCCGGACTTTTAGGTACCCTTTCGAAAAGACATAATTAAAAGATTTTCCTGGATTTTGGTGGGATTTTTTATTCTCACCTCATCATGTCAATCTTAACTTCTACAATGTTGTAGTTTTCTTATAAACTTCTCCCAAAACTTAAAATCCCATGGGAGAATGGGGGGATTTTTCATCCCACCTGAAATCCCACCAAAATCCCATGGGAGAAAAAAATCTGTGAGGGATATTTCCTCCCATGGGATTTTTTATCCCATCATTGGAGAAAGAGGATTAAAAACCCCATTATTAGCTATTCTTAGGATTTAAAGTCCTATGAAGTATCAGTTTGGGAATTTTTATCCCAAGGGATATAAAATACCTTGCTATATTGATGTGTGTAATGAAGGGAATGCTTTGTTTGATCACAGTTTATACTGGCATCCATAAGAAAACAATAGGAGGAAATTAACACATAAAACATAAGTAATCAGAGATTACAGAGCTCACCTCAACAAATGTTGTCTTTAAGAAAGGCAAATTCCCACACTAAACTAATAATCTAGTGGTGAGCATCCCTAGATGCAACAATTATGTAATTTTTTTCTGAAGGAGTTTGCGGATACTTGGGAATGAACCTACCTAAAATCTCTTATCTAGTCAATCATCCAGAAAATGTAAGTCAAATCCAGCATTTCAATCAAATTTTAGAATTTTTATACCTTGATGCATCATCCTTGTAAGTTTAGTTCAGATATAGGTATTATAGTTTCTTGATAATGGACCTGCTCCAAAAACTTTAACCTGTTCACTCATCTGAAAAATGTAGGTCAAATCCTGTATCAAAAGCAACTCTGGTAGTGTTCATCAATAAATGTCTCTTCAATTCAAAGTTGGTTAAGGTATGGCTTTTAGACACTTTAGAGAGAAACTGCTCCTAAAAACTTTTTATCATGGTCACTCATTTGAAAAATATAGGTCAAATTCAGCATCTGAAGCCAAGTCCAGTAGTGTGCATCCTTAGATGTATCATCCATACAAGTTTGGTCAGAATAGGGTTTATAGTAATAGTAACTTTAGAATGAGAATGAACTTGCTAAAAAAACATTAACCTGGTCTTTCATAAGAAAAAATGTAGTTCAGATCCAGCATCCAAAGTCTGGTATTGTAAAATCCTTAGATATGTCATCCGTGTAAGTTTGGTCAACATATAGCATTTAGTTAGTTTAGAATGAACATGCGTCATAAACTTTAATCTAGTCACTCATCCAGAAAATGTAGGTCAGATTCAGCATCCAAAACAAGTCTGGTAGTGTGCATCCTTAGATGTATCATTCATTCAAGTTTGATCAATATAGGGCTTATAATTACTTGAGAATGAGACCTGCTCCTAAAATTTTATCCTGCTTCAAAAACATTAACTTGGTCATTCTTTAGCTGAAACTGCAGCATCTGAAACCTTGTCTGGTACAATGAAACACAATAGAAGCATCCTCCATGCATCTCAGATTAATGTAGGCCATATAAGTACAGTGTATATTTAAAAAGAAATTTTAACCTGGGATGCCAACACCCCAAACTAAATCATTAAGGTGAGCTAAATATCCCACAACATATAGATATTAATTTCAAATAGCTTCTGTACTCTACTCAGATAAAAATATTTACATTTTTGGATTACCGGTACAACTATAGGTATAGCAAATGATGAGCCCATTTCACCTTGTATAAACTATACTCATAAGTCATCTTTTATTAAAAGACGAAAAAGACGAAGAAATTTTTTATCCACTAGATACTTTAGATTCCTTGTGCATATATTTTATTTAAGTTTTAATGTCCACTCCCACTGGATCCACCGCTCACTACACTGGATTTTAATTTAATCTTTATGTTTCTCTTTGAATTCAATGATGAAAGTAAAATATATACTTTGATCCACCAAAAAATATTTTGGATTCCAACAGTTAATATAATAATTTCCATGTTAATTTAAAGTACAGTGAAATAAATATAATAATTTAAATAAATGAATATCTTAAAATTTTGATCCCCATTCCCATCATGCCCATTGGATTCTACATGATGTATATGGAATTAAATATACCTTAATCATAGCATCAAATGTTTGATTTCAGTCACTGATTCAATCAGTGACACATGCAGCTACCATATACATGCATGCTTGTATTCCAAAGCATCCTCATTTTCAAAAAAAAAAAAAAATAATAATAATAATAATTATATATATGAATGCTAATTTCTTTGAAAAAGAACATATAATATTGAATCAAAACATTTGTTTCATTAATCAAAGATAAATGAATTGCTCTGTATGTATTATCTTTAAACTGTGCAACCTTATAGACTCATCTAGCACATTAATTAGTACACGTATTAATTGTTGTCAGTTAAATTGTTGTGGTACTTCAGGGGGCTTGATCCCCTCCCTGAACCCACTTTGTGTATAAAGGGAGGGAGGTTTTTTGCTGCACCAGACCCCCCGCAATCATTAAAGCATGCATCCACATTATTGTTGTCTAGCTACCCCACTGTCAATTAAATATTATCATGAAAGTAGAAAAAAATTCAGCGATCCAGTAATATTGTTACGGGAAATAAGGTACACTAGTATATTATTTATTTCAGTATAAATTATGACAACCTAGCCCCCCCCCCCCCCCCCCCCACCATCCCTGGGCCAGGGGACATGAAATTTGCATCTTGGTCAAGGGGTTACAATTATAAATATTCAGTGTACTGGTAATGATATGTCTGATTGCTGGACCAAGGGGGGCATGTAACATTAATTTCTAATTTTGATTGAAAGTTATGTATGCACTGTAATCATGCTTAAATCAGTTTGCCAATTTAAAATGTCCTTTTCAATAGAAAATAAAATGTTCATAGTTGAAACAATTTCTCGAAATATGACCTAGTCAGTCCCATTCTGGGGACTAAACCAAGGGCCACAGGATTTTTAAAGTCGATTTGAATTTTCAATAAAATTAATATGATCAATACTAAGAGTCACCCTGTGGATTGAATCAAGGGCCAGAGGATTTGGAAAGTTGTTATGAATACACAAAATATGAAAATTCAACTTAAAAACCCCACCCTAGTAAAAAAAGAAAAAAAAAAAAAAAAAAAAAAAAAAAAACCATATGTTTTGTGGGATTTTGTATGGTCCTGCTGTTATTCAAAGCTTTTTTTTTTTTTTAATTTTCTAAATATTTCCTACGTAAAATTTACTGAGATTTTTAAAGGTTACAGAGACCTTATATATCTCATTAAAAAATGAGCTTTATTAACTCCCCTTGGATTTCTTAATTAAAAATCGGATGTTCGCTTGGTTCCTCCACTAAATCCTTTACATCTCTATATGACCGTGAAACCCACCACACCTAATAATTGAGGATTGATGATATATAAACATTGCATTACATTGTATGATAATGTATTCTTAAAATGTATGCATTTATTGTTAAGTGGATATTTATCTGCTGCATTTACATGCATGTATATGATGTATGTATATAGGTCCACCTGGTCCGGTTCTGTCACACAATGCCAATTGTCATGTATATTTGTTATAATATATATTGTTCCTTACAACTGTTAACAGTTTTGTGCTCAAGAAAAAAGTTTTGTCATTGTCATATATGATATATATTGGTAAAAGGACCTTATAGTCCAAAAACAAAATTTGTCTCCCTTTTCCCAAAATTAAGGTAAAATTTTCCTGAGCTCATATTGGATTCACTGCTCAAGTCATCAGAAATCTTAATAGCTTATTTACAAATGATATGTGCACATAACTCTACTTAATGTATTTAAGCTAAATTAAACTTACAATCTATTTTTACAATCTTTACCAACATAATACAACTTATACATGTACTGTACATGTAGTCAATATTTCTCTATTATTTCCACTTTTTAAATTCAAAATTCCAGTTAAAATGATACATAAGTACAGGACTTAATTATTACTAAAATGGTCAATTAGTTTATCAATCAGTTCTTAGTTTTAGCTTTCATGCCCACTTATATACATAAGGGAAGAATTAAGGTTGTATGACCCCCAGATCACGCTCTATTTTTACCTCTGTCATTGGCTTGTGTAAATATATCATAGTGATAAACACAAGAAAATGTGTGTTAAATTGCTAATGTAAATTGTTTGTACTTGCAGATTGATTTTTTTTAAAGATCTAAAATTATTAATTTCATTTGATACAATCCTTTGAATATCATGAATCCATGTCCTAGGGAGACAGTTTCTTAATTAACTCTAAAAGTAGTGAAAGTGGGGGAATTTTTGTTTTAAATTGTTTATTTAGATCTCACAATCTTTCACTGTGCACTCTACATATGTATCATAATAAGGTCCTTAATTTGTTCAAATATCAAATTAGAAGTATTAATATGAATAATGATGATGAGCTAGGAATTAGTCTTTTTTACTTTGTTAAAGGATATTTACACTTGGAATGCATATGTCAGTCTGGGATGATTTTAATATCACTTTTGAACCATTAAGCCATTTTCAATCTTTGTGTCAGTGAACTTTTATTGCAATGTTGACAATGAAGTAGTCTTTGTAAATTTTAATGACTATATTTGTACTTTAAAAATGTAAATGTATCACTTGATACAAAAGTTATATATATTTCAATTAAATTCTTCTTTAGTATTTGCAAATGACACATGTAAAGGAAAACTACAATTGAATTGTGGATAAGCATTGAATTTTTATCTAGAAACTAATATGAATTGTACATATAAACATGTGTAGATCTATAACAGTAAGTGAATGGGGCACATTCATTTATGATTTCTTACTTTTAAATTATAAAACTAAGTATAATAATTATGTTTTGTTTGTTTGTTGTTTAACATCCCTCTTGAGAATTTTTCACTCATATGGAGACACCACCACTTGCGGGTGGAAAGCTGCAAATTTTGGCCTATGCTTGGTACTCAGGGCCATTGAGCTGGCAGTGAGTGAGGGATCTTTTTCATGCCAGCATGTATTGCAACGCAGAACCTCGGTTTATACGGTCTCATCCGAAGGATCAGTCTGCACATCCCACAGTGGGATTCAAACCATAACATAAGGATCAACTCCTTACTCTGTGACTCTAGAGTATGCGGACGACTAATGATTATGTAAAACATTGTAAAGTTTACATTATTTTTAAAATGTATTGACTTTTTTAATATATACAAATTAAGTCAAAATACATTTTGATTTTGTTCCACTGCTGTGACTTTATGCATATTATATAGTATTTTACTCATGTGGTCATATTAATTTAATACACAAGTTTGATAATTTATTTTTGATTTTAAATTTAAGTACAAGTAAATTACTACAATAATAGTAATAAAAAGAGTTTTGGTTATAAGCAAACAATATTTTTTCCTCTTATGAAATACAAGGTTCAAATGCTCCATTACTGATTACTGGAACACCCCCCCCCCCCAACCACCACCACCAACCCCTTTTAAACTCATTGAGAGACTGATGGTCTTAACTTCTGTAAAACATGTTGTAATTGTCGACCATTATTATAAACTGATGGGCTGTATGTCCAAAGTTATGAATAAATATTACGATACATGCATCCATCTTTCCCTGTATAGATGTCAGACCTTTTTAAAAGAAAATCATTGATCTCCATGAAATTATTTGGTAAGCATTACATTAATTTTGCTATTTTTTCAGAAGAAAAATTATGTCAACAAACCTTAGCCTCTCGCCTATGAAATGACAATGGACTTCTGATTCACTTTAATCACATTATCTTAACCCCCACCCCCACCCTCTCACATTGGGGTCAATCATTTATGTCAGAGCAGTCATATTTCAACATGGTCAATGTGTTTCCACTTGACCAGGTACATATGTATTTTAAAATATGTGTTTGGCTGTTTAGGGACAGACAAAGTTTGTTTGTGTGTTTACTTACATTGTAAAGCTGGTGAACAGAAGCATCTTAGAACGGAACAGCTGATCACTGAATGAATGATCAGCCTTCTCTATTAGGCATGCAAAGCCTGAAGTATGAACTTGTCTCATGTATGCATCCTCCATCAATAATTCATTAATTGTATATTAAATGGTTCTCAATCACTTACACAGCGCCACAAGATGTACAGTTTAACTTCGTATTAAATCCATTGAAAAACACTAGAACGCGCTTACTTCAGTCGGTACACGTGCTTCAAAGTGTCTGATTCCTGGGTGCGTTTGATTGAATTCAAGATAAAGATTACATTTTGAAGAATTTCTGTTTATAAAGAGAAGGATTAGAATACAGTACATAAAATTATATATTGCCCCATAGAAAAGAAATCTACTAGTCCTCTATGTATATATTTAATATAATCTATGAGTAGTAAACCTTCTTCCTTATGTTTTTCCTTAATTAAAACAGACCTGTGGGTACATATGTTCACGGGGGGGGGGGGGGGGCACTTTTTATGAGAATAGATTTTCTAAGTTAATTTTCATTTGGAAGCCCCCCCCCCCCTCCCACACATATTTTTGTTGTTTTACGGTCAAACACTGGAAAATCACTGCAAATGGGGATTTTTCATTCATTTTTTTTTTTTTTGCTTATTTGTCAAACTCTCTATTTTGAAACACTCTACTTTGATGCACTACGGGCCTGAAACAGTGTTTTGTATGCCTGTGAGCATTGGTGAGGTATTGTAACGTGTCGAGCGGAATGTTAGCTTCTATCGGGGGTCGTACCTTGTCATTTCAAGGTTTTGGGGATGACTTCGATATAACAATTTTCTTAATAAATGATTGGCAAATGATTGACAACAAAGGCCTGCAAATATATACAAATAATATGGCTTAACCTTATCTAGGTTAATAATCACGACAATATGAAATAGGTAATCAACTAGTTACAAATGATTGTGTTAATTACAGTGGGTAAACTATCAGCCTTACACTGGCCAACTTCGGACGGACGCTTGTACTGCAGCCTTATTCAGGACACAGTCAGTACAAGCGACAGCCCTTCAACTGCTGTGCACACTGCTAGCCTTATTCAGGCAGACACACTGCACACAACAGCCTGGTCGCCAGACAGGTCAATTAGACGAATTACAGGTGGCTAACCTCCCTTGCTGGTTAGCCTCTGAGTGGCTTGCCACTCGAAACACAACAGCCTTTTTATAACTATTCTTGTTGACCTTACTTTCTCATAAGGACAACCTCTTCTGTAAGCTGACTTTATTTTTTAGTCTCACTTACCACTGTTATGTTCTATCACGTCTTAGCGGTCTTATACTTCACACAGCTTGCACTGGAAAGGACTGTCTGTACCGGGATTCAGCCTTTATATACCTTTTTAACACGGAAGTTTACATCTGCAACATAAAAGCTAAACCCGAATGGTCACACTATAAATTTCCGGAATATTACACTACCCACGCCTCCGATGACATGCGTCCCGCATGCAAACTCAACAGATAACAATTTTTTTTTTCTTTTTACTACAAAACTGTATCAATATGGTTGACCAAATAAGCAACAAAACAAGAACAGCAATAAAAATAACAAAAAAAGTTTATGAACAATATCTGTGTTAAATACAATTAAATGTATACTACAGTGCAAATTACAAATCTGTCTCATAATCATTCAACCAACTAGGAGGTTTGCGATCTCTACTAGGGCGATGAGACACTGGTAGTTCTTCATTAAAGCATGAATCAACATCACCATATTTAGGACTTAAGTAGTCAGGAGTTTCACATGTTGGTAACGGTTCGTCATTTTCCCCTGATAAAATTTGTGCATGCTTTTTGCGCATTCTGTCAACATGGATAACCTGATCTGATCCCCTTGGACCACAATTGACAAGATACATGTATGTCAAGTCAGACATTCTTTTAACCACCTTAAATGGACCTCGCCAATAACTTGTAAACTTTGGTGATGTGCCTGGCTTTCTTCTTGGGAAGAAAACGTAAACCTCTTCACCCGCTTCGAAATGATGCCATTTCAATTTCCGATCGTGGTAATGTTTTTGCCTGACCATTGCCTGATTCATTCTTGTTCTCACAAATTTATGAGCATTTTCTAGACGTCCTTGTAAATACCAGGCCCATTTATTGGTTGGCACCTCTTTAATTGATGGGGGCATCTCATACATCAAATCCAGTGGTGTCGACACCTCTCGCCCAAACATCATCATATTTGGTGTCATTCCTGTTGTTTCATGCACCGAGCTTCGATATGCCATCATTACAAAAGGAAGATGGACATCCCAATCAGTGTGGTGCTCATTGACAAAACCACTAAGCATTGTGGTTAACGTTCTGTTGAACCGCTCCACCATTCCGTCCGACTGTGGGTGATACGGAGTGGTGTGGGTTTTTTGTATGTCTAACAGTCTGCACATTTCCTTGAAAAGATTGCTTTCATACTGCGGACCCTGATCAGAATGTATCGTAGCTGGTACTCCAAATCTTGATACGACTTCTTCGACAATCTTTGTAGCAACAGTTTCTGCCTCCATGTTTGGCAATGCAAAGGCTTCCGTCCACTTTGTAAAGTAGTCTGCCACAACAAGGATATATTTATTTCCATTGGATGTCATTGGCAGTTCCTCTAAAAGATCAGTTGCCAGTCTTTCCATTGGATACCCTGTGAAGACTAAATGCATTGGAGCTTTGTTGGTTTGTCTCGGTGCTTTTCTCTTGGTGCACACTTCACAGCCGGCAACATAAGAATGAACATCTCTTTGGAGACCTGGCCAATAATAAGATTGACGGATTCTCGCGAGTGTCTTGTGAATTCCAAGGTGGCCTGCTGTCCTTGAGTCATGGTAATGTTTCAAAACATTCCATCGTTCCTGTTTTGTAATAAGATCTGACAATCTTCTATATAACATTCCATTTTCAATGACCAGTCGGTCCCACTGAGAACAAAGGGATTTAACAACAACAGATTCGGACAAGATCTCATTATTTTTCGGCTGTTTACTCCGTTTGAGGCAATCTTTTACCTTTCTGATATCCTTATCTTCATCCTGAAGACATTTTAAAGGCTTCTCTAAGATCAACATGTCTTCAGCCTCAAGCTTGTTAACAGTCTGTCAAGTCGATTCATTATGGCTGCCTTTACACTGTTTACATGGTACTCTACTCAGACCATCCGCATTACCATGTAATCTACCTGGCCGATGTTCAATTGTAAAGTCATAGGTGGATAAAATATCCATCCATCGCGCAAGCTGTCCTTCAGGGTCTTTAAAGTTCATCAACCATCTTAGGGCGATATGGTCTGTCCTTACCGTAAATTGTCTGCCATACAGGTAATGTCTAAAATACTTGATGAAGTGTACAACAGCCAGAAGCTCTTTTCGGGTAACACAATACTTTCTTTCTGATTTGGAAAGGTTTCTGCTGGCAAAAGCAATTGGTCGTTCAAGACCATCTTTTACCTGTGACAATACCGCGCCGATTGCATATTGACTGGCATCGGTATCCAAGATGAATCTCTCATTAAAATCTGGATGAGCCAAGACAGGAGTTGTTGATAGCTGTTTTCGAAGATTGTCAAATGATACCTGGCATTCTTGAGACCATGCAAAATTAATACCCTTCTTCGTCAGATCATGCAGTGGCTTGGCAATATTGGCAAAGTTTTTGACAAATCGCCTATAATAACTGCAGAATCCTAAAAACGATCTTAACTCTGATACATTTGAGGGTACTTGCCTAATCTGGACTACTTTAATTTTTTCAGGGTGTGTAGCAATCCCTCTTTCAGATACAACGTGTCCCAAGTATTCTGCTTCTGTTGAAAACAAAGTGCATTTGCGAGGTTTGAGCTTTAGTCCTGCAGCTAACAATCGATCAAACACTTGGGTAAGATTTGAAATCATATCACTTACTGTTTTTCCAACAACAATGATGTCGTCAAGGTATACAAGGCATATCTGCCACTGTAGACCTCTTAGCACAAGTTCCATAAGACGCTCAAACGTCGCTGGGGCGTTACAAAGCCCAAAAGGCATAACCTTAAAACTGTAAAGCCCTTTTCTTGTTGCAAACGCAGTCTTGGGTCGATCTTTTTCTGCTACTTTCACTTGCCAATACCCAGCATTTAAATCCAAAGTGGAATAATACTTTGCACCCGATAACTGACCTAGGGAGTCATCTATCCTCGGAAGAGGATAAGCGTCTTTGACAGTTGCATTGTTTAGCTTCCTGTAGTCAATGCAGAACCTAGTCGTTCCATCCTTTTTCTTGACCAACACAACTGGAGACGACCAGGGGCTGGTGCACTCTTCTATGATTCCTCTCTCTAGCATGTCGTCAACATGACGATCTGCCTCTTCCTGCATATGTATGGGTAATCGTCTTGGGTGCTGGAGTACTCGTACCAGTATCGATAGTGTGTTCCGTCATCTTTGTTTGTCCAAGGTCAGCATCACTCGCAGCAAATAGATGTGAGTATCTTGTTAACAATTTTCTGACTGCCTTGGCATCCTCTGTGGTCAACTCCTTGACTGACCGCTGATACAAGTCTTGTAGATGAGTAGGCAGTTCTCTAACCCTTTTAATGTGACTGCTCTTTTCATACACACTGTCGACAGCTGACAGGGTAGCAACAAATGTCCCTTTATACAAACTCTTTGTTTCTGTAGATAAATTCATAAGTCTGACAGGAGTGACTTTGCTACCTCTGATCAATGTTCTGGCTACTAAACCCCAATCTGATTCTATAAAACGATCTGACGGTTCAATAACACCCAGGCTTGGCACTTTCTCATACACAGGTGCAACAACATCACACATGGTAATAATTTCACTACACGGAGGAATCGTGATATTGGCAGCTAGGGTTACTCTACAACAACCTATTTTTCCTTCAAATGACAATTGTACTTGCTTACTACCTATCAGCATAGAAGAATTTGGCAAATCAAGTGAGCAATTGTTAGAAGTAAGAAAATCAAGTCCTAATATACCATCAATACCAACATCAATTACTGTAAATTTCTGGTTGATTGTCAAGGTAGACAATAAGAAAGAAATTAAAATAGAACCTTCTACATTCATTGCAGTACCATCTGCTGTAAGAACGTCCTGGTTGACTTTGTCGAGAATTGGCTTTGAATCACCAATCACAGAATGCAATGTTGATGGTGAAATGATGCTAACGGTTGCCCCAGTGTCGATTAGAAACTTCACTTTACTGCCGTTTATTGTAGCATTAACAAATATACCGGCTTCCCCTGCCTTCCGACTAACACCAGTTCTGCTTGCATCTTGGTCTGTTCCCTTACCTTGTCTCGGAAAAGAAGTGGACTTGTCTTTCTCTCTCAGCCTTGACTTTTTCTGCATGTTTTGATAAGAGTAACAATCTCTCTTCATGTGGCCCTTCTTCTTGCAAAAGTTGCAAATTATGTTTGACGATGTTCGCTTGGTAGATTTTGAGTTCTGTACTGCCATCTTGATTGATTTCATTTCCTCCTGCATGTCGCGTACTACCTTCAACAGCGTAGTCACGGTGTCTTTGTCTGACTCTAATGGCTGGTTGGCCTCTCTCAAATAACCCTTATCTTCTTGAAGACGTCTTTCAGCAGAGTTAAATGCATCTAACTCCACGGCATGGCGTATTGCATCATTCAGGTCAACTGGCCTGGCTTGTTTGATGCGGATTCTCATGTTGCTGTCCTTCAGAGCATCAATAAATTGCTCTTTCGCAAGGATTTCTCTAACATCAATCGGGGCGGTTGGATACGCTAAGTTGGCCAGCCTGCGTACGTCCTGCCCAAGTTCTGGCAATGTTTCAGAAGCCCGCTGTCTCCTCTCTCGTAATTGTGCCCTATACAACTCTGTTTGGTTAGGTGGCAAAAAGCGCTCTTCCAGTGACCTGGATAATAACCTGAAGTTACATTTTTCTCCTTCTGGAAGACTGCCAAGCACCGCCTGTGCCCGACCTCGTAGGGAAACAGCTAAGTACATACCTTTCTCAGAGGTCGACCAACCATTCAACTCAGCACATACATCAAAATGAGATTTAAAGTCTAGCCATGAGGTAGTGCCATCGAACTTGTCTGGCTTTACATGATTACCCTTGTGCTGATCAATATTTGTCCTTACATTAGGTCGGCGTGTGGTAATATTTGTAAACAGAGGGTCATCTTGCCTATTTCTAACATATGGTGTGCTTGTAAAGGAAAACCTACCTGGAGCCTTGTCATCTGACCTATCTACGCTAATGCTGGTATCAGGCCGTCTATTTTCAGATATATCAGTAGGTTGAGTGGTCGTCCTAACAGATTTAGGTCTCGCACCCATTGCCTCATAATATTCATCATCTAAGGTTGTCCGCCTACTTTCAGGTAAACCTGAATCTCTGGCATTCTATCCTTTACCTTCATCTAAGCTAGCCTGAATCTTACTCAGCTCTCTTTCAATTTTAGTAAGGTCATCCATGCTATCCATACTAACAAACAAGAACAATGGTTATCGGTAGCTACGAAATTTAACAAGCAAATTATTCAGAAAAAAAAAAAATCAAGTACCCCAAATCCCACCGCTGCCACCAAATTTTGTAACGTGTCGAGCGGAATGTTAGCTTCTATCGGGGGTCGTACCTTGTCATTTCAAGGTTTTGGGGATGACTTCGATATAACAATTTTTCTTAATAAATGATTGGCAAATGATTGACAACAAAGGCCTGCAAATATATACAAATAATATGGCTTAACCTTATCTAGGTTAATAATCACGACAATATGAAATAGGTAATCAACTAGTTACAAATGATTGTGTTAATTACAGTGGGTAAACTATCAGCCTTACACTGGCCAACCTCGGACGGACGCTTGTACTGCAGCCTTATTCAGGACACAGTCAGTACAAGCGACAGCCCTTCAACTGCTGTGCACACTGCTAGCCTTATTCAGGCAGACACACTGCACACAACAGCCTGGTCGCCAGACAGGTCAATTAGACGAATTACAGGTGGCTAACCTCCCTTGCTGGTTAGCCTCTGAGTGGCTTGCCACTCGAAACACAACAGCCTTTTTATAACTATTCTTGTTGACCTTACTTTCTCATAAGTACAACCTCTTCTGTAAGCTGACTTTATTTTATAGTCTCACTTACCACTGTTTTGTTCTATCACGTCTTAGCGGTCTTATACTTCACACAGCTTGCACTGGAAAGGACTGTCTGTACCGGGATTCAGCCTTTATATACCTTTTTAACACGGAAGTTTACATCTGCAACATAAAAGCTAAACCCGAATGGTCACATTATAAATTTCCGGAATATTACAGTATCGTGAATGTGATAATAAATTATGTTTGTCGTTAAAACCTAATTATTGCGATTAACTGATTAATTGCAATTTGGAAGTTCATAATTAGATCTCTTTTCCCTCCTTATCAAAGTACTTTCGAATCAGTGACTGGACTAATTTACTGTATCCGCCTTGTTCAAGCACCTGTAACCCCTCTCCTCTAGTGACTACCCATGTGTGAATATGTATGTATATATACTCGGGATACAGCTAATACCTAGATAACAATAGAGGGTAGTCAGTGCACGCCTAAATATGTATACACGGGGTGACAACACACAGTCTAATTCATCATGGCTGAAACAGTGACAATGGCTTTGGAAAAGGAGAAACTGAATCTCAAACTCTTTCTTTAAAATGACGCTTTAAGATTTTCAAGTTGATAAAAACTCTTACATATTCATATTTATTGTTACATATCGTAATAAGTTTTTGAGCAGATATGGATGTTATTAAAACTTTCATTGAATATAGTTTTTAAAAAATATGAATAATGTAATATTATATTTATAAAGTAATTCGAATGTACATTCATCATTCATAATAATGAATGGTACAGCTTGACTTTAATCAGTTGATTGTAGTTGTCTTTGTAACTCAGCGGACATATTACAGTTACATGTAGCATAGTAGCTACATGTAGCTGTATGCCGCTGACACCTAACCTTCTTCTTTGACATTTGGCCTATGTGCTGCAATGACCTGATGACCTCAGGACTAACAGTGAAAATACTTTGTATACAAACATGACCAAGTAGTTCTCCGATAGAGTATATATGCATGTTAATGTTAATGTAAAAAAAAAAAAACAACAACAACAACAAACACACAAGTTCTAGAAACTTTACAATATAATGGTTAAAAGTGTCTGCAATCAGGATAACAATTTCTAATCTGAGCAAATTTCGGCAAATTATTTTCATTACATACCGAAAATGAAAACTTCTTTACATTTATTAATGAAAGGATATACACAGAGATTGAATTGTAAAATTTATGGAAAGATATTTATAAAAAATTATGTAGATAATTTATTGAAAAATTTACAGTTCAACCCAAGCCTTTATAGGATGCCCAATTCTTGCGATGCCCAATTCTTGCAGTGAAAACAAGACTAAACTTATATTATGTTATTTTTAAGAATAATTAAGGAATTTAGGGGACACTCCAAAACGGGTTTAATTATCAGTTAACTTTAAATGAAGAGTAAATAATTAAACTCACTTTAAAAACAACATGGTTTTTATTGGGTCAAAGAAAACAAATATCGTGCAGTTATTTTTGTTTTGATGAATTTAATTATATTTATTTAACAAAATGATTAAGAGCAGCCTATTATAATTATATGTAGCTGTATTGTTATAGGATGAAAAATTAAAGGTAGTGTGCTACTTTGTATTCAAAATACATTTTTCGATCTCTGGAGGAGAAATATTCTTTTGGCGAAATTTTCGAGTGATTTTTTTTTTTTACAAACACATTCCTATATTGCAAGGGATTATATTTCTTCTCTTGTCAGTGTGTTTTCCATATTTTAGTTACCAGGTAAGACAATTGCATAACATGATAACTTTTTAAAAGGTTTTCTTAACTGATATAAGTATATAGCATATTAGGTATCACTATATATTTAATAATGTGAACTTCGAATTAAGTCAACAACAGCCATAGAAATTATCTAGTATAATACCTATGTGTTATTATGATACCAGAAAAGAAATTTGAAAGTTACTGTACGAGTTTACATGTACTTTTTGTCATGTACTTTCTGTCAAGCAGTTGAAAATTCGGCAGAATGTACAAGGAAAATTACCGTCCATTTTTTTGCCGGTGGTGGTGGTGGTGTGTGTGTGTGTGGGGGGGGGGGATATTTTCTTGTCTGCTTTTCCCTTCATGTCATGCATTTCCTTGCATTAATAAGATGTAACTACATGTATGTAATATCAAGTGGTCTTGCAAGTTCCTTAAAAGAATACTTTAATGATTAACACATGCTTCAAATTCGAAAATTAATTCCATAGGAATAGTAAACTTGGTTTACTAATAATAAGCTATGGGGAAAATAGAGCCGTACTGTTAAAAATCATTTATATCAACATTCATGCGATCTTTTGTATAGTATAAGAATTAAGGTAAGCTGTAGCTCTATAGGTCGCTGATCTGAAAAAAAAAATTGGTCGGACGACCAGAGAGTATATTTATCGCGCCCGAAAAATATGATATTCTAACATATACTTTTATTTTTCCCATAATAAAACATTCCTTATAACCCTTGGTCATAGCCCTTCTGCTTATGCCTTACATTGAGAACATCGAAAATTTCACCTTTTTATACTGCCATTTTGGGTGGCAGCATTAAATTTTGCTTCGAGAACAATTGATAGAGGTTTAAAGAATTTGGTTGAAATCAGGATTTTTTGGTATTTGGGTTAATAATTCGAGAAAATTATTTCAGAAAAGTGTAACATTTTGTGCATAGTGAAGTTTTTTTTTTTTTTTTTTCAGTGGGTTGCATTGTAGCTCTCAGGTCTGTCAGTATTTTTATTTTCGTAGAGCTACAGTTCTGCAGCATAAAATTCAGGTATAATTGTTAAACTGTGAATTTAAAGCATGAAATTATAACATTTTTAATAAACATGTAAATATTTTCTTAACAATCACAGCCTTCGGTAGATTTTTTTTTCAGTATTACATGTACTGTCTTTTGTAGGAATCGAGGTCTTTCCGTAATTATAGTTACGCAATATAAACAGGGGACTGCAATTGTCAGTAGACGTGAAGCCGAATTCTTGAATATACGTGCGACTGTCGGACGGAAACTCTGTAAGGTTACAGGTTACAGCCCCGGGGTGAATTTTGCAATTGATTTTCAAAGGTGTGAACGGCTGGAGGGATCGATACAATTTATCCATACGATATACAATCTGAATTTTTAATCCTTTGAACATGTTGAATGTATGACAGTGTATCCCTATTTACTATTTCGCAATCATAATGCATTAATATTTTGCATTATGGAAAGAAAAATGTTCATCAAGAATAAAATATAAAATTATCAATCGAAATTTGCATTCTACGACACAATATAATTCATTTAAGGGAAACTGCTTTTAAAAAATCATGAAAATTAAAACTAAATCATTGATTACTTGGATTCATAATACGGTAACCCATAATACTCCCTTATGGGTCAAGCAATTACAAAAAATACATATAGTTACACCTTTTTAAATTTAATGGCTTCGTTATGTTTTAAATGAATAAGTAAAGCCAGAGACCTATATACTAGTAGTATATAGGTCCCTGGTTAAGCCACATAAAGTTTGTTTTTTTTTTTTCATTCAAATTTTCTCAATAATGTCAGTCATACATAGTGATTAAAAGATGTATAAGATAATTATATAGGTTAAAAAGTCATGGGGAGAGAGAGAGAGAGAGAGAGAGAGAGGTGGTTATTGAGATACATGTACACAGATAAGCTCTCGCTAGCCGATAACGGTGTCAGTCGATGGCAGTGTTCGTAGGATAGGGGTTGGGGTCTTTTGTGGAAAATTGTTTGAAGCCGACTGTCTTTATAGGTATTAACGTGTTTTATTTTAAAAAAAAAAAAAATCAAGGATTACGTATACATTTGTACGATACAAATGTATATGTAGTTTGGTTTGCTGAATGAAAACATGAAAAATTATACCTGAAGTGTAAACAGGTAAAAGACCAATTCTTTCTATTATAATAATATATAGTCTATGATAGTCTATGTACATGATGTGTATAAAAAGCTTATACTGTAGAAAATTTAAAATATTCGACCCCCTTCTATATTGTCATCATTGCTTCCAAGATTCAACCGGGTGAAATTAAAAAAAAAAATCCGATGGCGTACACGTATTAAACATAGAATATTGAGGAGGGAAATGAACAATGGAGATGGGGGGGGGGGTAGGTAATAACTTGTGTAGTTTTAATACTCCTGTATGTGGTACCTATATAATCTTGAATAAGGTTAAAAACCCAAACAATTATCGCGATTTCACCAAGTCACTCCAGATATAACAATGCACGGCCTGATTTAGAATCGCCCAGGCGTGATTTTTTGTTTTCAACATATCTCGATCAGTCACTCATAAATAGCTTTCAGTGCAATTTTTTCTTTTAAATAATAGTAAAATAAAATAAAAATAGATTATTAAATAAGAACGACAAAAAATGAAAATGTACGGGGAATTATGTTACATAATTCATACATAAATTAAGGAAAAACCATAAATAGTGACGTGTTTATTTTCTTCTTTTTCAATAAGTATCTTTACTATATGTTCCGTTAAATATCCGTGTTTTAGTGCACACTTATTCCAAGTCAGTAGAGCGCTTTAAAAATCACCCAGATCCTCTTCACGCACAAGATCATCATATCCAGAGAAAGATGCTTATGAAAGTGAAAAAAAAGAAGTTTATTCTAAAAAGGTTAATTCATGCAAGTTTTAAATCAGTCTATATTTGATTTAGCGTGTGTGAATTACTCCATTAACAACACCAACGGGTCCATTCTTCTGTCATTTTTGGCAGTGAGACGGGGGCAAGTTTACATGCACATGTCAGCATGTAACCACTGGTAACTGAAGTATATAAGTATAGTATAAGCATACTCTTGTCAGTTCTCATACAATCTTAGATTGAATTAGCTATATTGCTTTAATAAGCTATGCAGAATAGCTTAAGCTATTTCGACCACCACATTTTTTCTTAAATATGTTTTTTTTTTTTTTTTCTGTTGAGCATGTACAAAAAAGTGGCACTTAAATACAGTGATAGTATTCAATCCTGAACTCCTCTGAAAAGAATACACATATTTATGTAAATAACTTGTTTCTTAAGGCCAAGATTTAATCTTGATATGGGAAGATAGTGACCACTCTATATCTTGAGAAGCCTTTGCTTGACATACATGTACCTCATATTTATAAGTACATTATTTTCTTTTGAGGAGTAAATGACAATTATAGATTTTGAGGTCCCAAAGTCAAAGATCAAGGGTCAAACTGGACATAAGAATATTGATCGCTCAATATCTTAAGAACCCTTTACTTGACAGAAATCACACTTGGTATAATGGCATCTCCTGATGAGTAAATGACCACTGCAGATTTTGAGGTCACAAGGTCTAAGGTCAATGAACAAACTACTTTAGGCATAAAAAGATATTTCCATTCAATATTTTGAGAACCATTAAATTTTGCATGATAGACATTTAATTTTTATAAAATAATACCCTTTGAAGAATAGATGCCCACTATATTTTTAGCTCTTCTGAGCCAAAGGCTCAAAGAGCTAATGCTATGGCCATTTGTGCAGTGTGTGTAAACTTTTTAGAATATGGGCCATAACTCAAGAACCCCTCGGCCAATTATTGTCAAATTTGTCACAGGGTATCCTTGCCCCAAGGGCTCCCGTTTATACTAAAACTAGGGTTGTTACCCTTAAACAAGGGGAGATAATTAGGAAAATAGAAACAAAAGTACTGGTTGCTAAAAAATCTTCTTCTCAAGAACGACGGGCAGATTATCACCAAACTTACACAAAAAGATGAAGAAATTTTGTAGATTAAAATTTGCACAGGGAATTGCCCTGGGGCAAAGGGCGTGGTCTCAAGGTCACTTCAAAGTTGACCAAAAATTACATTTTATTAAAATGTTGATATTTTGCTTACTATTAATAAGGACTAGGATCATTAAATCTTGTCAGTTGATGCATCTAAGGACTTCATATCATGTTGACTCAAAAGTAGGTCACAGTGACCTACTTTTAAAAATTTTGCAGCCATTCATTTTCAAAATGTTTTAGAGGCATATTTTGAAGAATTTAAGGCCTATGATCATCAAACTTTGTCAGTTGATGTATCTTGGGTCCTCGAAGTACGTCAACTAAAAAGTAGGTCACCTTGACCTTTTTTTTTAATTTTATGGCTAATCTTTTTCAAAACAATTAAGGTCATTAATTCGAATACTGAGAGGTTTAGAATCATTAAATCTTGTAAGATGATGCATCTTGGGGCCATAAAATATATTTATTAAAAAGTAGGTCACAGTGACCTACTTTTTGAACTTTCAATTTCAAAACGTTTTAGAGGCATAATTTCGACATTTTAAGGCCCATGATCATAAAACTTTGTAAGTTGATGCATCTTGGGTCCTTGAAAAACGTCAACTGAAAAGTAGGTCACCGTGACCTACTTTTCAATTTATATGACTATAATTAAATATTTCGGGTACTAATTGGCTAAGAATCATTAAACTTTGTCAGTTGATGCATCTTGGGTCTTCCGAGTAGGTTGACTGAAAAGTAGGTCACCATGACCTACTTTTGAAAATTTATGACTTTAATTAAATATTTCAGGAACTAATTGGCTTTGAATCATCAAACTTAGTCAGTTGATGCATCTTGAGTCCGCAGAGTTAGTCGATTGAAATGGAGGTCACTGTGACCTACTTTTGAAATTTATGGCTTTATTTAAATACATCTGGTACTATTTGGCTTAGAATCATCAAACTTTGTCAGTTGATGCATCTTGGGTCCTCAAAGTATGTCATCTGAAAAGTAGGTGACTGTGTGTGTGACCTACTTTTGAAATTTTATGGTAATAATTTTAAAAATATTTTAGGTATTAATTGGCTTAGAATCATCAAACCTTGTTGATTGTATCTTGGGTCCTCAGAGAATGACAAGTGATAAGTAGGTCACCATGACCTACTCTCAGGCACTAATTGGCTTGAATCATCTTGGGTCCTCAATGTTTCATCTAAAATGTAGGTCATGATGACCTACCTTTGGAATTTCAAGGCTTTATCTAAATATACAGGATACTTAGAGGCTTCAAATAGAAGTGATAGGTTGTACAGTTTATCAGAAGAGCGATTCAAGGCCCTTAGGCCTCCTGTTTGGGGTCACAAGATCAGGAGTCAAGGTTCAAATTGAATATATTAGGAATAAAATGTCAATATCATAAAAAGCATAGTACTTTGAAGTTGATCCCTCTTTTATATTGTCATAAGGTGGATATTTTTTTTTTAACATACATTGATTCACTTGTATTGTGAATTAAGTTTAGGAGGAAATTGAAATCTAAATACCATTCAAGTATCGTGGTACATCATTGTATTAGTTTGATGTAATTGAACAAATGACTCATTAGAAAGGTTACTATAGGATTATTTTTCCTATATTGTGCCAAGACATGGGATATTTAATCCTAGCTTCTTCATTTAGTGGGATTTTTGTCCTGTGGGAGAAATAATCCCATTTTGCAGCAACCAAGGGATTTTTTTTCCCATATGGGACAAATTATCCCATAGTATTATTTCTCCCATGGGATTTTGGTGGGATTTCAGGTGGGATGAAAAATCCCCCCATTCTCCCATGGGATTTTAAGTTTTGGAAGAAGTTTATAAGAAAACTACAACATTGTGGAAGTTAAGATTGACATGATGAGATGAGAATAAAAAATCCCACCAAAATCCAGGAAAATTTTTAAATTATGTCTTTTCGAAAGGGTACCTAAAAGTCCGGACTATGTCGTGTCCGGACTTAAATGTCGCAGTGTTTTGTATATTCGTATGCAAACTACAAAAGTCAATTCGTACACATTTTTTTCGTTTTTATGAACATGACACAAATGTGAAAAGTCATTTCGTACACACGGCTTTTTATAACGATGTGTTAATGTAAAATTTCAGTAATATTTATTAATAGTCAGAATATTTGAGGGAAAAAATATTTGAGGATAATGGTTTCACATTTTAACTCCGAAATCAAATAATAATAATTGCTAAACACACGCACGGTGGTTTCTTAGTTACATATATGCGACAGACACTAATTACGAGACGTCCCCAATTTGATACTCCATAATTACGAGATACTCCATGCTAGGAAAGCGTCGATCTCCAAATTTCTCCAATTCCAAAATATGGTTCGAGGACTGCACATTCCTCGGTTACAGAGCTATCATAGCTCATGTTATTATGTATATATACGCCGACTATAAATAAAATTTACTTGACTTGATTTGATTCCTTGTTCCGGAATTGAATGTTTTTTAAATGTTTTATTTGAGACGTTTCGTGGAATTTTTATACAATAAAACTTTAAAAGTTAATTGTAATTTTACGATGTCTTTTGATTGCTTGAATTTCTATTATCTGTTGACGATACTAAATTAGAAAGATATATATTTTAGGAAAGAAAAAAAAAAGATCACGACACCTTAATCAGTTAATAAAAGAGTTGTTGGAGGCAGATACGATGCCATAAAATTTGCAAAGTTTAATACGATTCTATCTTTAAAAAAGTAAGCCATTGCCTAATTATCTCGAACACAAAAACTACTGAACGAATGCTAATTTATCAAAACTAAAATTAAAAAGACTGTGACGGACAAACGTTACCCATATATTTCATTCGTATTTGAAAATTCTCTTGTGCCTCGATTAAAATTTACCATTTAAAAAGTGTAAGAAAAAAGGTACTCAAATACATGTGCATGAAATATTAGGATTTTCTTGCGAATTCAGTGGGTTTGATTTAGGTCAGTCTTCACAAATTAAATTTCGTATTGCGCAATGACTAGCAGGCTCATTGCATATTAAGATTACGTATGAGAAATAGCATCGTCGCAAACCGCGGCCAAAATGTACGATCTCCCACTCTGGAGAGAGCTATATGCGGTTTGAGACGACGGATAAATAGAAGCTGACAAATATTTTGTTATTCTGTTCTTTTTTTTTTCTTTTCGAACAGTATATATCAAACAAAAAAGTAAGACTTCTGTACAATGTCGCACAATCTGCAGTACATAGCCAAAAATGATTCATCATTCTGAATAAAGATTTGAAATTATAAAGTCAAAATTTCTAACTACAAAAACCACGATTTCATTACACGTTTTTTGTAAAACATGCATCTTAGAATAAAAATGTTCAGTCACTACATGAATATACTAGGAACCTTGATTCCCCTATGATTTAACATTTAGGATAAACTGGTTTTGACACGTTTTAAGCAATAATTTATGGGAAAAAATACTAAAACATGAGGATCCCAAAATCCATTATTTGAATATATAATTTCAATCTGTCCATCATCCTTAAAGGACTTATCGCACGGTTCTAATTTTTTTGAAATTAAAAGCTTATTACCTTCCTTATGATAACAGTTTATTATTTTCCTGTTTTCACTGCTGATTTACCGCAGTAATTAAGAAAATTATCGACTCAAATGAGAGCCTCCGATTTAAAAAATCCGAGTTAATTAGATAGCGGGTCACGTGGTCGCGTGACGTCAAAGGCGACAATTGCTGATCAGCTGTCACGTTATTCTTACCAGAACATACATCGTTTTTTCTGCATTATGGACGACCAAATCGCTGATATTGCCGAAATTCCTGTGAGGTTAGATATCCAACCTTATATGTTTGAGCCGTTACCAAGAGAAAATCCACAAAATCAGCAAGAAAACAGCGACGAAAGCGAGGGCGACGAAGGCAACGACGAAGAAACTCGCCTCCAAAATACAACTTGGTTAGTGATATTTCATACGTATTTACCTGATTTGTCTTACAAATTTTACATTCTAGTATATATATTATATTTTTAATATTTATTTTAAACAAAATATAGCTTCATGGGTGCTATGAATTTATTTCAGATAACGTTTTTAAATAACACCTATCGCAAAAAATTACCGTAATTCAAGTACATGTTCTCTGAAAGAAAAAATATAGTATATAGGTCCCTGAACATATAAATAAATAAATAAATAAAAAAGAATATTTTTTCAGTCTCGGAAAGTCATTGAAAAGGATTTCATATTTTATAGAGATGTGCGGATCCCCCCCCCCCCCCCCTTTTTATTCTATCAAAATATTTGTGTATGAATTTATAACAAATTATGAAAAAATTGTCATTTATAAGAAATGAATAATATCATAAGTATTTACCGGTAGATTTATGCTTCTGACTTGTATTCATTTTATCTACATTTATATTATTATTGGATGACCCCCCCCCCCCCCAACAAAAAAAAAATCTCTTTGAACTAATCTTGCATAAACATGCATTTACTGCAGGTGCGAGTGTGGCTCATGTGAGGTTATGAGGACCAGTATTGAATGCGTTTGCTGTGCAGAAATTTCACTCACTCAACAAATCTGCGAGGACTGCAATCTAGAATGCATCACACAACACCAGACTTTTATTGACAACTGCCTCAATGAGAGAGTTTTAGAAGTCAGCTTGTACAACTACATCCAAACCGAGGGGCCTCTTGATGACAATGAGCCAATAAATGAGTAAGAGTTGAAGCTATACATACATGTTTTTAATATTTTTATTTCATGGCAAAGAAAACAATATGTATCTTGCATATGAATCATACTTCAATAAGATTAATTGAAAATCAAATTACAGTAAATATTTTATCTTACTGATGACTATATATTCAAAATTACATTTCTGAAAAATAAATATTTTCAGTAACAATTAACAGTGTTTTTAAACACAATAAGCAAAAGCTATGAAATCAGCAACAAAATCTATTACATAGTTTAATTATATTGCAGAGTCTTTCGCCACATTGCATACAGGAGGTTTGTACTCTGGGTCTGGCATAGGCTTGGTCGAGGCAACCGCAAGGTACTACCCTCATGTGTCGTCAACAAGATTCGTGATAGGTTTTCGTCAAACAGCTACACCGGTTTCAAGTACCCTCAGCCAGTATGAGTGCATCATCTCGCGAATCTGGTGCGTCTTGACATAATAAGTTCTTCTTTGTTCACGGCTGCATATGCAGAGGTCAAAGGTGGTGGCTGGTACCCAAGAGACACTCGCGCATCTGAAGAAGCGGCCGAGTAAGAAGGAAACTGTCTCCGGCGCTCCACCAGATTCAACCTCAACAGATCAACATAATCTGCAAATGTAAAAAAAAATTATAAGTGTTGACATTACAATTATAGCTTTTTTAATATGGAGTAAACACTTTGATACCTGATATTATGCATGTTGATGACAATGAATAAATTATTTAATTTTTGGTTTGCATTAATTATTAATTTTGGTGTGTTCATTACTTGAAAAAGTGTTTTTAAATAAATTGCAAACATACCATATGTGATTTGAGTCTTGTGCGGTTTGACCACAGCATGCTCCCCTTTCTTTGCCTTTGGATAACTCAGCTGCCATTGGACTTCACCTGCTCTTGTGCATGCTTGGTGTCTTCTCCCATTTTCGTTAAAGTGTAGTGATGCTACACAGAGCCTAAAATAAAAAATAACTTTTACTTACAAATATTTAGAATTTTAAAGACCTAAAGTTGATTCTTTCACAAGAAAATGATTTATTTTTTCATGCTTTATGTTCGTAAATTTAAGTACCTTGCCATCATTGCTGGGTAGAAGAAATGTGTGTTCTTCGGAGCGAAACTGTTAACCACACTGTGATAGACTTCCAGTCCATATGTCTGATGAAGTGGAGATAGCTTGGCAATGTCTTTCAACAGAAACTTACTCTCCACCACTTCTCGAAAAAGCTTGTGGGCCCTTGATCCTATGGAAAACAATAGTCAATGATAAATTAAACATCATAAATGTAGAAATCAAATAAATTTTATTGTTAAAAAAATTGTATGACGTAATTATTAGTTCAGTAGCTTACTAAGTTACAACTATAATGACTTAATATAAAATTTGGTATCATACCTTCTCTCAACCAAAGCTTGTCTTCAGCCAATACACCATGTTCACAACTTTCATGTTTGTTGGCAATGTGCTGGATAAGGGATGCCCACTTCTGCTCTTTCAGGTCCCCATTTTCCCCACAAAAGACAGCCACCCAGTAGCAGTGGTTTACTGCACTTTTGACCCAAGGCCTGATGTTTTCACAGTCTTTCTTCTTGGCAGCAGCTTCTAACTTCTTTGACACTCCTGTGTATTCAAAATAAATTGTTAAAAAAATAAAAAAAATTGACATACATTTTTATCAAAATGCTTTTAATTTTAAAAAGGTTACTTGCAATGCATACAATGTGTAAAGTGAATGATACTGGTGAAATTAAGTAGTGAATGTCTTCTTAAAAATTACAAAATATTCATTTATTTACATATTTCACAGAACTTCAAAATTTACCTTTAGCCATGTGCCAGACATCAAAGTAATGATTTTTGTCTGGGTGTTCTGTCCTCATGTACTTCTTAACCATGCAGTGTCTGTCTGTAACAAGTGTCTGTACAAGGAGTCCTGCATCACTAAGTCTAAGCAAACTTCGTTTTAAACCCTCCAACTCCATATGAGTGGACCCAGCAACTTCATTGCTCTACAATAAAATAATCATCAATAATACAAATATAAAAATATTGACTACAATATAATACATATATACATGTATAAATTTACATATATATATATATAAGCTCTTGAATTTTTTTTCTTCATGTTTTGCATTTCATTTGCATTTCAACAAGTTTCAAATTTTAAAAATTATAACATGTAATTAAATGAAAATAAAACTTTCAATGCATAAATAAATAATTTTACATGAGAGTGTACCTGAACTAATTGAAAATCCAACACCTTCCCCATCTCCAAATCCATGAGTGTATAGGATCCAAACTTTGCTGAGAATCCAGGGGAATCACACCTAGCATCACCCCCAAGTGTTAGGATCCTTCCCTGGTTGTTCCGGAGAAGCTCTTCCTGATGGAAATCCCATGTAAAAAGTGAGGTAGGAACCACATAGGCAGTCTGAATCCGGTTGAAGGTTGCTGCTGACATCATGGTAAGTTTCAAATGTCTAAAGAGTCGCAGGCTCTTGGATACATTGGATCCACTGAACACTATGGCACCAGCTACAAGAATGTTAGACCATGGCATTCCTTGATGACACTTCTGGCTCTCCCACTGGAAAGAGTGTCCATTAGGGCAAGTTGAAAGTGTCCCTATCATGGTCCCTCGGGTAAACTGCACCACAGAATTGCATATGCCATCACAAGTGCCACATCTCTGTAACAGCTGGGCCAGACAAGATTCGGATACCAAAAACTGTTGCTCTTCCTCTGGTGGAACATCTGAGCGTAATGGACAAGTCACAGGCACATCCTGAGTATCTTCAATCTCCTCGTCACTGGAAATGCTATCATCCAGAGGATCATAGTCTGGGTCATAGTCATTTTGGTTGTCTTCCTCCTCATCCTCGTCACTCTCTGGGTCATAAGGATCTTGTGGGATGGGATCAGGCATGGTAGCTAAGCCTGCAGCCACTCGCAACGGGACACCATCACACAGGCTTGAGCACTGGACTCCAGTGGACACAGTCTGAACACTTGATGTCATAGGAATGGAGACCTGGATTCTTCTAGTTCTCTGGGGAACCTGTATAGATGCCTGACACTTCTTGGTTTGGGTCCCTGCAGCAATAGGGGTGTTTGAAGTGGATAACTCCTTGTCAGAGGCTGTCAACTCAGCTTTGGGATCTGAAGCACTCTCCTGTGATGGTGGGGTATCTGGAGGGTTCTGCTGGATTGATGTGTCCTCAATGTTTCTCGGCTCTAATTCTTGTAGAATTTGTTGTAGAACCTGAAAACATTTTTTTTTAAAAATGTACTATGATCTAGTATCATTATATACATCAATCTTTAATCTCACCTCATGAAATCTTTTTAAAACTTTTACATGCCATTTATCTATTTTGGTCAATTTATTTATGAAAAAAAAACTTGTAAAAGAAATATTAATTACATTCATTTGAATATATAAAATTACATATTCCATACAGAAACATTCTCATTCACAGAAAACACATAAATAATTCTCATTTACAAAAAAAAAAAAAATTATGCTTCATTTTTCATTAAATTATCTAACTAATCCTCTCCGTGTCCCGCAGGACGCATGAAGGCGCACTTTTCATAATTGTTATCACCTTATTTTCTCAACAAGTATAATTTTCTAGATCAAAACAACTTGTCTGCAAAAATCAACAAAATATATACAAGTCACCAAGTGCATGCACACTCATGAGACACGGTATAGGTTGTTGCTTAATCGGCTGGACATTCGTAAATACTGAGATAAATAAATAATTAGATAATTAATTGGATTAATTTATAAAGATCTAAACTTACATCAGCCCGCTGGCGTTTCACGTAAGCTCCCCGGGGTTTTCTCGACGGGAGGACAATGGCGGCATTCTCATCCTGGGGCTTGGGTAGGAGAGGCACATCTGGAACAGCGTCGGTGCGTAGCCGTATCCTTGCACTTGAATACCCATTTTCCAACATTTTATCAGGATCCCTATCTAACTGACATTTACTGAAATGTTTAGAGCACAGTCTACTGTTTTTGGTTGGTACGAAGCTTTCCCGACGACAGAAAACTGTCCAAACTTTCCTCCTAGCAGCATCATTTGGAAAGCTAAAAAAGCTTAGTCCGCTTCCCTTTTTCTGAATGTTTGAACAACCAAAGGCTGCACAATAAACCATTATCACTTAATGTCCAGTAATTATCACCAAATCTGACAAGATAACGGTAATAATTTAATCCGATTAGGCGATTAGCACCTAATGGCCGAACAGCTGTTTTCACACTAATTGTCGCCTTTGACGTCACAAGCAATGGCGCGTAAATCTCGGGTAGAAAATATGCATAAGGCGGGATTCAAATTTTAACTGACTCAAACTTAAAAAATAAGCATTTGAATTTGTTTTTAAGAGAAATATCATATTATTTGATGCATATTTATTTCATTTCTGGCGAAATTTAAAAAAAATTGGAACCGTACGATAAGTCCTTTAAATATGTTTTCATTTTAAATTTGCAATTATGACTGTATACCATAACAGTACATATAAAAAAACTGAAATGATTGAACTTTCGTTTCTGGCATTCCAGCATAGTTTATTTTTTCTTCAAACCTTATTTTATTATAAACCTAATGTAGAAAATATCATGCAATAAATTGTTTAATAACTTTGATTAATATATGTCCTCATCATACTACAGAAATATAAATTTATTTATTAAAAGACCTGTATCGTAAAAAAATGCAATAAACTTTCATAATTTCCATCATATCATTTTACAGATTCTTACAACATTTTATCTCATTCAATGCCAGTATCCGTGTGGCGTAGTGGTTATAGCGTTTGCTCTAGAGTCACGGACATGAAGGAGTCGATTCTTACGTAGCGGGTTCGAATCCCACTGCAGGACGTGGAAACAGTTAAACCGAGGTCCCGTGTCGCAGTAAGTGCTGGTCAGAAAAAGATCCCTGAAAGCTTTTGAATGCCAAAGTTTCAGTAGGCCAAAAATGATGTCTTCTGAGAGGACTCTTTTTACTATTTCTTGTCATCATTATTGATGAATTATTATAAATTGAATTAAAGTTCCATGATCAATCGAAACACCGATATTTTGAACTGCTGAGCAGACAGCTGCGTTGTTTTGAGTGTACTTGGAGACCTAAAATAATGCGGTTTGATGTAATTTTTCTTAGGGACGCGAGTACAGGACATTTGCTAAAAAAAATCAAGCAAAAACATGACATTCATCTTCAATCATTACAAAAATCAAAATATTCTACAGGTTCTTTCATTTTCTGGTAAATGTCAGTTTCTACATTCAATCTCCGAGAAGGGTCCTCCTTCTAGAAATATTCGTCTTTAATTTAAAGTGAATAGGTTTAGTATAATATATGGATTTGACAAAATTACTTTACAATATGAACTACATATCATACAAGATGAAGTACATATCATGCAATATTGCCTTCATTAAAGATATAACATTTATTGAGTTGGGTTACTACTAATAAAATCTTAATTGGTCCAAGAATTGCAGACCCTTAAGAACCATTTCAGTTTGGGGACACAACCAAGCATCTTTGGTGGACACTACCAAGCAAAATTTACTCATGGGCGTAGCATCGTTTTTTAAAGGGGGGGGGGGGGGGTCTGAAAAAAAAAAAAATCAACTTATTCGAAAAAATTGACAAGCAAAATAGGTTCCAATTTCTTTTATTGCTAGATTTTATTAATTAACTACTTCATTACCCGTATTTGACTACACTGCAACAAAAAACGGGGGAGTTGCAACCGGGCAATGTTCAATGAACATTTCATTTTCAAGGGTAAAAAGTTCTGATTGGAAAAAGTTGGGGAAGCAGGCCCCCTGATGCTACCTGCCTGTTCCTTTGAAAGCCAATAAAGGTCATCAGACGTATTTAGTTGGGGGGGGGCACATATCCATAAACTAGCTTTATTTTCTGTAGTTTATTATATCGTGCAACATTATTTATGAAGGGGTGCTCCACTGTCCCCTTTTAGGTTCCTACAACCATCATTTTCATATGCCATTCTTAGCAATTCATTCTTAACATCCCTTACCCGATGTTGGCTCTATCTCGAAAAATTTGTGAGATGCGTTCCCAGTTTTTCATTTGTCGGAGTAAAGCTTACTTTTTACAAAGCTTACTCCAGCTTTCAGCATCACATGTATTTATTACTATCAAGTTTTATAGCCTACATTTCAAGCACGTGCTCGTCTTCAAACTTCTGAGTCAGAATTTGAAGCCAAGTTTTATAACCAAATTATTCGGAGCATACTCCAAATTTCTCTTTCGAGCAAGAGTTTGAGCTGGTGCCCGAGACAATGTTTATAATCTACTTGCCAGATTATTTATATTATGTTCAAAGGGCTAGTAATACTGTGGTTCATATATACAGAACACATACAAGTACATTGGTATCATTTCGTAGTGTTACGGTTTTGGCGTTTGGTATTTTGCGCAAATGTAACAGGATACTTTTGGAATACTTTTAACGATTAAAAATATGCAGTATCGAATGCATCCAATAACCATTTTGGATAATTAGATTATATCATTTGTTTGTATAAATCATTTCATTTTTGCACAACATGGTTTCCACATTTCTTTATCCATAGTCGCTGATAGCTGTAGAAGTTCACCCAACCGAAAATGTCCATCAGAAGGATTATCAAGAAAAAATAAAACGAAAGAAAGCAATTATTTACATATTTAATTTTACTTTACATATTTTTTTTTTTTTAAACAGTTATAAATATAATCAATAAAATGTCTTTTTTTGTTTGTTAGTACGGGCATTAACGTCGCAGCTATTGCAGAACAAAATTACATAACTCTCCTACGTGGGTTATGTATTTTTTCTGCAACAGCTTCGACATTAATTCTCATACTAACAACCAAAGAAAACATTTTATTGTTTAACTTAAGTCATACAGACGTAAATATACATGTTGTGTTAATTTTAAGTGTACCGGGGTCTTCGTGAGACTTCCCCCCTCCGGCAGACTGGCTATAAAGTGAGTCCCCCCCCCCCCCGGGAGGGCGGGGGGTGGGGTTGCTATATAACCAGTCTTCCCTACCCTCTTAAAACTATGGTGATGATTCCCCCTAGGTATTTGGTTTGTATTTTTAATCATTTATATTGTCGATATATTTTTTGCATCAGAAACTGTTTTATTAAGTAGTAAATCTCAGGCGCATTTGATTTGGATCTGGGCGCACTTGAAAAGAGAAAATTTCGATCGTTCTTCCGTCACATGATATTTTAGCATGCTACTGATATAGTGTTCATGTATTAAATAGTAAAAGGAAATATTTTCCAGATTTCTAAAAGTTGTTTTGAAAATTACGGCTAGATGAGTCAAGTGGTACAAAATGACTGTGGCTTAAGACGATGAACTCAACCAAACGATCAGATATTTTAAGAATGGTTAGAAGACCCAGAGATCATTTAAAAAAACGAAACTAAACAAAAAAAGGAAATGTGCTACTTCATTGTCGTTGTTAATTGTATAGTGAAAATTCCCTAATAGTGAGTCATCCCCTGGATGTCTTGATATATATAGTGAGGCACCCCTACCCCCCCCCCCCCCCAAAAAAAAAAAAAAAAAAGACTGGTTATATAGTGAGACAAGACTGAAAAGAACTATTCGGGAACTAAATTTCAGGGGGAAGCCTCGCTATGAAGGATGGAAGCATGCCTGGCTTTATACTGAGACTCCCCGTTTTATAGCGACTTTCTCGGGGGAGGTCTTACTACTGTATATGTATATGGCCAGGGAAGTTTCACTGCATATCCAGGCTTCCAGGGGGAAGATTCACTATATAGCCAGTCTTCCGGGGAGAATTCTCACTATTGGGGAAGTCTCACTATACAACACCGGAAACAATATTACATTAGTACTTTACTGCATCATAGTTTATGCATTCTTTTTTTTTTTTTTTTGTTTTTTTGTTTTTTTGTTTTTTTTTGTTTTGTTTAATTTACTGTTTTGATACCTTTAAGTTCTCCCGAAAAAGTAAACGTGATGTGCAGTCATTAAGATTATACATGTACATGTACATGCGATTTGTTGGACCAATGACAAGACTAAAACTGGTTGCGTGAGGCCGTTAGGCTGATGGCAGCCCGAGAACTTTTTACTTTTTTTTTATGATGTATTTTCCTCTCTCTTCAACGTTTGCGATAAAGATGACAGAATTCTGGTATGAATTTCGTTTACCCACACTGCGGATTTCACTCGGTCAAGACCGAAACTATCGGACATCTACTACTTGTATATATAGTTGACCCGCTTACGCTGAGGAATATCAGCTGTTTCAGAAAGTATGATGCGACGTTAAAAAACTTCAAAGCGGTCCATAATCTAATCTACCGGTCCAACATCTCATTAAGCTGTGAAACATCGAAACTTTTGGACAACTCGGTGAAACATTAGAAATATTTAGGACTTTTATGGTATAGCTAGATTTATAAAGGGAACAATTTGAATGAGTTAACAATAATGTGTATATTTTCCATGCCAGTTCTTTGTGTGATTACCTACAGAAAATAAATCAGTGAATTATCTACACTGTGAAGAATACTGATGATTAAACAAATATCGATAATTTCTCGTTTGTTTTAGTTAAACGAATATGTAAATGTTTTACATGTACTTAATAATTAAATCTACCCATTACTCTTTCAAAAGTAATTTCTTTCTACCCTCAAAATTAATCAAATATAACCCGAGTCCCCCCCCCCCCCCCAAAAAAAATAATAACGAAGCCCATCGTAACTTGGTAAGATGCATGTAATATGTAGGAAAGCGAGTTGTCCATGAGAGGAAATCCCTCTTTGCCCATGGAGTACTTTCTTTTGTTAGCGCAATATCTTATGTATAAAACTTTAGTTGGATTCTTTTCCTTATAAATGAGACTAATCCCCCCCCCCCCCAAAAAAAAAAAATAAAAAAAAAATCCTGGATCTCCCAATGTTGCTATTCACTCAATTTCATATTTATATAAATCTAATGAACCAGTGAAGAATAATTAGTAGTAAACATGTAAAGATATCAACAATCGCACATCAAGGTATTACACCTGCCGCTGAATGAATCCAATTTAAAAATTATTTAATTTTAATTCTTTTATTTTTTGTGTAAAAAGTCTTTAACCCTTGCCCCGCTTTCTTTACGGTTACGTAGGAGTAAGTGCTTACTAGTAATTGAAGCACAAAATCAAAAAAAAAAAAAAAAAAAAAAAAAAAAAACCGAGTCCATAATTATAGATGAATGCTTTCTGATTGACTGAGATCGAACATTGTATATAGAAACCATACAACAATGTCCACTTGCAGGAGTCCTTCTATGAAAACATAACATTACGATTGGTAATGAAAAGTTTTGTTCATCTGCAAATGACCTTCCAGGTGAACATAATAAGATCAAATATAGATTGAAAAAAAAAAAAAATCTGAGTTGATACAATCGGTTGTGAAAAGTGAGTTCACCTTGACCCAACTTCCAGGATAACATTACATTTATTTTCTATACATTGCACAAAAAAATAGATATCAAGAATTTACATATAAATACTACTGACTATAGTTATTTTAACCCAGCTTCTCTCACTACGTTGGGAAAGGAGTCAACAAATGTATGTACAATCAAGAAAAATGATAAAGTTTACTAAACGAGTTTGTTTCAATTAGTCGTTGAATGAGATATTTAAAAAAAAAAAGATTTTTTTTTTTCAGTCAATACAGAAATTAAGTTCCTTTGAAGTACAATATTGACCTCGCCCTAAGGGCTTGGTGAATTTTGTACTCCTCGTGTGGCTTAATCATCGTATTAACTTTTAAAAAGCACAATAATTGTATAATATTCTGCGCACGAGCTAACGGGTGCGTATCATTACCGCTACATTTTCAAAATTGTCATTAGCTTTACAAAAAAGGTTATTTTACCGCTACATTTAAAAGTATACATTACCGCTATACGCATACATTGCCTTTTCGTGGCTTATGCATGTACAGATTGATTAATGTACAAAATAATACATGCATAACATCTGTTTCCCTTGCTCACCACGGGTAGGTGAAAGTAAGACTTTGAGTAGGATTGTTTTTTCCCCAATTTTTTATTCAAAATCTATTTTATTTAAATTAAAGCGAGAAAGTTTTTAAAAAACCGAGCATTGTTCAACAGTTCAAGGATAAAACACACAGTCTTTACATAGATGGCCATTTGCTTGACGTACAGTACTGCTATCTGGAAATCTCTTATAATGAATCATAATGAATAGAACTTATATGCATTGGCATTGCTAGATGATTTGATATGTAGCGGTAATGACTTGTAATCGGCAATGGTCTTATTGAAAAAAAAAAAAAAAAAATAGTGGTAATGATCACCCGAAATTTCGAAGAAATGTAGCGGCAATGAGATGAAATTTTTCGCAGTGTAGCGGTAATGTTGACCTCCCGAGATAATGTCTTGGAAACAAGGTAATACTTCGATCGAACGACATAATTAACCATGCATGTCAGGAGATATTTATCAAACGCTATTTTTTTAATATTATATATATAATTATATTATTATATATACGGTACATATTATTCAGTAGCAGATCCAGAAATTTTAGAAATTGAGCCACATACGGTTCAAGAGGGATGGAGCTAATCCATTTTTTTAAATGTCTGGAACAAGCAGAATGAAAAAACAACAACACTAATTCATTGAGGGGAGGGCTTGGGGAAGGGGGGGGGGGGGGGGGGAGTCACGTCTCATGGACAGGTTTGATTTTTTTTCTTTTTTAACTAGGGAATCCATCAAAGCCCGTGAATCCTAGGAATCTATTCTTCGTCCCCATATTACAAAAAATGATATTGCCTGTGGAATTAACTGTGTAATTAAACTGTTTGAACATTTGTATTATCCGGCCAATTTCTTTGGAACCAGTGGATTTCGGATAAGACAAGTTTTACGGTATATATTTGTTGATTATACATGTACAATCAGATACTGAACACTGCAAAGCATTGATAAGACGAATTTAACCCTTCTTAAAAATAAATGGATCCATATCAATCGCACTCCATTTTATCAGGACAGTCAATATATCGGAAATGCTCTCAAGGTCAATATATCGGAAACGCTCTCACGTTGAAATTGCAGAAAGAGGGATTAAATAAGCCACATGGCTTGTTGTACCCCGCTTTCGCGAAAGCGAGGGGGCATTAAATGTCATTCGTCTGTCAGTCTGTCCGTCTGTCCCAAAATCTTTAACCTTGATCATAACTTTTGAATGAGAAGAGATAGGGCTTTCATATTGCACATGTACATTGCCTGTGACAATTCAATTATATTTATTACTAGTGTATTTGTAACTTTAATATATATTGTTCATGTAATTCCCTCGATGATTATTATCTTGGTCATGATCTAAATACAAAATCTTACAAAACACCGATGCAGTCTTAAAATAATTGCGTTTTGTATTAAAAAAATCTGTCTCTCAAATTCCCAAAATTAAGAAGCTTAAATTCTGGACCCCCACATTCGGGGTCTCGGCTCCATTACTTTTAAGGAATGGAGCGCTACTCGTACATTAACCCTTACATAATTATCTAGTAAGTTATAACGAGTAGGTCTAGTTATCTCGTTTTGTTATACCTTTAAAAATTAGTTCCTATATAATTCTATATACTTAAAAAAGTCTAACATTTCCAATAATTTATTAAGCGGTTATAAAAAAAAAATCAATATTATACTTTCATGTAAATAAGTTGAATCTGATTCGTCGAGAAATATTTGTTTAAAAACACTATTATCCGCTGACTAATGAAGCCATGCCCTCCAGCGTAGCAACAAATAACACTGCTTGACGATGGATGATATTACAAAACAATATTGACTCCGCAGAATTTATGCGCACAAGGTTCATTGTAATATGTTTATATATATATATATATATATATATATATATATATATATATATATATATATATATATATATATATATATATATATATATATATATATATATATATATATATATATAGAATATTCAGTATAATATAATAAATATAGCATGTAGTTGAATGTAACATTGAAATTTTTCACCCCTTGAAAACTTTGGTCACATCGGCTGTGCCTCAGTTGACAATGGTTTTCTTGGAGTGAAAATTTTGCATTGCATGCAGTATTTATATAATAACGAGTTTGTTATCTCGTTAAGGACAGATGACATACAAACAAAAAATGGATGTTTGGATTGGTATATATTTTTGGACCTATTTTGGTTGTAAATGGTTAAAATAATAAATTTCTGAAATATTAAAAAAACTGTAAACTTACTATGACGTTCAAATTTCGACCTTTCTGTAACCATCCCTATTTATCTATACAATTTTTGTCACCTTAAATCTCATTATTGTGAAACTTTTAATGAAAAATTAAAATTTGTGCGGTTAAACTTATTAAGTTGTTATTTTCAAGATATTTGATAAAAGTTTGTATCTTCTGTCCTTAAAACAAAACAGTGTTCTTGTTTGTAGCGTTTGTACGAGAAAGTATCAGAATGGGATGAAAATTACAAAAGAATTAAATCGATTTTTAATAATTATCATTCGAACATTTGATAAATGGCATGGGGGGAGGGGGGGGGGGGGAAGTAGTAATGAAGAAAAATCTTTACACTGAAAGAAATGCCTAGTAGAAGTAACTACTTTGCCTAGTAATCTTCTTAGCGCGCCTAGTAATAGAAACAATATACTGTCCAACTTGTAAAAGTTACTAGATAAGCAAGCATCCAGGCTGCGCTTAGGGATCATATTACTTCATTAAATATTCCGCGCCCTTTCAAACAAAGGATGTGAAGATAAGACCATCCCAAGACGCCATGTTTACTTCAGAAGGCAGGTTGGAACACTGCTAAGGACGAGGAATCAGTTGAATAATTTGGTGAGTAATATTTTAATTATCAGCATTGCCTATCTAAGCTTTACAAATTTATTTTTTAGTTTTTGTTTTGCTGTCTTGAAGACCCTTTGTTATTTTTTCCTTCCACTGGTTTGAAAATGTTTGCATGCATCTAGTATACCATATGAAGAATTTATATATTATACATTTTTCTCATAATAATACATATTAATCAGAAAAGTGATAGGCAATATAGTTCCGATTTAGTGCACAGTTGTCAATATGTGTAATTAATGAAAGAGGGAATTATTTACAAAATCATTGTGAACTGCAACAGTCAGTAAGCAATCTTGGAATATACATTTGAAGGGTGAGTGATACATATTTGTGTAAATCTTGGAACCTTCAAGTGCATAGTGAGTGAGCTACTGATTTGATATGATTATAATTTCATTACTTGTACACTTTAATTATATAACATTAAGCAATGAACATGTCTTTTTTTTAAATCGTAATCTATGTTGACTTATATTTATGAGGTAAACATTCATATACATGTATTGATTCTGAATGGTTTGCGATCTTGGTATATGCATTTGAGGGAATGAGTGAAAGAAACACATTGTGTTTGTGAATCTTGGAGTCCCTAAATGGTAGTGAGTGAGCAACTGTTTCAGATATCAATAAACATAAATTTGACTTTGAACTCATTTAACATGTTTATTTTTTTAAAAGTATTTCAAAGTCCAGACTTACAGTTGTTACTACTGCAAGTTTTCTTTAGCTTATATGTCTTATTGTCTTTGATGCAAGGCCCGAGAAAGTTGCATATCTGAGGAAATATTTATAGTATTTTTTCAATATTAATTTAGATGGTGAAGAATGCCTAGCTTTCTACCAGACTGTCCTTCTTGTTCAAGGAGAGGCCAGAAGGGGATGCTGAAATTGGACTGTAAATCCTTCTGAGGGAGAAGTTTTTGTTTTCTTTGGGAGAAGATTATTTCAGTGTCCATATTGAAGGAGTAAGCGTTACTGGATGTGACATTTCCTTTCAGCCTTATGAAATTTCTACAATGTATGGTTTGACCTACATGCGTACCTTGTCCAAAGAAATGGGTCAAAAAAAAACTCTGTGCAACGTCTTGGTAGAATAGCAGAGTGATGTTAATTTAGAGAGAAGGATTTTCGGTGTTCTGTCATTGCCATGTTGACATCAGATTTGTAATCTATCCTGTCTGATTGTTAAAATATTGTAAATTGTAAAAAAAAAAAAAAAAAATCATAAAAATATTCATGTACACTGTACTGTACACATGCAGAAATTAATTTTATTATTTCTATTTTCTATGACCTATTATAATTTTCATCTGTTGAAATGGTTTACATATAATTGTAATATTGTTTACTGTAGAAGACTTATTATTCATTCAGTTTTTGTCATTGTAAAATAAAACTATAATTTGTGTTAGAGATTTAATCTACTTGTTTTTATTTATTCAATTGTTAAGCTATTTTTAATGCTACTTGTACAACTTGTGAAGTGTTTAGCGTTGTTTAGAGAGTAAACTATCTCTCTCCTAAAAAAATGTTTCATCTTTTGCGAAACTAAAGTATAAATTCCAGAGGGTTTATAACCAGAAACTAACTAAATGTACTTTGAAGAAAGTAAATTTTACTAGTTTTCGCTAGTAAAATATACCTAAATAACTGGTTGATTTTACTAATCAAATAGTACAAATACTTATCGTCTAGTAAAATTTACTTAACTGGATAGTGGTTATATGGACAGTAAAATTTACTAGTTATTCTAGTAACTTTTACTAACTTTTTCTTTCAGTGTAGCTGTCTTGTTGTTAATAATCATATTTTGTTAAGTAAATTATTTAAGGAGAACACATTAAAGCATTAGCTTCATAACATTATCACTGTTGAAAAGTAAATCGTGAACAAAGAGATATTTTTCTTGGACTTAAAAAAAAAAAGAACACTAATCATATGCGCAAAACAATGGCCTAGTATGCTTCCATTCCATTACATGTACCTCTTGATTATGCATATTACACGCACATTTTATTAAATCGAATCCGTTTATTTCCAGTTCTGTTATTCTTTACTAAGAGATATCAACTCTGAAGATAAATTATTTCCTTGTAATAACGAGATAAATAACTTGTTTAAAAGAGGTAATTATTATACAGTTAAAGTATATCATTGAGGGAGTTAGCAAGATTCCAGTTCTCAAAGGTCAAGACTATTTCCCGAGGCGAAGCCTCGGGAAATAGTCCTGACCTTTGGGACTGGAATCTTGCTAGCTCCTCTTTACTGTTTTATTATACCGATACAAAAATGAAAAAAAAAATGAGGATTATGGATAACTGGGAATAAGCTTTCGGAGCGGGGATTAGCTCATCACTTGACTTACGGACGGTGATAAGTCCAATAACATTATTTACCGATACAAAAGTAAAATCTAGAGGATAACAGATATCAGGGAATTAGCTTGCGAAGCAGGGATTAGCTTATTTGAGTAACGCACGGGGATTAGTCCATTCACAGCGATTTCACATACCAAAAATTAGCTCAATATCTCCAATCGTCTAGAAAAACATTGCGGAATACCCTTAAAATTGAAAATGTCGTAATTCCGTAAAAAAATATTGAAGCGGAACGAAATACAAACTTGAACTTTAACTCATCATGATACATTCCCACACCAAAAGTCAGCTCAATATCTTTAAGCATTTAGAAAAAAAGGTGCAGAAAACCATTTGGGACAGAGAGACAGGCAGACACACAGAGGAAACCTATAGCCCCCCCCCCCCCCGTTTCACTGATTTGTTTGATTAAAAAAATGGTTTGAAAATTTTCATTTTCATTCTTCGTATACGTATGTTCAATACATCTGTTCACCATTTTGAAGAAGGGACACTTGTAGCAATGTGCCACCCCTTCCCCCTCAATACGTAAGTACAGCAGTTATATTTAATGGGGGGGGGGGGTATTGGCTTTGGGGGAAATTGCACTCTATAACTACTGCATAGAGTAGGATTTCCCCCGGAAAATTGACTCTGGTTTGAGATTTCCGTAGGGGAAATCATACTTTAGAGCCAGTTTTCCGGGGGGAAATCCTACTCTATAGAGCCAGTTTTCCAGGGGGAAAGATTTTAGAGGGGAAAGCCTACTCAACAAGACCGGTAATGTTGTTGCATGTTCTGAGTATCCCGACAAGGAACTTTTTGTATGTCTACAAACACAATATCTGAAACAATATCACATTTTTTTTTTCTCGAGAGACGCCATAAACCACTCTGACAAAATTTTATTCTATTTGTAATTCGCAGATTGTGCGCTCATTGACATACGGGTACATGTATGAATATAAAGATACATGTTTACAAAATTTTCTTTGCTCTTGAAGATCGATCCCTGTTTATCTATTTGTCGTTGGAAATTTCGTGTTATTAAATTGTAAATTGAAACAAGCTTTCGGGAAAGGGAGCAAAAAAGTATTCCCTGTCCCCTTACGATGTGCTTGTGAACACAATGTATAACTGTACAAATAAGAACGAAATGTGATTATCGAGTTCAATAAAATATATACATATCATTCAAATTACTTTTTGACACGTTCCTTTAGGTGAAATCCGCAGTTATGTCAATGTTCATTTTGACATGGGAGTTAAAGTAAAAGATGTTTTTATTTATTATGCGAACATGATTTAATGCCGTTATTTATCAAACCCCAAGAATACGATTTTTTTTTTGAAATAAGATAATAATTTTTGCCGAGAAAATTTTGTTTGTCATTTTTCCCAAATTTCAATAATAAAAACTTAACTCTACGAGGGGTTATCAAAAAGTTCGTGGACTAGCGCCATAAAATTAAAACCGCTAAATGTACAACAATGAATTTTTAAACATTTAATAAGCATCATCTTTTCTATCTGTAAAATAAACTATAAATCATAAGTTTTGTTTTTTAGTGAATCGTAAATGTTTTTGTTAGCAATGGTATGCCCAGGCGGCGCAACCTCAAACATAACGTATTTTCTACCTGAGTGTAACTGAGAAAAACTCTTCTAATATGAGCATTTGTCATCCGAAAGTCCAATTAACTCACTTATGTTATATGACACAATTTTTCCTTAACAGTTGCAAATTTCACCTCACTTTGTATATTCTATGAAATTTTATCGTAAATTTTATATTGAATGTCCAAACAATAAAGGGGTTAAAAATGACGTCGAAAGGGGGTAGGGTGTCATTTTACAACATTCTACAAAGTTTCAGCCCCTGGAAAAATTGGTTTAGACTTAGAAAATGTTTAAACAGGCTACAGAGAAATTAAAATACATCCAGGGTACTTGTTTTTAAATATCAAAAAAGATTCAGCAAGAGAGACACACGGATAATGTCGATTTATATTCAGGGTGTCCAAAGTCAGTCATGTCGAAAAGTAACGTTGATCATTGGTTGACATTGAACTCCGACAAGAAAATTATGCTGGCAAATCAAGCGAGGATCTTTTCCTATGTATAGGTTTAATATCTACAATATAAATGCATTGAAATAAGGTGATTATGACCTTGTAAAGTCATATAAACAAGACGGGTTTAGGTCTTTACTTTACTCCAGAGAATCTTATCAAGATAAGTGTATTGTGGCAGAAGGAGCGGGTATTGAGAAATAATGGCGTTGTAGGACGTCATGAAACTAAACGGCGACAGCGCCGGGTGGTCGTATAATACCCTTTTTAGTTAATGATAATTTGGCAAATAATCAACATATCAAGCGGAAATTTTCAACACTTTCTAAACTTTTGTTGTCTTATGTTCCCTATAAAATTTGTAGTCAACGACTACATAGTATTAATTTTGTCGCATCAGTCCACGAACTTTTTGATAACCCCTCGTAAATACTAAATTCACAAACTGAATATGATTTATATATATATATATATATATATATATATATATATATATATATATATATATATATATATATATATATATATATATATATATATATATATATATATATATATATATATATATATATATATATCTGTAGCTATAAACATTCTGCATGCACGCCTAGTTCGCCTGTATTGTATCTCTATATTTTTTGTAATATAATGTCTCTAAGTAATAATCTAAGTAAACACATGGTCATCGCAAACTATGCCACATTAACAAAACTTCCCAGCATCTTATTTTTAAATGTGATAATGATACCTTAACATAGATATCAAATGAAAACCTGTAATGACTGGATTCAGCTCTGAGCGTAATAGAAAAAAATTGTATCACTCAATACACTCATCTTTTATGTTGCATGTAAAATTCATGATGCACTGTCGACTATATTCATTGGATGAAACCGACTAGAACATTCTTAATCATGTGCAATCTTCAATTTTTTTTTACTCTTCAATTCTGAACTCCCTTGCAGATTATAGCCTTTTTTTAAAAAAAAATTATTTAAAAGAGTTTGAAGAAGTTGGTAAATTACAATATATGCTGTGCGGCTCAAAGCACATTGAAATGAAGGAAGTGTATGAAAATGCTCATAATTGCAGTATTTATAATTAACTTTTTTAAAAAAAATATATATATGTGCATATATTTTCTGTATTTCAATATACTTCAGAAAAGAAAACTAAATTGAATTATATACTATACAACTAAATTTCCTCATTTATGGATGATCCCAGTAAATCTCTTAATTTTCACTAAAAAGGTATGATACCTGCAAAGTTTACTAATTATTGAATTACAATGTATTAGAAATTCCGCAGCTTAAATTCACTTTTCCGCGATTCGACACAGCTTTTCCGCGAAAGAAATCAGGCTTTTCCGCGACAAGTTTTACTGCTATTCTGCAATTATACAATGTATATCTTTTGCTTTTCCGCGAATTGTTTTAGCATACACCTCCTCCGTCAGCCAGGTAAAACCTGTTTCTCCCTGCTTACTAGCGTTTTCAGTCATTTTCTCATTACTGAGATGGCCATTTTTTAATTTTTGTTTTTTTTTTTGTTTTTTTTTTGTTTCTACCACGGCGATTCCTATTGCATCGGCTGTAATTAATCGGCAAGACACATCGCCATTCTTTAAATCATCTTTCTAAGCATAAATTCCTCGTTTATAATACATTTGTTACCACGTTTTGTTTCTTTATGAACAATTTCCATAATATCTTGAACATCATCGACCAGTGTAAAATGTGATTCATTCAATTTTTATTATACTGTGAGTACTACAGAGTAGAACTCTAGGTGGAAAATACATGTAAATGCAGGTGTATATCGGCAACTGTTTGAAGTTAAAAAAATGATTTATCGGTAATTCACTTAAAAATTTCCAATATTCCCTTTAAATATTAGTAAAAAAAGTCCGATTTGTAATTTAAACGAGCAAATTTTCCTGCCCTCTATTCCAACAGTTGTTCATTAATCGCTGTTCATACAGTAGTTACATGTATATGTTTATATAGTTAATTATTTTTTTACATAAAAATTCCACCTATTCCCACGTAAAATCTAACCTTTTCCTACCTGATTTTCAAAAATTGGGAATAGGTAGAATAAACCACACCTGCATATCCAACATAGAGGTAGTCCCCCCCCCCCCCCCCCCCCACACACACACACACACGTTTGAAAAGTGGGAGTACCCATCCACTTTTTGATTTGAATAGTACATGGAATACAATAGTAATCTATGTAAAAGGTATAGTGACATAGCAAATTGAAAATACTCGAAGCCGGTACCTTTTTTTGCGAGTCAATATTTATCTGTTCTAAATTGAGCATCCCTCAAACTTTCCACTTTGTGACTACGCCTTTGTAAAAACGGTGCTAGTTAATAACAATTAAACCAAAATGGGGCACCTTAACCGATCAGGAGCCATATTTGATGCAATATGAGCTTGATTTTTTTTTTCCCGCTGTAAAATTGTAATTTACTATTTCAATGACAGAGAAAGAAGTTCATATCAACTTTGTGATGGGAAAAAATGAAAGACGCCAAATTACATCGTACAAATTTGAAATCATACAGAAATCTTTCTTCTGCTAAATTTTAGTCTTATTAGTCACAGGGACCTATATACTGTATAGGTCCCTGTTAATCATAAAGGAAATTGCGTTCTTAAAATTGAAAGCAGCTTCGCGTAACTAAAATATTGTCAAGGTGCAAGATATGCAGACATGTTTTAAATGAATAACATTTTAAAATATAAATATCAATGAACGAAATCAGTTTCCAATAAGTTCCTAGAAATAATATAGAAAGCGTGACATATTATCGATCGGGCTCAATGATTTTTGTATGCTGTGACGTCATATCGAAGGTCGAGAGAATGGGGTTGACATGCACTATAGATACATTTAGGCTATTAAATAAAGATACACCAAATGATTATTGTCTATATTAAAACTGTAACCATGAATAAGTGGAGATTTAAAAAAAATACTCATAAACATCAAGAGTGATATTAATTTAACAGTCAATCCAGAGGAGTTCTGATGACGTTCCCCATAAAGATGAGTGATAAAAAACATTCCCCATAATTTTTAATTACATACTGAAACGACAGATAGGTAATTTTAAGGATGAGAAAGGAGAGACTACATCAAAACAGATATTTTCTATAAAAATTGCCCTTTATTTAAATAAAAACATAATAGGAAAGCACTTTCCCCACAACATATTCCGTCCGTCCAATTCCTCACAAGTCGGCTATGATGGGTAAGAGAGAGAAAAAGAGAGAGATTGGGGAGGGGGAGAGAGAGGAAGATAGAGAGGGATGTATTTTATATTAAAGAAATAAAACGGAGAGATATATGATTAAGTTGATATAGCTCATGTCAAATAATAATGATCGACCAAAGTGTAAACGGTTGGAAAATTGCACAGATAAAACATACGGGTATACACAAGATTTTATCTATTTATGAATTGTTTGTACACATTGACCCAGGTAAGTTGCTTGCGAATAAAAATAAGGTTGCAAGAGTATATATTTTTTAAAGCACAATTATATAAAACATTTTGCTGATTAAAAATCTAAGCTCAAACACACTATCCGTTACCTTATGGAATGTGTATTAAAATATAATCATAGGTATCCTTTGATTGTAAGTCTCTATCGGTCTTCAAATACGTTTTAATAAAACAAAGAGTATTGTGGTGAAAAATAGCAAAGTCATATCAATTCTGAGTATGGAATTTACTTTATTTTTGAAAACGAAAGTACCTTTCTAAAGCAAATTAGGAATAAATATTTATATATACACTGTATATATATCTTTGTTTAAATCACAATTTGAAAAAAAAAAATATAACATACTAATACATTCGGTATATTAGTATATACGAGAATATACATACCTGGCCAGGATTTCAGAACTGCGCAGAGCCCACCATGAAAGGTGAAGGTCGTTAGACAAATTTAGGTTGAAATTCAATAATACAATAGCTGTTCTTTAATTATTAGCATTTTAAGTAAATAACAGTTAATGGATAGTCATTAAAATTATATCTCTAAATAAGAAATAGAAGACATTCTCAAACATAGTTCCTTGTGCACCTTGCATCTTTTGAAGTTTTCATTTTATTTTAACACGAGATAGCTGTTTTTAAAGTGTATGAAGTAAAAATCACATTATTTTTTTAACAAGGAAGCAAACATATCGCAGGTGTGTTAAGGAAGCATTCAAATCATTTCTCGGGAAATTTAGACTTTTTAAAGAAAATTAAGTTTTATAGTTTATCAAAGCCGCCGATAAAATGTAAGATACTATTAACTATTGCATGAAGACAACAGAGTGTCTGAGGCGAAGAAGTGCACCACCACGACATCATTACGTGACTGCTATTAATAGCAAAATATAAGTTATCAAAAAAGTTAACAGAACAACACTACCCCGGGGATTAATAATTTCTCTGAGTAAATAATAAAGTTGAAAAACATCTCTTATGCCTAAAAAGCGTTGCTAGAATCCCACTGTCCGATCGGGAAAATAATTATTCCACACATTCGCACGAAACCCTACCCGATGATTTGCATTATATACATATAACCCGAGATATTTCTTCAAACCATGTTGACCTCACGATTCTAGTAGCACTTGACAAGTATTATTAATAGAAGCAAGCGTTTGATCTGTACAAATCTTATTTTTGGAAGTATCCAGCTTAGTGTTGTTCTTTTGCATTATTGTTGTCATAAATGACAGAGGAAAGGCCGACCGGGATACGTACATGTAAATAGTTGACTGTCTTCAATGAAGATTTAATCGATAAAAATAAAACGCGTACCTGTTAAACAAACTTGAACTCCATATAAAGCGCATTTATTATTCATTGCCTTTAAACCCCCTTTTACATCTCTTTTTACATGCTGTCTTAGCCAAATTCTCGATACACAACATGATCAATTCTCAGGTAGCTTGTTGAACAGTTATGACATCATCGCTCGGAGATTATAATCCGAATGACAGATACAGCATAGCAAACTAATTGTATTTTTGTTAATATTTGCATGTTTCTATTCATTTTCAGGAGTTTAATTACATCTCTAAATACCAATCTTAAGAAAACTTGTATTCTGCAATTGACGTCATCTCCCCTATTATGATGTCATATTGTATCATTGATTTAGTCAAGTCAGATTATTTGAGTGTTTCTTAACACACCTGCGATGCACTGAAGATTTTTAACCTTGTATTGTTCTCCCGCCTACGTCCAAGTAATTATTTTAAGTTTATATATCTGAATAATATTTCATATTTATAAAGATTGTATGCATTTTCTTAAAACATAACTTATTTACTTATTTGTAAAAACAAAGACGGATAACCCTCAATTTTGGTAAATCGTGTGTTTTCACTATAAAAATAAGCAAAAAAATAAAATTAATAATGATTATATATATATATATATATATATATATATATATATATATATATATATATATATATATATATATATATATATATATATATATATATATATATATATATATATATATATATTAACTATGCATGGAGTTGTGTTCTTTGGAAAAGAGAGAGGAGAGGCGGAGAAAAAAAAAAAATAGGAATTGGCATAACGTAGTGCAGTTTACATGACTACAGAAGGAAATTAAGCTGAGAAAGTGCTGTACTTCTAGTTGTTTGCGTATATGTATAAATATTTGATTGGATTATGTGTGTTATTTACGTCACAATGACTTACATTGTACGTCAAAATGTATCAATCACGTATTACTTTTTTATAAACCGCTTTGTGGTTTATAGAGAGAAAACTGTCACAATCCAGTTTTTGCAGTATTTCATTCTCTATCCACAGTACTCTTCCGCTATGCTCCCAAAACCTTTGTCATCGCTCGCTGTACAAGATTCTTGTAGAAGTTATAAAAGGTATACATTATAAGTTAAAATCATAATAAATAAAAGAAACTATCAATAAAAAAAGATATTTTTTCGTTTCATTTCAAACTTTCCTTAAAAAGATTTATTTTCTCGGTTATCCAGCGTGCAGTTTAAAAACAGAAAAAAAATCTTCGAGGGGATGATTGATTAGTATTGACCTTTTCACTGATAAATAAAATACTAACATAATCATTGTTCACCAAATACAATTTCTCAAAGAATATTGTATACCAAACCCTTATAAAGGTGTATTATTAGTTACATAGTTTTTTAGTGACAGGGTACGGGATGATACCTGGTTAGTAAATTTCATACCTGGCGAGGCGAAGCCGAGCCAGGTATGGAATTTACTAACCAGGTATCATCCCGTACCTTGTCACTAAAAAACTATGTAACGAATTTACCCCACCGATAAAATATTTATGCATTGTCTGTGGTTTGTAAAATTGCTTTTCTCACTATATATATGTTTCATCACTCAATGCCTATTATGACGTCACGTTGTGTGACGTAATGTTGTTTTTCGAGTGTTTCGTACTGTAATAACGTACTGACAGTTTTGAAGACTTTCAGTAAAGGGAGAAAAAGGTTCCATCTTCATTACTTACATTAGTTAACTGTAACATTGTCAACAGACACTCTGCAAATCGCGTGAACTCGAGTTGTTCGAACGTTACAAAAGAACGATAACTCCGTATCGACCATGTATTGATTTTCAAGCGACTAGGTATAAGTAATACACCCCCTTCACGTGACAGACTTCAACCAATCGTAAGCCAGGATTTCATCGAAAAATCAACAGAGGTGGGGTAAATGTGGTAGCATAGCGGGAACGACAATTCTCGATAGAGAATGACAATGTAACTTGGCTTAGGTAGCACAAAACACCTATGAAATTTGTTTGAACTTATTTCTGAACGGACACATCGAAAAAAAAATAAAATCAATAAAATTCAATTATCAATATTCTTTGTAAGAACAATAATAAGTTTTGACAGGTTTTCAATATATCTTGTAAGAAATTACAAACTTTCTCTATAATGGTCATTTAGGGGTCTACATTCTGGAATGTGTATTTAGGAATTTTTTTTTTTTTTTTTTTTTTTTTTTTTTTTTTTTTTTTTTTGTCTTTTGGATCAAACATTAATATTTCGCATAAGAATGTCCTAGATGTATTGAAAATCCTCTTCAAATTTGAATTTCAAAGGTTTGTAAGTCGTCCGTGTCGAATTACACCTCCCCATATTATTGTATTTTGACTGCAACGGATGGCAATGACTTAAGCTGTATTTTCTACTCTTGCCAGATAATTGTCTGAAATATGTATGTTTTATTTTTACATCACATTGTACTCAAATGTATCACTAACAATATATTTTTTTTTCAATTTTTAGCAACAAAAGGGTTACCTTTATAAACATCATCACACAAATTCGTAATAGATCGAAATGTAGTTTAAAGTAATGCACATTCTCAAGTCGAATGTCTGATTTCACAAACTTCATGTAGAAGTCTGAGAGAGCACATTTCAACTATGTGGCCAAAAAATGTGTGTTTGAATTTCTTTCATATTACATATATAAAGAGAGTTTTTGTTTCCTAGGATAAAATGCTGTTTCAAAAGAATTGAAGTCGAGGAAAACTTTGATCCATCTATTGTATATTACCTTAATTTAAACCTAAAATGTATTTATATGTTGAGCTTTATACATGTACGTATATTGGAACGTAGGGGTTGTGACCGGGTTCATTTTTATTTAATTTCTTACATGTTTGCTTTTTAGTATCTTCTTGAAAAATTTTGGTGGCCGTGAAAAAGATCCCATGTTTCTGTCTTGCCATCTCATGTCTTGTAGTAGGTGTTATCCTCTGAATTCCTTCTTTTGACCTGAGGTTGAAAAGTTTGGGATTAGTCTGCTTCCTTAATGTACCAACACAAATGTCTGAATAGGATATATTAACATCATTTACCGCCGGGTGCCCTGCAGTTTTAAAGTTGGTTACGTAAACGTTTGAATTTGTTAAGCGTTGAGTCAGTAAACAAATTGCAGTTCTGGCATGTAACCTTGATATTTCTGGACAAATACGCCAAAATCAATTATCCTATTTCTTTCTATACGTTGTTTCATGAGGGTGGCCCTCTGTAACTTATTTTCTTCTGCTTTCCAGCTTTTGTACCAGGTGTTTGATCAAACATGTCTCACCTTTGCAGTTTCAGTATAAAGTTAGACAGTATTGATGCTAATTGTTTTGGAAAAAACACATATCAAAGCAATTTTATCAATATGAATGTTGAAGTAATGCTGGCATTTTTGACGTTTGGACAGTTCAGCAGTAGTTCTTAATTCAACGTAATATTTTCATGTGTTGAAATAGCCACAATGTTTTCCGTCATCAACCTTATTTTATCTCTGAAGTCCTGTATGGCTTTAATTTTGACATCATTTGAAAAGTCTGTTTCCTAGAAAGATGATTCTTATATCAGTACTTCTTTTTTTCAAAATGTTGTACACTAGTATTTCATGATTTTGGAGATTTTCTGTTGAAGATGTAATCAAATCTCATAATGATGTTGTTTTATATTGTTTATTTCTCAATTATATTGTCAGAAAATGTACTATAAAATAAAACTATAAATTTGTAAATGTTTTATTATTGTGCAAGTAAATAAATATCAAAATTCGGGACATGTTTCTTGTAACTTTCCTTAGACATGCAGGATATAAACATGACGCAATTTTACTTTTTAGGACTTAAAGCGTCTGATCTTTTTCATTTAGAACAAATTGATCTTGTGATAAAGTACAGAAACCTGTAACTACAACGCTTAACGTCTGCATATTTATCATTGCTCGCTCCATGATCGGAAGGTCGTATGTTCGAATCACGTCTGCAACTGACCTAAGTCGATAAAAAAAGAAAGTGACTGTTCCTTCGCTAAGCTCTCGGCATTTTGAAGTGAAAGTTGCTGGTCCTTCGGATGAGACCATAAAAACCAAGGCCCCGTGTCACGGTCGGCGTTGGGCCTGGGCTTAAAGATGTAAATTTGAAGCCCTTCACTGATATATGGTGACTTCTCTATATGAGTGAAAAATTCTCGAATGGGACCTAAAACCATATACGTGTATTTTATGCCTTTTCATCGAATATCCGTTCTTACAATTTTTTGAAAATTTCCAGACAACAATATGCTCTCTATAACTGATCACAAGTAGCTTTTCTCAGTATATTCCTTTCAAAACAGGATTCTCTGTCTGATGAATTCGAAGCGTAATTCTGGTAATTTTGGCAAAATCTACGACGGACAGTTAGTCCAATATTTTTATTTGACTGTCCATCTCAAATGTATATATATGTAATAAATAACAAGTTTAAAAACCTTCACTAGGAAATGCAGAGGGTCTGTACGTGATCAAAACTACATAAAAGTTCTTCGTTTTTTAACATGTTATTTGTTTCTTAAATAACTGCATTTTTAATATAAAGTTGGAATATATTGCAATCAACAACATTCTCATGAAATAATTTTACTTATCCTGAATATTTCTACATTGCCTATTGTGTCGGTACATATTGTTATTTTGTACATATTGGCGAAAATACATGTATGTACCTACCCTCACTGTACATATTGTCGTTCATTTGTACATATTGTCGTCGGCGATAATATGTACCGAGACGAACCTTTTTTCCTCCTGCACAATGGACGACAAAATGTAAAGTCACACATTGGCACATTTTGCCGTCTGCAACAACATGTAATATTATACATTTATTGACTGGGTTCGAGGGCAACATACGTTTTGTCGGACCCAAGAACCAAACAGTTTGGTTCGAGGGGTCGACATAATGCATTTTGCCCGAGAACGCAGTCAATAAATGTTTTGTTATACCTTTTATTAATTTATTTTACCATTATTATTTTTTTGACATACATGTATGTCGAACACCAACGAATGCAAATGAGATTTAGCTGACCCCGCCCATTATGTGACGTTAGCGGTCCAACATCTTATCGACAGGTCCAATATCTCACTCCGCGGTCAAACAACGATTTTTTCATGCCCGCTCAGTAAAACATTGAAAATGTTGGACTTTTTTAGTATTGATTTATATAGGAACAAATTTTTAAAGGTATGACAAAAACATTTGCACATTTTGTCGCCGATATATTGTGTTGAACATTTACTAAGATCGTGAAGAGAGAGAGAGAAAGACAGAAAGATTGACACACACACAGAGACAAGCAGATGGATAGACAGAGTAATTTTGTTTTTATTATTATTTTTATTTTTAACATGTAATTTCAAATAGTTCACTTCGTTATTTTCATATTCTGTGCGTTATTGGCAACGTAATACATTATGAGATTTCTTTTCAAAAATATGTCTAGCAATGAAATGATGTACCATCAAATATTATTTAACAGTCGTTTTCTTTTTATAAAAAAAGTGTAACAATGCAAGTGGCATATTGCTTTAGAATTTGCTTGCTACAAATTTTGTTTTAGATCAACATCTTTACAATGCTGTACTTCATCCATAAGAAAATAATAAATAACTTAAACGTGATTCATGTTTGCAGTAGCTTTTAGTGTATAAAATGTTAAAGAGAATGAATCTCGCTAGTGTATGATTCATAACTTGCTTATAAATCAAGCACTTCATTTACAAATATGCATACTCGTAAAATTTTACAAACATTAATTGATTTATGGATCAGTGAAGTATAAGTACTGAATAAAAGATATTTTTAAAAGAATTATCCATTCATCTCAAAATGAGGTTCTTCTCTAAGGCGTCCTCTTTCGCCTCGTGTATCGTTATTAGTATTATTTCTGAAAAAAAATACAACAAACAGATTTTGAGGTGTAGCTTCTTTACTGCACTGTACGCAGTTTTTTAAAAAGTAATTTTAAAAATCAGATTGAAATGTTCTTTTCTTTATGCACAACCTCTATCAGATATGAATACGTATAAAAAAGCCTTAAACTATATCATAGGTCTATATTTAACCAAAAAACACTATAGTAAGTAGTAGGAGAAAATAAATTTCTTTAAGGTATGTCACTCGTGAAATTAGTTATATCAAGGATTTATTGAGAAGTATATTTTAAATAAGTACTCATATAGCATGACTCAAAATCGCAAAGAAAATGGGGGGTCAGTGTGCATCCTTTTGAGCTAGGGTAGAATTAAGTTGACCTTTTTGCACTTAAATTGTTACTCTTTGGTCAATCACTTTAATCTTTATAATATTTTATCAGATGTGATTTTGGCAATAAATATAATCTTATTTTACGTAAAATAGTTTGAATGATATTTATCATTGAACAAATCATGCAAATTAATGTGCATAAATTATTGTGTGACCTTTTTGCACTAAAAAGTATTATATTTGGGGTATAAAAGATCTAAATAGGCAATAAAATATTTTCTTGTATCAAACTTTTTATGACTTAAGTGCTGATCGGTTGGAAGTATCGTGTTGTTTAAAATTATGAAAGAAAAAGTTGGGGTCAGTGATGTAAATTTTGAGATATTGGCAAAATTTGCGATTTTCAGGCAAAAAACGGTGTAAATTTTATCTAGACTTCTTTAATATATCTTTATTTCTTGGCAAAGTCTGTTGAGTGAATGTGTAAAATTTATTCTAAAAATATAAATTGAGACCTATATTTAATATTCCTAGCATATCATACCGGAAAATTTTCTCTAAGTAAAAATATTTGATGCTATAGTTCCAAAACATTAAATTTAACAAATGTGGAGATTTGAAGAATTTTCTTCTAAATATCCTTTCACCACAAGAAATAGTCCCTCATAAATCTTGCTTCTTTATGAATTTCTGAGCAGTTTTTTCATTGAATTTTGAATAATTTGCATTGTTTAATTTAAATATGTTATAAAAATTGAATTATAATAAATAGTTTTGAAGTTAAGGGTTCTGACTGAACTTTTCTAAAAAGCTGACGAGTGACATACCTTAAGTCTAATGACTTCAAATTTTCGTACGTCGGCGTTGTTCATGCGTCGTTCGTCGTACGACGTCCCTCGTGAGTTAACATTAGTTTGAAAATTTTCGGCTTCTTGTCCGGAACTGCTAAACGGAACTTAACAATTTTTGGCTTATAACATCTATGAGAAAAGGGAACAAAAAAAACTTCATGGTCCCTGCTCTGCTTGTGGCCCAAAGGGTGGGATAAACCATAAAAATTAGTGATATCTTTAAACGTTTTCTTTTTTACTCCTTGAAACGAAGCAGTAAAATTTGTGAAAATTGTGGTCTCGGGTCAGGGGTTCTGCAGGGGTGGGGGTTCTGCTGCTGATTATGAAGTGCATTTTTTTTAAATTTTCATTTCTGCTTTGTTTATTACACAAATAAACTTCCGAAACTGTGAAATTCATTCATGGCAATTGGGTCAGGGATTCTGGTTTTAGGGAAGGGCTCTATTGATTATATAGTGAAAATGCATTTCTTCTTCTTCTCAGCTCCTGGGTAATTAGCAAATGAATAAAGTGCATGGTTATAATGATCAATATCTTCTTTTCCAAACTTGTGAAAATTTTAACCCAGTTTCAGTGGTTCGGAGGGGTTATATAGACCATATAGTTAAAATGCATTTTTTTGAAAATCTTCTCTGCTCCTGGGTTTTTAACAATTTAACTAAGTGGGCACTTATAATGAGCAAGGGTGCCTCCTCCAAAATTGTGAATTTCATTGTCCCTGATTTAGGGGGTTTTGTTGTGTAGCTTTGGACTCTATAGTTTAATAGTGAAAATCTTCTCCTGAATATTATCTTAACAAACCTAGTACATGATTATGATGGGGAGATTGCCCCTTCCTAAATTGTGAAATTCATGGAACGTGATCAGGGGTTCTGGTATTAGGTAGGGTTCTATTGATTGTATAGTGAAAATGCATTAATTGATTGAAAATCGTCCTCTCTGATTTTGAGTTTTATGTAAACAAAAAAAGTGTACGGTTATTATAAGCAAAGATGCCTCTTCCAAAATTGTGAAATCCATTTTCCCATGATCGGGAGTTCCGGTGAAGTGGGGGCGGTGTATTGATTATCTTTTGCAAATACATAATATTTTTTTTTAAATATTGTCAAAATGCAAGGAAAATAATTGTATAGTTATGATGAGCAAAGTTTCATGGCCCCTGGGTAAGATGTTCTGGTTGAAGGGTTAAGCTCCATTGATAATATAGTAAAAATGCATTAATTCTATGTAATAATCTTGTCTGCTTCTTGTTAATAAGCATAAAAACAGAATGCATAGTTATGATGTTTAAGGGTTTTTCTTCCAAAAGTTTTTAAACTTGTGGTCCCCGGATGAAGGATTCCGGTTTTCAGGGAGGGGGTGTCTATTTACAAAATAGTGAAAATTATTATTTTTTTATTCTTTAAAAATCTATTATTAAGGGCATAGTTATGATGAGTGAGAATAGCTCTTCCAAATTCGTGAAATTCAGGAGCCAGGGTTATTGGTTCTGGTATTAGGGCGGGACCGTGTTGAATCTTTCGTAAATCTGTATTATTTCTTTGAAAATCTTTTTTGCTTCTGGGCATCTCTGAGGCAGAGCAAAAGTTTCAAGAAACAGGGGTATTTTCTACCAGATTTTTTATATTCTGTAAGATTTTTCGAGTGTTCTGGTGCTTGCCAGGGCTCTAATAACTTGTATTCTGCTGAGAGAAATCATTCCCTTCACCCTTCACCTAATCTCTAACTAATCCCTGTTGATATTGTATTTGAAAGTTTAATAGAATACTAATCTATGCAAGAAGTTTGTATAATACAAGAAGTACTTTCATAGTTTAAATGATCAGGGACTTGTCAGTGGCAGATTATTAAAAATGAGACAAAATATCTCATCTTGTTAAATGTTCTTCAAAGATCAAGAGAGGTCAATGTAAGAGTTAAAAGTATGGGGATGAAGAAAGTGAAGAAGCACAATTGTTTCATTAATAGTCTGCAAGGTGAAAGTGTTGAATGGGGTATGTAGAACTTGTGAGTGCGAGACTAAGTATTTCGTTGATTATGGTCATCTTATTTCTCTTGCTTTTGGGTAATAAATCTTCATCTATAAGTTTATTTTGTACTTCAATGGATCCAATAAAGTGTACATACTCAGGTGAGTGTGTTATGGACCTTAAGTTTCTTGCATATAGAATGATAAAAACATAACAATTTTAAAACAATTAATTTTCATTTATCTGAAACTCTTTGCCTAGGGTATGCACGTGTATATAGGCCATGAAAGTACATGTAAGTGTATGATCCAGTCAAAAAAGATAAAAATTAATACATATTTTCAAACAGAATCACGTATCCTTTGCAGTCAACAATACATAAAACCCTCAATATTTAATATATTACTCACCTTAAATTATTTTTAAAACAAAAATAAAGTACCACCACTAGTACTATAAGGACAACAAGAGTACAGCAACTTGAGATGATGGCTACTACCAATGGCAATTTTCTGTAAAAGATTCAACAAGATAAAAATGGTGAAGAACATTGAAATTGCTGAGACTGTTTTATTGAAAGGAAGTGGATGAAATATGACGATTACATATAATCAAACTGAAAAGTCCATTGAAATAATACAATAATATACACGTGATTGGGCACAGCAAACACTGGCCCCTAAAACATTAGAGGTTAAATAAAGTAATTAACACTGTGACGGATAAATCTGCCACTTCCAAAGTGGCAAATCGGCGCCCGCCAAACTCTTAGTTTACATAAAATCCATATATACCATAAGGTAGACCATCACTTACAGAGTTCAAAACTACCTTTGTTACAGGTGAATCTCACCTGTCAGGTGAGATAATCACCTTTAAAAAGAAAATTCATATGGGAAAAATAAAGTTCCTGTAGGAAAATTAAAATTCCTGAGGGATATTATCAAAATCCTATGGGATTCGATCATTTCCTGTAGGATATTTCAGAATTCCTGCAGAAAATTAATTTACCAAGGGAGAATTTTATTTCCTAGGGTAATTTACCTTCCTATAGGAGAAAGAAAAATCCTGTAGGAGGAAAAAAGTCCTACAGAAACAAAATTCTCCTAAGGGAATTTTTTCTCCCTTAGGAAAATAATTTCCCTTAGGATAAAACAATTTTTAGGAATTTTTAAATTACTCCTATGGGATTTTTAATATGTGTTATTTTACTTCTCAGATTGATAATATTGAAAAAAAAATCCCTTAGGAATTTACAACATTACTCCCTGTCCATATGATTTTCTTTTCTGTGTGCCGTCTTATACCCATTTTGATAATGTTGTATGAACTGTATTCTCTTCTCATGTGTGTGTGTGTATGAAAGGGTGTGTATGTGTATGTGTCTGTTCATTCATTTTTTTAATTAGGAAAGTAAAACAAAAGTATCTTTCCACTATCTCGAAAATCTGGTTGATTTCACCATCACACGTTTTTCTGTAATTAAACCATTTATGAATATTGAATTTCCATTATTGATGCTATTCTGAAGCATATAACCTTAATTCTCATAATCAAAGATGAATCGATGTAGTAAAATTTCAAACAAGAGGCCCATGGGCCACATCGCTCACCTAAGTAACTTTGGCCATGCTGTTCTTTACCAGATTTCACCACATGTAATACCTATTGTGGCCCCGCCCTTGCCCCGGGGGTCATGATTTGAACAATTTAGAATCTACACTACCCCAGGATGCTTCCACATAAGTTTCAGCTTTTCCGGTCCAGTGGTTCTTGACAAGAAGATTTTTAAAGATTTTTCGTATATACTTTAATGTAAAGCTTGGATTCCCTAATGTGGCCCCGCCCTACCCCCCCCCCCCCAGGGGTCATGATTTGAACAATTTAGAATCTACACTACCCCAGGATGCTTCCACATAAGTTTCAGCTTTTCCGGTCCAGTGGTTCTTGACAAGAAGATTTTTAAAGATTTTTCGTATATATTTTAATGTAAAACTTGGATTCCCTAATGTGGCCCCGCCCTACCCCCCAGGGTCATAATTTTAACAATTTAGAATCTACACTACCCCAGGATGCTTCCACATAAGTGTCAGCTTTTCTGTCCCAGTGGTTCTTGAGGAGAAGATTTTTAAAGATTTTTCCTATATATTTCAATGTAAAAATTGGATTCCCTATTGTGGCCCAGCCCTACCCCTGGGGGTCATGATTTTAACAATTTAGAATCTACACTACCCCCAGGATGCTTCCACATAAGTTTCAGCTTTTCTGGCCCAGTGGTTCTTGAGGAGAAGATTTTTAAAGATTTTTCTTATATATTTCAATGTAAAACTTGGATTCCCTATTGTGGCCCCGCCCTACCCCCGGGGGTCATGATTTGAAGAATTTAGAATCTACACTACCCCAGGATGCTTCCACATAAGTTTCAGCTTTTCTAGCCCAGTGGTTCTTGAGAAGAAGATTTTTAAAGATTTTTCGTATATATTTCAATGTAAAACTTGGATTCCCTACTGTGGCCCCGCCCTACCCCCAGGGGTCATGATTTTAACAATTTAGAATCTACACTATCCCAGGATGCTTCCATATAAGTTTCAACATTTTTGGCCCAGTGGTTCTTGAGGAGAAGATTTTTTAATGACCCCACCTTTTTTTCTTTTCTTGATTATTTCCCCTTGTAAGGGAACTTGGCCCTTTATTCTAACAATTTAAACTCCCCTTCATCCAAGGATACTTTGTACCAAGTTTGGTTAAAATTGGCCCTGTGGTTCTTGAGAAGAAGTTGAAAATGTGAAAAGTTTACAGACGGACGGACGGACGGACAGACAGACGGACGGACGACGGACAGTGGGTGATCAGAAAAGCTCACTTGAGCTTTCAGCTAAGGTGAGCTTAAAAGAAAAAGAAAAATATCACTTTTTTTCAGAGCAACAGCAGATGTACTTGACTTGATATATGACCTAGAGTAAGACCATTACATGTCTAATACTTCATGAAACCATTTACTCAAGTTTGAGACAATTTCAGTCAAGGCTTCAAGGTTTTAAGTGTTATAGTCAATATAAATTTTATCTCAATGACCTTGACTTTTGTCTTAAATATGTTGGGTCAATATCACTGACACTACACAACTAAATGTATATATCATAATCAGCAACATACTACAATTTGACTTCATTTCGACTTCATTCCTATCAAGGATTGGAGAGTTATGGCCGAAAAACAAGTCCTGACAGACAAACACACAGACAAAACTGGTGGAAAAATCAACAAACATGCCAAAACCAATGTCTCGACCTCCCTTGGGGAGAAAGAAAAATAGGAGGAATAAATTTCATTACATCTCCTTCCTTGCCATCCATCACATAACATTTTTAATTAGTGTAATTACTTATAAAAGATTGAGTCTACATGGAATGTGTTGTCTTCTCTTCAAAAATTCAATCAACATATGACATGTACATGTACAAGCATAATGCACCAATTTATAAAGTTGGAATGTTCAAGGTCCACAAACTATAAACAATAGCCTCTAAATATCCTCCAAATATCTATTGGTTTACTTGAACAATTGCGTACAGTTGCAGAAATAAATCTTACAATTATCACTATAGCAAAAATGTCCTCATTGACCGTTTCAGGTAATTTTTGTCTACTTTCTGTTTCAGTTTTGCAAGCAATCAGCCTCATGCTAATACTTACATTTAAACAAAAGTCGCTTCAGTCTATAATGACAGCAGAATAGACATGCTGGTGATGTTAATGGAGTAATTCACACATGCTTAATCAAACAGAATGATTTAAAACTTGCCTGAATTAACCCTTGTAAACCAAATTTCTTGCTTTCCGTTCTGTCATCTCTGGTAGTTTTCCATTCGGCAAACCTCGGCTGATTCCGTCACCTTCATCAAACAGTTTGATGAGGTACAAATCGGCCGAGGTGTGCCGAGTGGTAGTTTTCGTCTCTAAGTTTAAAGCGCTCTACTGACTTGGATGAAAGTGTACACTAAAAGTTAAAACTCGGGCCTTTCCGGCAAGCTCGGAAAAACACTGGCCCCTAGAAATTGCGATTGCAAAAACTTTTTTGGCAAAAATTTAGATATGGAAGACTTAATGTATTTAATATTTAAAATGTATGCAAGATTTATTATGTAACAAAGCTAGATTAAAATATGCTTATTTAAACAACTGGGATCTTGTGTCAATAGTTTTGTATAATGTTATACATGTAAATAGTAATTTTTTTAAGTTCATTTTTTGTTATTTATCATTACTAATTATTATTATCATTATTGTTAAAACTTTTTTTTTTTTTTTGGGGGGGGGGGGGGGTTTACACCTGAGCGATTTTCTGAATCGCGCAATTGTCGGAAGATTAAAAAATATAGTGACTTTCAGAGAACAGTAGTTTCATATAATGACTAAAGGTTTTAGTTCATGATTATTTATGTTTGTAATTCGTTTTGAAAACGAAATATATTTCTAGGGATTTTTTGTGCAAATTTGACAGTACTATGAATCTAAATTTGGGATCCAGACAAGACCGCGTCGGAAAGGAGGAAGCGATGTGTACTATCGCACCCCCTTTAAAAAAAATTGACAATAAGTTTGGAAACAAATTCATTTTTTATCTGTTTAAAGAAATGCTGCTTCTGCTTTATTTTGTTTATTTGATAGGTAAAGAAATTATTAACCTGTATTGCATCAGATCCCAGCAAAATGGTACCATTCATAATTCTTTCTTCTGACTGAGAAGGAGATACCACTCCCAAACCCTCCCCGCACCCATCGTTTCAGAAACTTGGCGACGGCCCTGCGAGTTGATACACTTTCATCATTGTCTTTTTGATTCATCTTCTTTTTTTTTCAATTTGTTTTAGACCATCATAAGGTTTTTCTTGTCAACAATACCAATGGGTTAATGGGACACACACATTTCTACTAATTTTTTTTCATAAACACGTTCATATTGCATATGCTGTTTTATTCTCTGGAGAACGAAAATCTAGAATATTCCTTGATGCTACTTAGTATCAGGGTATTGCGAAAAGGCTGCATTTCATTTTCAGAATTTGTTAAAATATCGAACTTTTCATTTCCGACATTTTAAAGTTTTCATCTCCGACATTTATCATATCGTACTTTTCAGGCAGTGAAAATAGAACTGAAGACTTCCCTCATATAAATTGTTAAAAAAAATAAATCAAGAATATATTATACACCTATTTACTGGCTATGAGGGCAATAGCAAGTTTATCGTTCCCCAAGACAACAACTATTTCCCGAGGCGCAGCCGAGGGAAATAGTTGCTGTCGAGGGGGACGATAAACTTGCTATTGTCCGAATAGTCAGTAAATAGGTGTTTTATTATACCAAAGCAGTCTTGTATTACGTCACAATCTGGATAAAACCAGAAGAGTTTTTTTTTTTTTTTTTTTTTTTTTTTTTTTAAATTTATTAATCATTATGCAAACCCATTTACAATTTCCAACTATCCCGGGTCAGGATAATTAGTATAACATAAATAACAGAGTAACAATTATATATTATAGCAATTCTACAAATGACACTATCTTATTTTTAAACATATGAGTTTTCGTTAACTTCATTAATAAGTCCATATATTTTTTTTAATATTATTTTTTACATAAGAGAGTAACATATCATTTGTTTCAGTTTTGTTCTGACATCTACAAAACATTTTAAATTTATATATCTTATACGCTAGGAAAGACACAAAGGTATTCAAAAATTGTATTTTGGAATTCTTTTCAGAATAAAACCCTAATATGACATGTTTCCACTGTATATCAAAATACAACACAGAACTCAGATTTTTCCATAGTATTTGAACATGTGCACAATCAAAAAGTAAATGTCTAATATCTTCAATTTCACCACACATATTACAAAAAGCAGATGTTCTGTATTTGCATTTAAAAAGAAAACTGTTACAACTCAATGTATTATTTAACAGTTTGTAATTAAATTCACATATTCTTTTGTCATAAATGTCTTTTACTTTGTTTCTATATATAAATTTCCAACTCTCTTTAGCAACAGAAAATATTTTTTTAAACATTAATTGATGACTTGGAGCTTTAAATTTCTTAAAGAGTAGATTATCGTAGAAAAATTTACATTTTTTATCTTCAATACAATATGCACCATTGATAAAATTAAAATAACAATTTCCTATAGTCTGTATGTATGAACAACAAGTCATATCTAATCTTAAAGCTTTTTTATAGATTGCCGTTTTTATTATTTTATATTCACACATCCAATTCGATTTTTGTTTCAGATTAAAGGACAATTCTTGTAGAGTTTTAAATTGTCCACTTTTATTAAAAAGGTCTTTAACATGTGTTATCCCACTTTGGATCCAATTTTTAAAACATATTGTTTTGTTTGCATATTTAAACATATTATTATAATTCCATATTGGTTGCTGAGCAAAACTTACATTAGATAATTTTGTTTCATCGATATATCTTTTACAATCATTAAAACTACAGAATACTTCTTTATAAAAATTCGGGAGGTTTGAAATGATTTTAAAGTCTGAGGGTTTTGTCTCCGATAAAGTTAATTTATAATTGATATCAACATTAAGACGATTCAAATAGCCTTCTACTATTTCGCTGAGTATACAATTCTTATCTATTAGGAATCTAGTCCATGCTGCCTTTAAGGCCTTAAATTTCAATTCAATATCTATAACACCTATTCCACCATCTTCCTGTTTTCCAATCACAGTATCTCTTTTAATTCTATCGCGTTTATTCCATATGAAGTCAAATATGCTGCTTTTAATTTGTCGAATATGTTCGGGATCGGGCATTGGTAATATTGAACCCATATAAATAAGTTGTGACGTTGCTAATGAATTAACGACACATGATTTCCCAAAAATAGTCAATTTTCTTTTTTTCCAAGATTCAAAGAGTTTTTCCATATTTTGAAAAGTTTTTAACCAATTCAATTCATAACATTGAATTTTATTATGGCCAATGTGAATACCTAAACATCGAACAGCATCATTAGTTACCTGTATGCCTCCTACATTGGTGTATTTATCTTTAAGACTACCTAGTAATATACATTGTGTTTTGCTTAAATTAACTTTTGAGCCAGCATGTTTACAAAATTCATTAACAGTCATTACTGCAATATTTAAAGAAGATATATCTTTTAAAGCCAGTGTGACATCGTCTGCATGCTGAATATTTTCTATATCTCTTTTCGTGTTTGATAAATTAATACCTTGTATTTCATTGTTATTTTTAATTTTAAGGGCCAATATTTCTGCCACAAATAGATACAATAGAGCTGAAATAGGGCATCCTTGTCTAATCCCTCTATCCATGCTACAAGTTTTAGAAATCCATCCATTGTTTTTAATTCTGAATATTGGTTTATTGTATAGAATTTTCATCCATTGGGGAAAATTATCACCAAAGTTAATTTTTTTCAGAACTTGGAAAAGAAAATTCCACTCGACTGAATCGAAAGCCTTTTCAAAATCTAAAAATAGTAATAATCCATCTCTTTCATTTTCCATACAATATTCATAAATGTCTAAAATTAATCTTGCATTTATACCTATGTAGCGACCTTTGATATATGCCGATTGCTCCTTACTAATTAATTTATCTATGACACTTTGTAATTTTTTTTGCGAGAACAAAGGCTATAATCTTATAATCGGTGTTTGTTAAACTTAATGGTCTGTAGTTCTTAAGACTATTCTTGTCACCCTTCTTAAATAAAAGGGTGATAAGTGCCAATCGCTGAGAATATGGTAATTCTTCTTTATCAAATACAGTTAATAATACTTCGTAAAAGAGAGGTCCAATTATATTCCAAAAACATTTATAAAATTCCCCTGGTAATCCATCTAAACCTGGAGATTTGTTGCTTTTTAAATTATGAACCACATCTGAACATTCATCAAATGTTGGAAATGTGTTGAGAAACTTTCTCTCGCGATCATTGAGCTTTGGACATTCAATGTCTTGTAAATAAGACGAAATATTGTTATCATCAACAGATTTGCTTGTATATAAGTTTTCATAAAAGAGGCACATTTCTTGTAAAATTTCACTATTACTAGCAAATGTTTTATTATTCTTTTTTAATTCAGTTATCGTATTATTTGATTGATGTTTTTTTTTCCAATCCTAGAAAGAAACTTGTATTTCTCTCTCCATCGCTTATCCATTGCGCTTTTGATCTTATTTGAGCTCCTTTAGCAATTTCGTCATACATCGCATCTAATTCTTTCTCTAGTTTTTGCTTTTCATTCATATTAATTTCTGAACTACTCAATGATTCAATATTATCGATTATTTCCTCAAGCAGTTTTACTTTATATTTTATATTATGCTTAGATTGTTTTGCGTATTTAATAGAATAATCACGAACACTTATTTTAGAAGTTTCCCATTTCAAAATTGGATCTAGCGTTTCATCAATATTGTTAAATATATCTATTATACGGTGTTTGTAATCATCATTTTCAAGGTGAGATACATTTATTTTCCAGTAACCTGCACCTCTTTCTAGTTTACTAAGATTTAAAGTACATTTAAGATATCTGTGGTCACTTAACCGTGTGCTATTATTGTGAGTGCCTGGAATTCGTCTTACAATAATATTTTTTACACGTTCTATAAAGTCTTTATTTACAAAAATATAATCTATTCTACTCTTTGGACAATTTTCTGCATCACACCATGTATAACCATTGTTAGCAGGATTTTTATTACGCCATACGTCGACTAAGTCGAGCTTATTTACTATTTTATTTAATTTCTTATTTGATTTGTCATTTTCTTTATTAAAATTGCAATTGAAATCACCTCCTATTATGATCGTACTATCTTGCGCAGAAAAAGAAGAAATAAATTTGTTGAGAGTGTTTAAGAAGGCTAACCTATCTGACTCTTTATTGGGTGCATATACGTTAATGATTGTAGATAAATTATCGTCTATTTTTACATTAATAAGTATTTTCCTTCCATCATTAGACTTATGTACATTTAAAATATCTACATTACAATCTCTGTTGAAAAGAATGGAAACTCCTCTACTAAAAGGAGAGTCTGAAAAAGCATGTACTATTTTCCCGTTCCATTTTCTATCATAACTTTCCACACGTTTTTCAACAAAATGAGTTTCTTGTAAAAGTATTATATCTATTTTACTCTCTTCTAACCATGTAAAAATTTTGGCTCTTTTTTCCGGCGAATTAAGACCTCTTACATTCACCGACAGTAAACTTAAATTTTTCATTTTTCTGGTGGATATAACTGTATAATAATGTCATATAAGAAAAAGGGGAAATAAGCTAATATAAGTGTAATTAGTTTACAAGTAAAAAAAAAAGTTATACCAATTCATGATAATATTTTTAAAGTGTGCCATTTTTGTCTATAAATAAATAGAACACTAAGCACATGCCATAGTTCATGAAATGCTGCGTCAGTCTGACCGGAGAAAATACAGTTACTTCTAATCCTCGGAACTCTCCGTTTCAGGATTACAGCCAGATGCATCGCTGTTAGACATTTCTCTAAGTTGATGTAGCATTTGCACTATTGTGCGTTGGTTCGCATGTTCTTTTTGTTTTTGTTTTCTTTCTTTTTTTGTAGGATCACTTAGCTTTCTTTTTCTAACTTTTTTTGCAATTTTTTTCATAAGGACACCAAGAGTGTTTTTTCCCGGCCAGTGTTCAGGTTTGGTGTTGCACGTACCATCACGGTCAAGTCCAGATCCCCACTCATTGTTGTACGTTGTTTCTACAAAAACTGTCGATTGCTTGAAGGTACACAATTTATCTCTGAAAACAGGTACCTGGACACATTTGTTTTCCAAGATCTCCTCCATGACACACACCTTGGTAGACTCCCACTGCTCGTTGGATTTAATTTTTTTGCCTAGGCGTAGAGCGGAAAGAGCATCATCGGCATCCTTGATAATATTGGTAGACTCTAGGTCACCACATCTTATTGCTTTAATGTACTGAAAGGCATGCTCAGCCGACTTGTGTTTGACACCAAATATATCCATATTGCATGGGTAAAAATTGGATAGAACATCCTCTGCACCACAGAAAGGGGTCAAATGCTTTTGTGGTTGGTAATGTGGGCATGCTTCATTCCCGGGGGAATTGCCAGGTTGTTTGCATACCTTACAGCAGGTATCGAATGTACAATTAGAGCGAGTGTGGTCAGTTTTCCAGTAATTTGTACATAGAAGGTTTATGTCTTTTTTGGGTTGACCGTAGTGAAAAAGTTTACACTGAATACCACCACAGTAATTAATTCTGGGTAGATATTTTCCGTCTGGAAGAGGCTCAGTATACATGAACCTGGTCCCATTTAGGATACTTGTCATCCGGTTTGTATCTGGATGGCGGATCTTTTCGTACAGAATTTTACTTGTTAATTTGACATTCAGCTTGTTAAGTAGTTCCTGTACCGCGGAATCGGCAATAGAGAGGGGGAGACCACATATCCGTAGTTTAAGAGTTTTTTGAGTTACAGATGTAGCACCAGAGGTGTATGGGTTCGTATCATAAAACTGGTAGGATACACTATTGATATCAATACCCTGTGTGAGAAGCTTAAGTCTGCATTCTGTACTTTTGAGGTAAATTCTCCAAAGATTGCGGTCAAGTTGCACGCACAGTAGATCATCGCCGATTACTTTTGTTATTGGGTCAATAAGATCAAAGTCAGTGATCTGTTTTTTGGAGGAACCCCGTAGGTCATTGTTCTTTAAGTATAACGGCTTTGATGTTCTATCGACCGTGGAAGAGATTGAGTCGAAATCACTCTCAGCCATCGTCAGGTGAAAAACACAGGTAAACAAGTGAGAAGAAATCACTGATGAAATCAACAAACATATATACACGAAATCAAACTCTTCTTGAGGAATATTTAAGTTTCGGAAGTCTAGTGTGTGTATGTGTATGCTTGGCTTCTGGATTTTTCATCAAAAACTCATTGTAAAAAAGTTTGGAAAAGGTATACAGATCATACTGATACACAAACACATCATCATGAACTCAGATCATTAAAACTTCAGGTAGTGTTTGTTTTTTCCTGACATGTAACTTTTCAGTATTAAATGAGTTAATATTATATAACTGCATTCATACCATGAACTTTTCCCTACTGTGTTCTGAGTAGCCATGAACATTGGTAATTTCTGATCCGAAATCAATGTTTCTACATGTTCTACATGTGTTCTACCTGAAATGTATTATAATATCAGTTTTAAAACATGAATTCCATGATAAATAAATAGGAAAATATATTCTTTAATTACTGTAACTTTTTAATAGTAGAAGCTGCATCATATTCGTGAATCATCACAGCTATATATACATATTCTCTCAAAATTGTCCCAATGCAATAATGAGTGCATGTCAATAAAAATGACAAGTATCCAATCTTTAAATTCTCATACTACATTAGAATTAGGGCATGTCTGACACTGAATAAAAGCACAGCATGCCTTTTACATTAATTTCAACTTATATAGCTGCACTATACCCTCAGTTTGCCAGGGCTAGAAGACCATGTTGGTGCAGGAACCTATACACGCTTAACAATTATATCACTAGGCCTTACGTCCCTGGGAGAAGCCAAAAAGCTTACCCCCCCCCCCCTTCCCCATTTAAACGTGCAGGAATTATTTCTAATATTACGCCTCAGTTGTATATGTGTTTTTTTTAAGTTGACAGATTATTATGTACACAATATTAACGATGATTTAGTAGCCCACGTACCTATATATAACCCAGACTGAACGTTTCCCAGGTCCATAACCATGATAACACATGGCGTGACCGACTCTACTTTCGTTTTTAAAATGAAACCTTCGAACTTGACATGACACATAAGATGCGAAACACAAGAACACAATTTAAAAATTTCTGACAGCATATTGTACTACACAATGCAAAAGATCAACGTTGATTCAATAAAATTGAAATATGCTATTAGATACACATGCATGCAGAAATAGTTTTCTCCACGAGCTAGTACAACATATGCTAATACGGAATGTGTTAACTTCACATACAGAGACATAGATATAGAAAAGATTTCTTTAATATGTTTTTACGATCCATTAAACTTTCAGCATATTGGTTTTAATCATTTATGCTGCAACCATGCAACGATGCACAATGTAACTATACAGCCTATACCATAGGAAAATTCTTGAGTAGACAATGCCGTTATGTCATAATATGGACACATCTTTACCCATTAATTCATAAGCCATATATATTTAATACATTAAATTTTATTTATTTACAGATTTTTTTACTTACCTTTTACAAAGCTTACTTCGTCCCCATATACATGACTACCGGTAAGTGTAAAACAAGTACTGTATTATGATGTCATTCGACGTCATTTGATGAAACGAGCATGCGCACTCGCAATGTGTGTAAGTCTCGCCGAGAAGAAAAAACGATGGATCAGTGATCATCTTATACACACTCATTACACAGATCTCATGAATCCGATCAAATTAACACTTCATTTTTTTTGAAATGGGATGCATCCTAGGACAGTTTCTAGTTGATTTATGACAAAATCCAACTGAACACCACCATTTCGTGTGCATTTGGATTTTTCCGTGTTCATTTAAACGTGTGCCGTCTAAAGCACGTGTTCAATTGACAGGGTTTACAAACACACACACCCTCACACACACACACACCCACACACCCACCCACCCACCCACCCACACACAGATATATATATATATATATATATATATATATATATATATATATATATATATATATATATATATATATATATATATATATATAAAGCACTAAAAATGACCAACGACACGAACAATAATAATATATAGAACCACTGTGCCAATGTTAAGCAAAGTTGGTACAAAGAATTCCTGGGTAATGGGGATTGTAAATTGTTATAATGAAGAGCCAAGTTTCCTTCCAAGGGTAGATAATCAAGAAATGCAAAAATAGGGTGGGGTCTTGGGCTGAGATATTGATAATATCGATTCTGTGCGAGGACAATATGCATATCAATACATATGAAGAAATATTGAAATATCAATATATATGAAGAAATATCAAATGTCGCAAAAAGTTCTTACATGTTTTTCTTTCTTTTCTTAACATTTTGGGTTTTATATATAAAATAAATATACTAAATATAAATATGAAATACATAACAATTAACACCACTTGTGTAAAATAATTTTGGTTTACAACAGATGTACAACTTCTTTGAATAAATTATTCTTATTTGTGAAGAAATATTTTGTTTATTTCAATACAAAGAAGAGATTTTATAACCAATTAAACATATCGTGATATATATCGTATCGTGGTTTAAATATCGTGATACATATTGATATAGAAAAAATTGTATCGTCCCAGTCCTAGTGGGGTCATTGAAACATCTTCTTTCAAGAAGCAATGAGCAGAAAAGCTGAAACTTATATGGAAGCTTCCTGAAGTAGTGTAGACTGTAAATTATTCAAATCTTGCCCGCATGTGGCACGATGGGGCCACAAATTAGAAGATGAAAATTTTACATTGAAATATATAGGAAAAATTTTGAAACATCTTCTCAAGAACCACTGTGACAGAAAAGTTGAAACTTACATAAAAATGCTTCCTAACTAATATTAGATTATATATTGTTCAGATCATGGCCCCCTGGTAGGGTGAGGCCACAATAGGGAATGGATGTTTTACATTGAAATATATAATTATAATTATAATATAGGAAAAAAATCTTTAAATATCTTTTTCTCAAGACTACTGGACTAGTAAAGATAAAATTTAGTTAAAGCTTCCCGAGGTAGTGTAGATTGTATTGTAAACTGTTTAAAACATGTCCCCTTGGGGTATGGTAGGGCCACAATAGGGAATCAAAGTTTTACATTGAAATATATAGGAAAATTTTTTACACATGTTAAATATCTTCTTCTCAAGAAATACTTGACTAGAAAAGATAAAAATAAGGTGAAAGTTTTCTGAGATAGTGTAGGTTTTAAATTGTTCAGATCATGGCCCCTGGGGGTAGGGTGGGGCCACAATAGGGATTATATTGGGTAAATCTTTAAAATGCTTGATTCTTCTCAAGAACAACAAAGCCATGATGAAACATAATAATGTGGAAGCGTAGCGTAGATTTATTTTTTATTAAATGAGGGCCCCTATAGGGTGGGGCCACAAAAGATGATCAAAATATATGCATACTAGATGAAATCCCGTGGGGATTGAATTTATACCACTACCGACAGAAAAAAATCTAATAATATATATATTGTAGTTTCTACTGACAGCCTACAGGCTTATAGCAGGAAGAAATACTTTGTTCAAAATCTGGCATGAAGTAGAAGTACGTCTCCAACCCCCAACCCCCGTAAAACTTAAATAACAAAATCATTAATTGACGTTTATTGTGAAACCTGTTATATACAATGTACTATGTTATGGATATTGTACTTCGAATGCTCTTATTTCATTTCCGTCACGAATAAAAGCAGTGAATATGCACATTTTACTGAGAAATAGATTTTTTTTGGTAAAAATTCACAGGTACTTGGGTCTTGGTTTATAAATATGTATGTACCTTATTGATATGTAAAAACTCTACCTTACCTCTTTTTTTTACATATCAATAAGGTACATGTATACATATTTATAATCCAAGACCTAAAAGTACCTGTGTAAAAATTAGCTTTTATTTAACGCCCTATGAATACACTGGCGGATTTAGAGGCAGGCCCAACCCCCCTCCCGTTTTGTGTCCAAAATACACATAAAATTTAATAAATCATTTTTTTTTGGTGTGTCCGTGGGCCCCTACCCCAACCCCAAACTGGTCCCCCCCCCCCCTTTTTCAAGATTCCTGGATCCGCCACTGGAATAGGCCGAGTATTTGATACAAAAGACTGTATTCAGAAAAAACTGAAATGTATAAATTAAAGCACAAAATTATACAACATAATTGTACTTGAATAATGCCTTATTCATTGATATTCTCTTTTCATGTAAGCAAGTTTATTACGAAGTACAAATTGTACTTCGGGTTCGTTGCCACGATGCTTTCAGTGAGGAATATATACAAAGAACTAGGTACGGTTTCCTAAATAATATGCACGGCTTTTGGGGGGAAAATTAATTTGCAGTTCCAATGATTTCTTCTTTATAAAATCAAAGACCAAGAAACAGATCATTTAAATATAATGTTAAAATTAATGTATCTTTGCGCATGCATACTTTACAATCAGTTGAAGTAAGGGCGATAACCCCATTTTGGTCTTTTTCAATGTTTTGTATAAATATATGAGTAAAATTCAACAACTCTTCCCCCGTCGCCCGGAACGATATTCGGTGTATTAAAAGGTTATTATGAAATAAACATTTTATCAAAGTTTCATCCCGGGCGACAGTGGCAGAGGGGTTTTAATGTTTATGGAAACATTTTTTACCAACAATCACAGTGACCTGATTTCTAATAACCAATACACATATTTAGTTCATTGAAGTGGAGACGAGGATAATTCGGGTTGTCGTTTGATTTAAAATATCTTTCTTTGTTTGCAACCTGATTTTAAGAATGCTGTGATTTATTACAATTAAAAAAATCCGGATGAATTCGGTCCATTCTTATGGAGCGGGTGCCATTTTGGTTGTTATGGTCATCGTAAACAGAGCGGTGTAACCATGTTACATGTATCACGTGTATGTTGTATGACTTCACCATGTTCACGGGGAATCAAGTTACATACCAGGTAAGCCACTTTTGCATCATTAAAATATCAAATCATTCTGATTAAAAAAAAAAAAAACATACGCAAGAATATTTCCTGAGACATTCACCCATTTAAACATGTATGAAAGAGTCTGTAGTGACATGCATGCTTGCAGACGACGGCATGTCAACGTTTATCATGTTTATAGCTGCAAATTTATGCCTGATATATTTGTTTTTGTGTGTGATTAAATAAATCCTTCCAAAAATGCAAGTAACGGATACAATGATTTCATCTCAATAGTGTTTTAAATGCATGGAAGATAGTTTTAAAACTTAGTAAAGACGGAACTGAAAGTCCCCATCCTCTCAGTCTCGAACTGTCGAATATAATTACTTCGCTTAGCAATGCCAGTGGTACACCTGCAATTGTTAGAGTGTTAAACATTTTGTGTATTGAAAATAGAAGACAACAGTATATGATTCTAGTCTACCGTGCTGTTATAAATAATTATATGACAATAATTTTTAATATTTGCGAGGTACAGAGTAGCTCAAAATTTGTTGTTTTGTATACAACACAAAACATTTGTTAACAACACAAAACATTTGTTAAGGACCCTCTCTACACCAGTGTAAAATTTTTTTTGGACATCGAGAAAATTATATTGAATAAAGATGTAAATATTGACCTTATCTATTTAATATGGTACGTGGCATTTACCCGGGGGAAAAATGTTCAATCACAACACAGTATCAGTGAACAGAAATCACAGTTGTTTCCTTCCATGAAGAAAATACATGTAAATAACGTGTTCAATTAATTTATCTTGGCCTTTTAAAATGTTAAGAATACTTGTATTGATTGCAAATTGAGCAGTATACTGTAAATTTCTATTTATTGGAATTAAGATCTAAGGGCATTTCACTCCAACTATAGAAAAATACCATAGAATCAGAACTCTTTAGTGTGCAGTGTAGAGAGGGTTCTTAAATCGTTCTCTAAGAAATATAAATTACAAATTATTTATATAATTTTTTTTTCTCTACAGAATATAATAAATAATAGGACACTATTTTCTTTTCAAAAATCGGGGGGGGGGGGGGGTTGAAAAAAAAAATGAAAAAAAAAATATTAGGGTAAAGTGATCGTGAGTCAGACTCCTAAAAGAGACAATGATCTGCATAAATTCCAATGGAAATGTAGTGTACACCGGGACATTGAGACCCGAGGCAATTGCGGATCCAGGGGTGGGGATCGGCCCAGGTCATCAAACACTCAGAAAATACTCATGTAGTCATCACCATCAAAAGAAAAAAAATAAAATTAGAAATCTTAAAAATAACAAGAAACATAGTTTTTTTTTTTTTTTTTTTTTTTTTTTTTGGGGGGGGGGGGGGGGGTCAACACACACTCATAAATTAAATCAGTTAGACTACCAACAGAACAAAAATGGAAATAAAAACACACATATTCTGACTTGAAAAAAACAAGCCACATTAAGCCGAAACAGGGAGGGGGGTCTCATATTTATTGATCTTTTTACCCATTAATAAGGGGTTCTCATTTCCGGGAGCTAATACTCTAATTAAAAAAACTGTTTATTTAATGATATGATTCTAATATTTTCAATATATGATGAAGATGAGAATTGCCTTTGATTTGTTGTCTTAAACCTGTTTAAGGATGGATGAAAGACGATATAGGTGTGCTCTGTGTAACAAGAAGGTCCGGCCTGAAGGACGACGTCCAGCTAATTTGTTTATTTCTGTTTTACAGAAACATTTTTCTGTAAATGTGGAAGACACAGATGTGTTGTGCAATAAATGTCGACATAAGTATAGGAAAGTGAAGGAGTCTACAACAAGAGAACCGGAATTGTCCAGGCCAGCTCCCCATGAGGAAAAAGAGGACCCAACATTTGCATCACCAAAACAGAAGCATACAAAGCGCTCATTTCCTAGTCCTCCATCTGTACCCTTGCCTATTCCATCATCATCTCAAAGCCATGGTTATTGCTTTGTTTGTAAAAAACCGGGACCCAAACTTGTAACTGTTTCCCATCATGTTCGTATGTTTGTATTCATCAAACAAGAAATTATCATTCCATCTGGTGCAAGGTGCTGTATTCGACACTTGGAAAATGGAAAAATGAGCGATGGAGCCATGCAGCAAATCAGGACCAGTGAGATCACAACATTGAACAAAACATCCATCACAGGTCTCATAAAGGTAATGTTTATTATTTTTAACTTGGTGTATCATTATAGTAAACACATTTATAGCAAACACACTTATGGTGAATGGATGCTTACAGGAAAGTGAATTTTATTCCCCGTGGCTTCACAAATTATTTTGTGAACTTGACGGATATAACGAATTATATAATGTTTATAATGAAGCAAATTTTTCCATCCATGGCACTTCATTGTAAGCTTGTTTTACTGTATTACCAATTCTTTAAAGATGACGAAAAGCATGCATATATGATGACGATTTAAAAAATTTTAGGAATTGCGTGATAAAGCATTTCAGCAATCGAGACTTGACTTCGATGATGAAGGCAGCCTAGACGATAATGATTATCAAGTGCTGACAGGATTTTCTCGTCTTGAATTTCATGACATTGTCTCAACAATTACCAGTATTAACTCTTCTAGAAATCGGAGCAAGAGGACGTGTATAGCCATTCTATTGATGAAACTTAGATCAGCGCTCTCAAACAAAATGCTTGCTGTTTTATTTGGAATGACTAAATTTCAAGTAAGAGTTTCACATGATGTTATGAAAATTGCATGTATATATTTTTTATCCCACATTTGAGACAGGATATGTTGTATTTATGTTTTACTTTACAAAGTGTAACATTTTGCAGGTTCGACGAGCTATTGTGTCTGCCAGAACAGCGCTTATGAGAGACTGTGTTCCATATAATCTTGGATTTCGGCACATTACACGGGACGAAGTCATTCAATACCACACCCGTGATCTGGCAAGAAATCTTTTGACAGATGATATAACATCAAACCCTGCAATCTTAGTATTGGATGGAACATACGTCTATATACAGAGAAGTTCCAATTTTGCTTTTGCCCGGCAAAAGAGTGTAAAAGAGTGTTTATGTGTTTTATGTCAGCCAAAAAGCAATATTCCTATCAAAGTATATAGTACATGTATGCTATACAAATGTATGTGTACATTCCAAATTAACAATTATGAGTTATGGTAGATGTAATTCATTAGGATGCAATCTATCTTAAGTTCACTGCATTGTTATGACGTCATGTCTTACTTTAGTATATCATGGAAAGAGAAAAGGTGTCTTTTATAAGCATTAGCAACAATAAAAAACTTTAATTTCTGAAATCATTTTTTTTCGTTGCTTAGCAACCTGAAACATACTGTACGTGTACATATATTGGCGTATTCAAAATTAAGTGCAGTCAAGGGGTATAGAGTTGTTGGCGTAGTCATGAATTAGCGCTACACATGTTCGTGCCGAATATTATATTAATAAATGATTTCTTAGCGGTATTCATGAATTAGCGCATCGTTGTGCGTGCCAAAGCCGCTAAAATATGAAGCCCGCTTTTTTAAGTACACATACAGTATATTATACAGATTTGAAAAAAGGCATTGTCAGCATAGTTCAGTATGATGACCTTCAGTAAATATACTAATAATTACCTTTTTTAACATCCTTTGCTGTGAAACTTATCAAAAAATTGAAAATAAAAAAAGGTAAAAATTATGCACTTAATTGACCTTTGACCTCTATTTTGGAATTCCGCTGGTTAGGGTTAACCAAGGGGGTTTCTTAACAATCATGTCATATTTATAATCAACTTCAATAAAAATTCGACCAAATACATGTATAATACATACCTTTTTGGCAAATAATTGGATAAGAAGTTAACTTAGGTGTCTGTTTTTGCTCAAAAAAAGGTAACGTCAAGATAGCAGTACTGCATTTTTGAAGATATATATTTCAGGCGCTTTAAAAGATATCAAGTTAAAATAATTATTTTCATAAATTAGATATATTCAAATAGTTTATGTTGTATTTTGGTTGATTTCCTGGACCGGGCAGATTTTCGCCCAAACCGAACCTTGTTCTTTACCGATAAATTTATTAAGAAAACCTACTACATATATGTAATAGTCTTTCGATATATAAATATATTCACAACTTACAGTGTTATCAATGATTTACCATTATTTCAATGACCATTCACACAAAAGCTATTTTTTTTTTCTTTTTAACATCGGGCTCGATGCTATATGATGTTCTAGAAGCTTCCGTCAATATTACGATCGGTGAATGACGAAAATAACTTGCACATTTCCCTTTTTAATCGGGTATCACAACTTATTAGTCCCCTACCGGTGAAACCGGAGGGGACTATAGGTTTCCTCTGAGTCTGTCCGTCCGTCTGTCTGTCCGTCTGTCTGTCTGTCTAGCTGTCCGTCTGTCTGTCTGTCCCTCTGTCTTCTGTCAGTCTGTCCCACTTGGTTTTCCGCACTTTTTTCTTAAATGCTTGCAGATATTGAGCTAATTTTTGGTATGTGAGTGTATCTTGATGAGTTACAGATCAAGTCCGCTTCATTGATTTTTGACGGAATTACAGCCTTTTCAATTTTTCAGCGTTTTCTGCAATTTTCTTCTAAACGCTTGTAGATATTGAGCTGATTTTTGGTATGTGGCTTTACCTTGATTAGGTAAAGATCAAGTTTGCATTTCGTCCCACTTCATTAATTTTTGACGGAATTATGGCATTTTCAATTCTTAACGGGAACCAGATTACACTTGCCGGTAGGGGACTAGTATTGCTAATGCAATACTCTCAGAATGCTTGTTTCTTTTATATCATTTAAATCAAGTTTTGATTGAATAATTCAGTAATGACGTTCAAGGAAATAAATAAACGATTGCTTGTTGTCAGTTTCATTAAAAATTGACAGTAACTTTGATCCGCCAACCGGAAACGCCACCGTACTCACGTTTTTGCTATTTCATGGCTGTTTATAGAAAATAAAAGTAGACTTTTAATTTAATGTACGATACTTACAATGCAAGTGAAATCTAAATATAGTTTACGGACATCATCTTGTATCGTGTGTATTCTTAGAGGAGTAAGTAAGAACTCTGGTGCACCCGTTTCGGAGTTTATTTGCAAAATTTATTAATTTATAAGTATAGATTGGGGAAAAAATCTGTTGTAGAACCGCAGGGCCAAAGTGACTCAGGTGAGTGTTGTGGCCCATGGGCCTCTAATTTTGTTGTCAGCCCACTAGCTTTGCTTTGAGTCTAATCTCATAAATGCTTTCCCATTCAAAAATTAAAAAGTCTAGAGTAAAGATTCATTTAATTAAAAGTAGGGATGAGTATTGAAATGCAAAAAAAAAAAAAAAAAATAAAAAAAAAAAAAAAAAAAAAATAAAAATAATCATGACACTATTTTGACTTGTGTTTTATGATATATATTGATGCATATCACTTAATTTTTACTTTAATTTGTTCTATATGTGTTCTATAGAATATTAAAAAAAATTCCTAAAAGTTTTCAGACACTGTAAAATTGTTAGGAATAAATGCATTCTTCAATCATTATGAAATAAGGTATGTTTAAAAAATTATTTATAGAATCAATAATCCAAAATTCTATATCTCAAAATTATATATATGTATATCTTAAAAAAGTTCCTATACACAATATTTTCATTAAAAAGCCCCTGCAACCTTTACATCTAATAATTATTTTCTTCAAATTTAAATCTGCTAGGGGTGGGATGATATACAAATTAGTGGCGTTCCAATCATTGATTATAATCGAAAATCAGTTGATTGCTGGCATAATCCAAGCGCTCGATTACAAAATTTTTATTCTGATTAATCGGTTTATCATTATTTTTTTTTACAAGCATAATAAGTTTTTAAAGGGAATATTCCAGCCGCGAGTTATCTATTAACTTATTTGACAATACATCCTTATGGCACAGACGAACAGACAATTGTATCAATATCTGGGTAACAAAGCATGTTCCTTGGTATGGACTAAGTTTATATCTGTACAGTGTATGCAGAAAAATTAAAGAAAGACAGATACACACTCAATAATTTACTCAGTTGATATCCATAACAACATATACATATGCAGAAAAGTAGCCATTTACCCATTCTTACCATTTAATTCATTTACCCATTCTTACCATTTAATTATCTAAATTGATACTTTGTTAATGTTCGATTATATTCGATAATTAGTTAGTTACAGTAACCTGATCATCGATTATGAAATTCTTAACGATTCCCATCACTAACACAAAAACACAGATACATACCGATATATTTTGCTAAGATATGGTTTACGATACATGCATTAAAATATCAGTACGAAACGATACACAAACTACCTATCAAAAAATTGAGAATGTAAAATGATAGCTTGTACGAAGTGAAGAGATGATATTGATATTGACAACATGCTTTAGAACTAATAAATTATAGATAAGGGGTAAAACATTTTAACTTTTAAGCATCCTTGCAAGATGGGACAAGAAAAGTTCTGTATGTAAAGCCGCTAAAGTGTGTGATATACAGAAAGTAATATAATTCAGACATCCTTTCTTCATGCCTTTTATTCATGGGTTTGTGACTATGACATTGTGTATGGGTTCCCTTACCAAACTGTTATGTTTGCTGCAGACCTGCAGCAAGTCTGCTGCAAGTTTTCAGCAAACAAATTTGTTCGCAGGAAGAAAATTTTCTTGTTCGCAGATGATTGCCGCTGGCTGCGATCTTGCGGCAAACATTGCAGCAATTGCTGCAAGCTTGCAGCAAATTCGCAGGAACTCAACATCTTTGCAGGAACATTGTAAGAAACATACACTCCAATCTGTTGTTCGCAGCAAGATTGCAGGAAACATTTCACAAACTGAAGTTTGCAAGAACAGTAAACAAGTCAAATCAGTCAATGAAATGCAGATTGTACTGGGGTCAACAGAGAATTCGTCATTTTGAAATGTTTGAATTGAAGTTGTAGATGTTTCGGTATTTTGTAAGGAATATATGCCATCTTATATGATTACAAAAGCATAATTCTGGATGTAGGTGTACACTGGCATACACAACATCTAATTGGTAAGAACTGATTTTGTTTTATTTTAATATGAAACCATTATCTCTTTAAAGCATGTTTAAGTAACTGATGTACTTGCTAGGTCAAATCAAAATCTATTTATGAATTTCAATCTTTTTTTGATAATACATTTGTATGTTCCTTTAATGTAATAAAGGTTCCAAATAAATTATAATAAATGTTTATATGTCTTTTTCAAATAAATTGGTAGCTGTAAAATTTTTATTATAAAGTCATGTGCAAAAGTTCTTAATTTTCTGTACATGTCCGACAAAAAATTATTTTACATTTTAATTAAGAATTGTGTAGGAACATTATCTAGAAACATAAAGAGAGACTATCAAAACTTCAGATACTTGCATCATTTCAAACACATGTGGTGGATTTTCTCTATAATTAACAGATAAAGATCAAAACAAAGGCTTTCTGCGAACTTACTGCTTGTACGCAGGAATGTTCTAAAAACAGTAACTAAATTGTATGCAGCAAGTTAGCAGCAATGTTTGCCACAAGCTTACAGCAATGTTTGCCACAGGCTTGCAGCAATGTTTGCCGCAAGTGTGCAGCAAGGTTTCCATATTTGGAAAATCCAATGTTTGCTGCAGATTTGCAGCAACCCTCATTTGCATGGTAAAATGTTTGCTGCAAGCTTGCTGAATACTTGCCGCAAACTTGCTGCAAACACAAAGGCTTTGTATAGACTGTCATAGTTTCTTTAGCTTCATTTCAGAAAGCTTGCAGCAATGTTTGCAGCAAGTTTGCAGCAATGTTTGCAGGAAGGCGATATTTTTGGTAAAGGTTGCCCGCATGGCGCAAAGGTTAGAGCGTTTGCTCTAGAGTCGTGGTGTAAGGAGTTGATTCTTACCGGCCTCCACATACATCGCGGGCTCAAATCCCACTGCTGGACGTGGAGGCCGATTCCTCAGATGAGACCGTATAAACTAAGGTCCCGTGTCGCAGTTGGTGCTCTCACGAAAAAGATCCCTCACTGCTCAATGGCCCTGAGTGCCGAGCACAGGAGTTCGCATACCTATCAATTTTACCGAAATTTTCAGTAAATATAAAAAAATATGTAATACCTATTATAATAACACAAGGAGTGCAACGCATTCCAGGTCAACGGGGAACCCCTCCCTTAATATCGAGGTTTGACCTAATAATAAACATAAGCATTTCAAGAGGTCTTTCCACAGAAAGGTGGAAAGACCTAATAATAATAAACAGAAGCATTTCAAGAGGTCTTTCCACAGAAAGGTGCGCAGGTATGTTAAGGCAGTACCCAGATCATTATTATCCATTGTATAGACGTCATTGAGTCTTAGGCTAAAAGAAGCACTCCACTACGACGTCATCACTTGACGTCTATAAATAGAAAAATTGCCTTACTGAAAGTTCAATACTACCCCGGAGATAATTCATTTCTTTTAGTGAAAATAATTATGTAAAAACATCACTGGGCCATGAAAAGTGCTGCTAGAATCCTACTCTCCTGACACAGAAAAAAATATTCCAAAGTTTAGCATGAAACCTTACCAAAATTTTTACATTTTATACATACGATCAAGGAATTTTTATCAATTCATGCTAACCACACGATTCTAGCAGCACTTTCCAAGTACTATAGAATACAAGTTTTCGATACAAACAAAAATTATATTTCAAAGTATGCGGCGTAGTGTTGAACTTTTGCATCTTTGTTGTTATAGAACGACACAGAGGAACGGCTGATCGGGATTTCAAAGCACTGACTATGTTCATTATAAGAAAACATGATAAGAATATATCAGCGTACCTGATTCTTAATCTTTAATTCCTTATGAATCACACATAACTTTCATGGTATATGCCTTAAAACTCCCATTTCATATATTTGTTTACATGAATTCTCATTTCACTCGGCAAATATTTGATCAATGGTTATGACGTCATGGGTTTGGTATTTAACCCCTGTGCTAAATAATTAGCTATCTTTACCACCCAAAAACGACAAGATTTAGTTTATATTATGTTTTGAATGATTCCATTCTTTTCTTGGACCTGAAATTAAACTATAAGATAGTTATTAAGAAATCATTATTTCTATAGTTCACGTCATACAGCTTACTATGACGTCATATTGTGAAGGCAAGTAGGATATCTCTGGGTGTAGCCTTAACATACCCGCGTGGAAAGACCTAATAATAATAATAATAATAATAATAACTAGGAGACTAATTGTTCTCGAACAATTAGAGGTCTCTCCACCTTCTTTAAGTTTCATATATTTTTCATATTAATCTCTGTACAGTTTATTTTTATACAAAAGAAGCCAGAAATGGCTTGAAATATAGAGAAAAAAAAATCATTTTTTTAAAAAAAATTGACCTTGACCTTTTACCTTGAATAAATATTCAAGGTCAAAGGTCAAGGTCACATTGCAATTGACCCCATGCCTCTACAACTTATACTTATTATATATATGTAGTTATAAGGTTTAATGATAAGTGCAAAGACATTAAAGGGCCATAACTCATATAAAGGGTCATCAGATCCTTTCACACTGAATAGATTGAAGTTGTGTCTAAAGACCCCTAAGACATTAGTGAAGGTTTCGTGTCTCTATGGTTTACGGTTTCAGAGGAGTAGCGATAAGAACGTTTTTTGCACAAGGGGCAATAACTTTTTAAGGGGTTAAGCTTAGGGGACAAGAATAAAGATATAAAGCATATATTGAAATACAAAAGAGCTACACAAAGAGCTAAATTTCTCATAATTGGAATGACCTTGACCTTTGACCTTGACATAAACTTCGAGGGCTAAGGTCAAAATATTTAATGCAGTTGGTTTCATGTCTCTACAACTTATCGTTTTTAAAAAAAATTCATTTTTCATAAACTTTAAAAACTTTCAGGGGCAATAACTCATTGAAGGGGTTGACGAATACTTTCGCAATGAAATGATTGAAGAGTCTCCTAAGTTAGTCGAAGACATTGGTGAAGGTTTCATATCTCTACGGTTTAGGGTTTCGAAGGAGTAGCGATAACAAGCTTTTATTGCAAAAAGGGTAATAACTCTCAGAGAGGTCAAAGTTCATATATGCAGGGTCAACTGCAAAAATCTTTTACGGACTACATTCTTATGGACTATAAATCTTTTCGATAAATCTTTAAACTCAAAATCACACGGCGGAAAAATAATAAAAAATAAGAAACAGAAGAATATCAATAGGTCTTTCCACAGAAAGGTGGAAAGACCTAATAAACAGAAGAAAATCAATAGGTCTTCCCACAGAAAGGTGGAAAGACCTAATAAGAACTAGGAGACTAAATGTTCAGAGAACTAGAGTCAGTGTCAAGGTCACGGGTCAAAGGTCAAGGTCAAATTTCAAGGTCAAAGGTCATTTAGATTAATAGCTTATATCAAAAATTATATAGTTTTTCAATGATCTTTGATCTTGACCTCAATTTCAAGGTCAAAGTCAAAAAAACCTAATGCAGTTGGCCCAATGTCTTTACAACTTGTCGTTTAGAAAAATTTAATTATTCGTAAACATCAAAATATTTCAGGGGCAATAACTACTTAAAGGGGTTTACGAATCCTTTCGAACTAAGTAGATTGAAGTGTCTCCTTAATTATTCAAAGACATTAGTGAAGGTTTTTTATCTCTACGGTTTATGGTTTCAGAGGAGTAGCGATAACAAGGTTTTTCGCACAAAGGGGCAGTAACTTCTAAAGGGGTCAATCTTAGGGAACACGAATGAATTCTTTGAACTCATTTTGAAAGGACATATTAAAGATGCAAAGATATATAGATTATGTCGAAAGACAAAAGAGCTATAAAAAGAGCTAATTTTCTTATATTTTGAATGACCTTGACCTTTGAACTTGACCTTAACTTCAAGGTCTAAGGTCAAAGAATCTTATGCAGTTGGTCTCATGTCTTTACGACTTGTCGTTTAGAAAAGTTTTTCATTATTCGTAAACATCAAAAACATCCAGGAGCAATAACTCATAAAAGGGGTCGACGAATTCTTTCCCAGTGAAACATTGAAGCGAGTACTCAGTTAGTCGAAGACATTGGTAAAGGTTTCATACCTCTGTGGTTTATGGTTTCGAAGGAGTAGCGATAACAAGGTTTTTCGTTCAAAGGGCAAAAACTCCGAAAGGGGTCATAGGTCATACTCATTGAGTAGTTTTTCAAAATAACTTCTGATGTCGAGTATCATGAACTATAAAGTTCTTCGAAAAGTCTTTCGGTTCAAAAGGCCGAATGGAATAATAATGAGATTGAGTGATAATTCTAATCTTTTCAAGTCACTTTTGGACTCATTTACTGGATTTTCAAGATCATTTATTTTAAATAATGATCTGCCAACGGAATCTGTGAGACTAAGTATAAATGATGTGCCAAGTTTCTTGCAAGTTAAGGAAAATCAGGAAAGTGTTACAATAACTTTTGATGACGACAAGTACCCCATCATTTTAGATCTGTTAGAGAAGAAACTCCAACTTTTTAAAGATAGTAATGAAAGAAGACATGGATCAATTTATAAATCACAGGATAAAACCGTCACAGTTACCATTTATGAGACAACAAGCTCTCTACATATCCAAGGGGACTCATATTTCTCTTGGTATCAGGAGTTCCTCATGGATTTGAGTAGAACAAATGTTAATTTGGAAACAAGGTGTAAGACTTTAGATGAAACATCTCCTCAGTGCACCTCGACTCCTAAAGGTAAAGCATCACAGAGTTGCTATCAGTGTATCAGCAGTGCAAAACTTATCCAGGAGCTATCTGATACCGTCAAGCTTTTGTCACAAGAAGTCAGTGACCTAAAACAACAACTAAATGCATCAAAAAAGGTTGCATCGCTTGTTACAAGAGCTGCCCAAACAACTCCAAACAGGACAAAACAAAAGGAGACTTCAACAGACGGACTTCAGATGCCAACTGGTGTATCTAGGCATAGCCAATGTACCCTTAAAGCTCCAACAATCTCCAACAGTACAATGACAGATGCCGGTGAAGCTCATACAATGAGTTTTCCTACCTCGCCAGATTCAAACACCAAACGCGGAACAAATCAACCTGGAAAGATTCCAAAGGATAAATCTGTCCTCATCATAGGAAGCTCCATATTACAAAGGATCCGTACCAGAGGACTGCGTTCAACTGTGCAGGTCAACACAAATCGAGGGGCAAACATCTCCCATGTACGGGCCAAGCTCTTAAAAATGGATGTATCGTCATATCGTAGTGTTATCATCTTGGCTGGAGGAAATGATGCATCAAGACGACGAGACCCAGAGGCAATAGAAAATGATTTCGCAGAAGTAATCACAGATCTCAGAAATCGGAATTCTAGTGTCCGTGTATTTATTTCGGAAGTATTACCTAGACGTGATACAGAAACCAGTGAAGTTAATGGAATTATTAAAAATGTATGCTAAATATATGGTGGCACAATGATTCCAACTTCTAAATTCTTTGGCCATGGAAACCCCAAACAAGAATACTACTGGAAAGACGGCATTCATCTGTCAGACAGAGGTACAGCAGCACTACTAAAAATTTTCACGAATACGTGAGTATCCTCAAAGCCGGAAATGTGCGTACGAATGGCGAAGAAACGGCAACATTAGTTGGCAATACTTCCTTCCGCTTTCCAGCTTTCTGCTATTTCTGTGGGGAATGTGGCCACATATCGCGACACTGCAGACATGGAAGAAAGCTGGACTGTTGGAACTGTGGAGAGCTAGGGCACAAAACCAAGCTCTGTCCACATAGCCACTAGGAAACAGGCAATGAAAGTGTAGCCGTCACCAGTTCCCAAACGATTTCGCTTAACAACAATGTTTATGCCACTCTTAATAGTTTATGTTCAGAATGTAATAAGATCCACTGTTCATGCAAACAATGTGAATATTCTTCTCTTCCTGTAACAAATTCTAAAAATTCAATTACTTCACCAAATACTTCTAAATTCTCAAAACCAGACAAGAATATTCATAGTTTTTATACCAAGAAGGTTTCACAATCTGCTAATCCTGCCATATCCAAAAATGAGAATATACCATGCAATAATGGATTTGGTTTGGTGAAAAAAGGTTTCTGATTTGGAAATCTAAACATATGTCATCTAATGCCTAAAATTGAAGAAATTAAAATGCTACTTCATGACAAACAAACTCTAAATATTTTAGGACTTTGTGAAACCTTCTTGAATGAGCAAGTCAATGATTCTGAGTTGTATATTGAGGGTTTTGATATGGAAAGAAAAGACCGCATTTTAAGAGCAGGTGGTGGAATTATTGTCTACATTTCTAATAATATAAGATATAAACGTAGGCCTGATCTTGAAATCAGTAATATTGAAACAATTTGGCTGGAATTAAAGATTAAAAATTCTAAACCAATTTATTACTGTTCAGCATATCGTCCACCATCTGCTCCCTCCTGCTGGGCAGAGGACCTGGCTAGAGAGATTAACTGTGCCTCCTGCTGTGACGATGCAGAAATTATCATAACAGGTGATTTCAATGTAGACTTATTCAAAGAACCCCCACAAAGTTGGACATATGCTTTAGAAGAGTATGGGTTTTCACAATTAATCAAAGCACCAACCAGAGTAACTAAAACCTCAAGTACCCTTATAGATCACTTTTATACTAATAAACCAGAAAACATATGTGAAAATAATGTTCCTTTTATTGCTATCTCTGATCACTACCCTATATGTGCTACTAGAAAAACTAACTGCATGTTAAAAAAAGGAAATCACACAGAGATTCAATATCGAGACTTTAAAAAGTTTAATGAAAAAAACTTCCTACAAGACTTGAAAGATGTAAAATTTATTCACCTCCTCCAAATGCATGATCCAAATGAAAAACATGCACAAATTAAAACGAGTAAAGAGCGAAATCCGACCTAAATGGCTAACACAAGAAATCAATGATGCTAGACACTTGCTCGACTTTTATCACAAAGAAGGGGATATGGAAAACTATAGACTGTATCGGAACAAAGTCAGTCTTCTGATAGACAAAGCAAAATCTTCATTCTACAAAACAGCAATTGAGAAAAGTCCAAATCTAAAAGAAATGTTGAATTATCTAAATCAATTATCCTCAAAATCAAACAACTTAACTCCTTCTAATGTGTTTTCTAACGGTGCTATTGTTGATGACTAACAGGATATAGTGAATGCTTTCAATATCCATTTTACGGAGGTATCCAAAAAGCTTCTTTCTGAATTACCTAAACATCAATATGATCCTAGTATATTGAAAAAATTTGTAAAGTCTAAGCTTGGAGATGAAATCTTTTTTGGTATTCAACAAATTGATCAAAATGAAGTTCTAAACATGTTGAATTCCCTCAATATCAATAAATCAGCTGGTATTGACTTCATTGGACCGCGCCTTTCAAAAACATCATCTAAATATATATATAAACCTGTAACTCATCTTATTAATGCTAGCATGCTTAATGGTATTTTTCCAACAAATCTAAAACAAGCTAAAATAGCACCTATTTATAAGAAGGGTGACAAAGCTGACCCTAATAATTATCGTCCGATTTCTATCTTACCAACGCTATCAAAATTGATAGAAAAGCTTGTAGCTAAGCAAATACAACAGTTTACTAATGTCTTTGATCTATTAACACAATCCCAATAAGGATTTAGAGAATTCCATTCTTGTCAAACTGCACTCACAAAACTAACAGAAAGTTGGCTAAATGCAATGGATCGCGGTGAACTAATTGGTATTACATTTATTGATTACAGTAAAGCTTTTGATTTAGTAAATCATGATATTCTTTTACAGAAATTAATTCATTACAGGTTTGACCATTTGGCTATTAAGTGGTTTAAATCGTATCTTTATAGCAGGACGCAACGTGTAAAAATTGGTACATGTGTTTCCGATATCCTACCCGTCACAGCAGGAGTGCCGCAGGGTTCAATTTTGGGTCCGCTTTTATTTTTATTGTACATAAATGATCTTTCATTACATGTAAAAAAAATTCAAAAGTTGACATGTTTGCTGATGATGTAACTCTACATACTAACAATCATAATCCATAATATCTAGAAAATGTGTTGAACTCAGATATTTGTGAAATTGAAAAATGGTGCTCTCAAAATCAAATGGTATTGAATGTAGATAAAACAAAATATATGTTAATGGGCACGCAGCAGAGAAAATCCAAACTAATCCATCCAAACTTACAACTGTATGCTTCAGACAAAATAATTGAGATAGTTGAGACTGAGAAACTTCTAGGTGTACATATTGATGATAAATTACAGTACTCTGTTCATGTAGACTCAATTTGCAAAACCTTAAACTACAAGTTATTTACATTACGCAAGATAAAAAAAATTCTTCCGTTACATACCAGAAAACTGTACTACAATGCATATATTCTACCTTCAATTAATTACTGTTTGGCTGTTTGGGGAAATGCACCCCAAAACAGTATTGAAAGAATATTTAAATTACAAAAAAGGGCCGCTAGGATTATTCTCGATGCAAGTCCTGATTCTTCTTCTAAACCATTGTTTGAGAAACTTGGCTGGCTGACAGTTTATGAGCTAGTTGATCTATACAAATAAATTTTATTATTCAAAATATTCAATGGTATGACTCCTGAATATCTTTGTGAGTTATTTGAATTTCACTCTTCAACTTCTTATCATCTGCGATCTGAATCAAACTACCATCTTAGATTACCAAAATTCCGTACAAACATATTTAAGACCTCTTTTCAGTACTCAGGTGTACATCTGTGGAATAAACTACCACAACAAATCAGGCTTTCTCAGTCTCTACAAGCTTTTAAATGCAAGGTAGAAAATTACATTGTTAGCCGTCGAATAAATATCTGAGCAAATATTTCAATATATATATATATTTTTTTTTTCAATTTACTACATGTATTTAATATATTTAAATACTTGTGTTTATGATTGTTTCTTATTTATATGTAATTATTATCGGACAAAGACAAACTCTGTATTCATACTTCTGAGACTGTAATCATATGGACTGCAATATGTTAATTTGTATATTTGTATATATATAATTATATGTATCTGTACTTAATATCTAGAAGGCCCTGGGGAAGAATAGTGCATGCACTAACCAGGTTACCTTCTTTAAATAAAGTATTATTATTATTATTATTATTATTATTATTATTATTATTATTATTATTATTATTATTATTATTATTATTATATTAACGGAAAAATAATAATAATAATAAACATAAGCATTTCAATAGGTCTTTCCACAGAAAGGTGGAAAGACCTTATAATAATAATAAACAGAAGAAAATCAATAGGTCTTTCCACAGAAAGGTGGAAAGACTTAATAATAATAATAAACAGAAGAAAATCAATAGGTCTTTCCAGAGAAAGGTGAAAAGATCTAATAATAATAATAAACAAAAGCATTTCAATAGGTCTTTCCACAGAAAGGTGGAAAGACCTGATAATAACTAGTAAACTAATTGTTCACAGAACAATTAGAGGTCTTTCCCCCTTTTTAAGTGTTTCCGTGTCATTTGGGCTGAAAAAAAAAAAAAAGAAAAATGCAATAAATGGAAAAAAAAGAAAGAAAAAAAAAGAAATACTCCTCCAGCTGGGATCAAACTCAAAACCCTTGGTTTAAAAGACAGGTGCGCTAACCACTTCGCTACGCATTCCGATAAAATTGGTAAGTTAATTGTTTAAGACTATAGAAAATATATATAAAAGAAAGAGAGAATGCTTGGTATTAAAATGTCGTATCATATCAGGAGAATTGAATGCTACTAACGACATCTAAAGAAATAGCCGATAAAAGGTTTAGATCTTTTCTTCGTTCACCTGCACTTAAATTTCAAACACAACAGAACTTGTAGTTTTTGCCGTGAAAATTCATGACTCATGACTTCTATAAACTTAAAAGACTCACCGTAAACTCTCCAGAAAAAAAGTTTCTCTGAGGTCTATACTACATTTGTACCAAATTTGGGGTCGATCCGAGGTCTGATTTGAATTCTAGAGTAATATTCTACATTGTTGTTGATGTGATTTTTTTTCGAAGAAGGGGGGGGGTGAATTATTTATTTTATGCCTCTTTTAAACTAAGAATTATAACTACTTCCACATCCTTAAGCCTTGTGACCTTTGGGTCAAGGTTAAAAGTCAAGGTCATTACAAAAAAAACAAGAAATCTTTACTTTCTGTGTTCTTACCTGACACTAGAGCTGGATACATGTCATTCCTTTTCCATTTGACCCAATGTCAAGGTCAAAGGTCAAGGTCAGAGTTCAAGTCATTTGGTGAATTGCTATATATTACACACATAAAAGGAATTTCTAATGTTTTTAAATGACCTTGACCTTTGACCTTGACCTATATTTCAAGGTCAAAGGTCAAATATGCCGACGCAGTTGGTCCCATGTCTCTAGGATACACCGTTTAAAAAAAAAATTCATTAAATGTATGTAGCGTAAACTTTCAGGGGCAGTAACTCATACAAGGGACCAAAGAATGCTTAAGCAATGATAGAATGAAGAGAGTACTAAATGAGTCGAAGACACTGATGAAGGTTTGTCTACGGTTGACGGTTTCAGGGGAGTAGCGATAACAAGGTTTTGTTGCAAAAGGGGTGACAACTTTTGAATAGGTCAAGCTCGGAGGACAAGAATGAAATTTTTGAAATAGTTTTAGAAGGACATATTATAGTTGCAAAGATATTCAGTATATGTTGAAAGACAAAAGAGATATTAAAAAAGCTAATTTTCTCATATTTTGAATGACCTTGACCTTTGACCTCTATATAAATTTCAAGGTCAAAGGTCACACGTGACAATGCCATTGGTCCCATGTCTCTACGATTAATCACTTTTTTTTACATATTCGCAAACTCCAAAAACTTTCAGGGGCAAGAACTCATAAAAGGGGTTTACAAATCCTTTCGCAATGAAACAGTGAAGAGTCTTTTTAATTACGCAGGTATGTGAGGGCAGTACCCAGATCATATTTCGGCGAATTTAGACTTTTTTCGTAAGATGTAACATTGATAAATCGGAAAAGCCATAGATAAAACATTTACTATTATTATCCATTGTATAGACGTCATTGAGTCTTAGGCTAAATGAGGCACTTCACCACGACGTCATTACGTGACGTCTATAAATAGAAAAATTGCCTTAATGAAAAAGTGAAAAGTTCAACACTACCCCGGAGATAATTCATTTCTTTGAGTGAAAATATTAATGTGAAAACATCACTGGCTCATGAAAAGTGCTGCAAGAATCCTACTCTCCTGACACAGAAAAAATTATTCCAAAGTTTTGCGTGAAACCTTGCCAAAATTTTTACATTTTATACATACGATCAAGGATTGTTATCAATTCATGTTAACCACACGATTCTAGCAGCACTTTCCAAGTACTATTGAATAAAATCTTTCGATACAAACAAAAATTATTTTTCAAAGTATGCGGCGTAGTGTTGAACTTTTGCATCTTTGTTGTTATAGAACGACAGAGGAAAGGATGATCGGGATTTCAAAGCACTGCCTGTGTTCATTATAAGAAAACATGATAAGAATATATCAGCGTACCTGATTCTTAATCTTCAATTCCTTATGAATCACACATAACATTTACGGTATATGCTCTAAAACTCCCATTTCATATATTTGTTTACGTGAATTCTCGTCACCTTTAATTTCACTCGGCAAATATTTGATCAATAGTTATGACGTCATGAGTTTGGTATTTAACCCTCGGGCTAAATAATTCGCTATTTATACTACCCAAAAACGACAATATTTATTTTATATTATGTTTTGAATGATTCCATTCATTTCTTGGACCTGAAATTAAACTTTAAATATAGATTTTAAGAAATCATTATTTCTAAAGTTCACGTCATATTGTAAAGGCAAGTAGGATATCTCTGGGTGTAGCCTTAACATACCCGCGTAGTCAAAGACATTAGTGTTGGTTTCGTATCTCTATGGCTTATGGTTTCGGAGGAGTAGTGATAACAAGGTTTCCTTGCGAAAAAGGGTTGTAACTTCTTGAGGGGTCAAAGTTCAGACAAGCAGGGTCAACTATAAAAATCTTTTAATGAGTACATTCTTAAAGACTATAAATCTTTTCAATATATCTTGAAACATAGAATCACATCAGGGGGTGGAAAAATAATAATAATAACTAGTAGACTAATTGTTCTCGAACAAATAGAGGTCTTTCCACCTTCTATAAATTTCTTAAATTTTTTATATTTTACTTTCTAAAGATAAATTTTATGCAAAAAAAAAAATTAGAAATGGCTTGAAAGATAGAGAGAAAAAAATGAAAATTTCGATAATTTCGAAATGACCTTCATCTTTGACTTTCTTTAAACTTTCAAGGTCAAAGGTCAAGGATCACATTGCAATTGACCCCATGCTTCTATGACTTATACATTTAAAGTTATAAGGTTTATTAGCAAGCGCAAAGACGTTAAAGGTCTATAACTCATATAAGGGGTCATCAGATCCTTTTACGCTGAAAATATTGAAATTGTGCCTAAGACCCAGAAGACATTAGTGAACGTTTCGTGTCTCTACGGTTTACTGTTTCTGAGGAGTAGCGATAACAAGGTTTTTCGCACAAGGGGCAATAACTTTTAAAGGGTTAAGCTTAGGGGATAAGATTGAAATCTTTGAAATAGTTTTAAGAGTACATCTTAAAGATGCAAAGATATACAGTATATGTTGAAAGAGAAAAGAGCTATAGAAAGAGTTTAATTTCTCATATTTGGAATGAACTTGATCTTTGACCTTGACATAAACTTCTATGTCTTAGGTCAAGGAATCAAATGCAGTTGGTTTCATGTCTCTAAGACTTATCATTTTGAAAATATTTCATTATTCATAAATTTCAAAAAACTTTCAGGGGCAATAACTACTTAAAGGGGTTGATGAATCCCTCCGCACTCAAAAGATCAGAGTGTCTACTGACTTAGTCGAAGATATTGTTGATGGATTAGTATCTCTTTGGTTTACGGTTTCGGAGGAGTAGCGATAACAAGCTTTTATTGCAAAAGGGGTAATAACTCTTGGAGGGGTCAAAGTTCATATACGCAGGGTCAACTGCAAAGATCTTTTAAGGAGTACATTCTCATGGACTATAAATCTTTTCGATAAATCTTGAAACTCATAAACACACTTGGCGAAAAAATCATAATAATAAACAGAACAATTCAATAGGTCTTTCCACAGAAAGGTGGAAAGACTTAATGATAATAAACAGAAGAATATCAATAGGTCTTTCCACAGAAAGGTGGAAAGACCTAATAATAACTAGATATCATTGAGATGGTGGCCATCTCAAAGGGCTCCGCTTTCAGCAATGAACATGAAATTGTAAGGTAGCTGAAAAGGGTTTATTTTGAAGATGAACATTTGTGTACTACTAAGGGATGTGTTGTTTGAGTCTAAAAGGCTTCTATGTTATCCTTGTTATAATAAAAAATGGCACGAAAATCACGAGTGCTCCATCAAAAAATGGTACAAATATCACGAATGTTGCATATCCTCTATGAAAATTGTTGCATATCCTCTATCAAAATATGGAAGGAAAATCACAAATGTTCTGTACTCTACGTCAATTAGTAGAGTTTGAGGCTGACTGGACTTAAAAGAAAGAAATCATGCACCTAACAAAGATTTTAAACAGAGAGGCTATTTGACCTTGACCCTTGACCTAGAAACTTCGTTCACTGCACATCCATTAACCATTGTCACTCTGTGAGTGAAGTATGAGCTAGATTGGGCCAAGGAGAGAGAAAATACGCTCCAGACAAGAATTTAAACAGAGAGGCTATTTTTGACTTTGACCCTTGACCAAGAAACTTCGTTTAAGGTCAGCACATCCATTGATCAGTGGTACTCTCTGAGTGAAGTATGAGCCACATTGGACCAAGAGGAGAGAAGATATGCTCCGGACAAGGATTTTTCATATAATTCTGCTATGACCTTGTCCTGAGACCTAGAAACATGGTTCAAGGTCACTGCACACCCTTTAACCAAAGACACTCTGTGGGTGAAGAATGAGCCGGATTGGGCCAAGGAGAGAGAAGATATGCTCCGGACAAGAGATCTCGAACGAACAGACGGACGGACGGACAGACTGATCACTATAGGGCGCCCGCTGAGAGGGGCCCTAATAATAAACAGAAGAATATCAATAGGTCTTTCCACAGAAAAGTGGAAAGACCTAATAAACAGAAAAATATCAATAGGTCTTTCCACAGAAAGGTGGAAAGACCTAATAATAATAAGAAACAGAAGAAAACCAATAGGTCTTGCCACAGAAAGGTCGAAAGACCTAATAATAAAAAGAAACAGAAGAAAACCAATAGGACTTTCCACAGAGAGGTGGAAAGACCTAATAAACATAAGCATTTCAAGAGGTCTTTCCACAGAAAGGTGGAAAGACCTAATAATAAGAAACAGAAGAAAACCAATAAGTCTTTCCACAGAAAAGTGGAAAGACCTAATCAATAATGTTAATTTTTCATGTAAAATTAATCATCAATCCATCACTTGTGTTTTCTTTAAATTTTATAAAAACGTGAGACCAAAAAAAAACATTGAATTCTAACATATATAATTATTTTAAAAAAATATGAAAAGAAAATATATTATTATTATTGCAATAAATAAGAATGATTGATATAATTTTATAAAGAAATATTTCTGACCAGCCATTTTCAACAAAGGCTGGGAGTTTTATTTAAATAATAAAATGCTTTCTTTGGTTGTAAATGCGGGAATTATTGTTGCAGGTATTGTAGAAAAAATGCAAAACCGGCATAAGCGGGTTACGAATTTTTTTCTGCAATAGCTACAACGTTAATTCCCGTACTAACAAAGAAAGAAAGACATTTTATTGTTTATATTTATATCTGTACAAATAATCATTTAAAATAGAATTTAAAAGATGAAATACAGCTGTATTGTTTACTTGATATGTACGCCATTGTACGTTTCATTGATAGAACAGCCACTGCTCAAGAAATCTGTTCAGGTGATATGCTTATTGTTGTTTACTGACTGATTAACGGCAATGGTTTTCTTAAGAAATAAAGAAAATAATACTCAGTGGATGTAAATATATTTCTTTTAATTTTCATTATATTTGCATACTCTCTGTTTTCTCCTTCTGTGAACTTTTAATCACCAGTTGCGTTCATAGCATCATGAACACCATGAACACAACTTCTCCTAGCTGCTATGAGTGCAGTTCATTTCTCACACTCGCATAGTACAAGCTAAGTCCCTACACTACATACGCATTCAGAAGTATGTATATTAAATGTTTTGCAAAAGGAATAAATTTTAGGTTTTAATAAATTCCTCCGGAAAAAAAATTCAAAATGATTAAAATTGCTGATTAATTTTTTTTTTAAAAGCTAACTTTGGTTAATATATTTAATTTTATGATAAAACTTTCCAAAACTTAAGTTAAAATCAATATTAAAAGCATTCTCTTTTTTAAAATAGTGTTAATATTAATTTTTCTCAGAGAGTTTCAATACTTTGTACGATGAGGTCACAACTACATCAAAACGAAAATTAAGAGAATTTGAAGACGGCATGGTTTTTATCCAGATAACTCTGGTTGAGATGCAAATCCTATATATATTGTTTGTAATTTATTAGAGAAAAGGTGCATTAATCATGCCTACTGATTTTAAAGTCGTGTTTTTTCTTCACTGGAATCGAGCAGCCATGCCCTTATGTAGAACACGATTTCCTCTGATTTTCTTGATAACATCACAGAATGCAAATATAAGTAATAAACAATGATTATTCAGAGAACATGGCATTATGAATAGCAATAGCTCTGCTAGCGAGCATCATGGAATATGTCAGCAGAGCAATTGCTTTTCATAACACCATGTTCACTGAATAACGTTGTTTATTTCTTAAATATTAGAGATTTATGTGCCAATCATGATCCTACTGGGGGCATAACATAGATACAATAATAAGCATGATTTGTTAACATACAGGGGGACAAGAAAATCCACATCAAACGATACAGCAATACATTAGGTAGCCTAGATAAAGCAAAGGTCATGAGCATTGTAGATTATCTCCCTCACGCAAATTAGAAATATGCCGGCATGAAATGAAATTCATGTCTTAATGAACGATTCTGTAGCCTCATTGTGATATTACTTTAGTACGGATTTATCCATGTATAGAATACACGAAAATGCCATTAAATTCAAAGTCATGGTTACTTTAATAAGAAACACAACAATTGTAAATGTAGTAAGTTGTTCTGCAATAAGATTAAAGCTGGACACGACTCGTAAATAGGCATAGGCCATATTAAGTTTCCTATCGCCGATTTCAGCACTGTGGTATACCCTTCGCATTTGTTACATCTGACTACTTTATTGTCACGGGTCTCGGCGTGGAATGGACGACGCGTGTCCGTACTGCATGGTTATCTTACATTACCTTTGCTTACATTTCATTGCAGTTTGCGTGTTTTTGATTGTATACTGCTGTTGAAAGTTTCTTTGGTATCTTTTTCTCCAACAGTGGAAGAAGTACTCAGTTATTTTTATCGCTTCCGAATCATTTACACTAGCTATGTAGCATAGGTGACAACTAGTTACACTGAACAGTGACTAAGTGAACGGCCCTCAGATATAACGTCTCAATAAAAGAATATGGCGGACAAATTCCTTATAGGAATCGTGTTCAGCTTTAAGTTATAAAATACGATGGCTGTTCAGAAATATTGAGAAATTTTCTTTTCTCAAATTGTAACGATTGAGAAGCATTAACTCTTCTTTCTCTATCAGCACATACATGCATAACATTCTAGAAATCAAACTCTCTTCTTAAAATATTGTTGAGAAATATAAGTAAAATGTGTGTTGTTGCTTCCCCAATGTAAAATTACATGAAGTGCTGTAATGTACAGGTTTAAGTAGCATCATGCAATGCTGACTTTTTGCACCCCGGGTCAACGTTATCTCGTCCGTAATAATTGATGGTCGTCCATAGATTTTGTTTTCCCTCTGTTTGAATTAGTTGTACGTGAATAAAAAATATAACGATGAAAAAGCAAACCCTTAAACACGTTTCCTTGCATTGTTATTGTTTAAGCAGGTCGTTTAGTCTGGCCAAGAGTTCTCCACAACACTACATAAAATTTTATATATGCTCGCTGCGCCGCCCTGACGTTAAGATCAATTTTGTTGTCGTCATTAGATTTCTAGTCCGTGCATATTTTTTTTTTAATTTCCGTATTTCTGATCGAAATTCTAAGAAACTTGCGCAAAAAGAAGTCAGAATAAAATTGGAAAATCACATGCATAATGGAATTATTTTGAACCATTGACAGTAATATTCTATTGAAAGGAAGAAATAAAGTATTGAATCTGTAAAACATTTAATTTCTTGCTATCAGTTCTTAGTGGTTGCCATGGCATATGCCAAGTTTAGAAGGCGTTCATTAGAAAGAAGAATGAACACAATGTCTCAAAACTTACCGAACAACCCTCGTACAAACGTTTTAATTTCTTTAAGGGAATAGATAATGTTTTCTTCCATCATTCATATGTCTGATATTTTTACTTGATAAATATTTAATTCATACTCACTGGTGTACGATGTTTGAATAATTTTGCGGACAATTTGCAGGAGAAGACACATTCGGTGCGACATTGGCTGGTGTTACTTGCGTGCTGTTTCCAGACTCTGCTATACTTTTAATAACGTTTTTGTTGTTGGTATAATTGTAGCAATTCTAATCTGAGGAAAAAGGGGATAGAAAGAGGCATCAAACGGTATATCTGAATTAATGGTAGCTTTTTCAAAAGAAAAATCAAATCATTTATCAATGAAAACAATACACTTAAGAATAAAGAACAGTGAGAAAAAATATACATACAGAGATAGGCAGCAGTTGAGTTATAATGAGTTTTACAGGGTGGTGTAAATGTTGTGCAGTCTAAATAGCCATTGGCAACGATTTTTCCGACCTCTTCATTGAACTCTGTGCAAAAACCTAAGAAAATCAAAAAAAAAAAAAAAATAAAAAAAATAAATAAATAAATAAAAAAAAAATAAAAAAAAAATATGTAACCTCATTTTTGTAACAGGATCAACAGAAAGGTACAAAGATAATGTGTAAACGGGATTTTAAATGTACTTATTTTATCAAAACCTTATTGTATTAATATGCTAAGCAGTGTGTCGTGCATAACGTTATAATTCCTTATTTTAGTAACTGTCTCCCGCTTTAGCAAAAGTGTGGGAACATAAAATAAAACTTAAAACCTTCGTCATAACATGTGATAGAGAGGAGATTCAGCTTTCATATTTTTAAATGTGCATTGAATTTACAAGACATTTAAGATGTTTGATTACGTGATCTCATGACCTTGAAGTTTGACCTACTTTAAGGAAACATTACCTTGGTCGCAATTTCTTCTGCCAAAGAGCTAAACCTTTCATGTTTTGCACCATGATCGATAAGATTGTTCCAGAGGTACTATGATATATAATCTTGATTAATTATTTTGCCTTATAAGACATAAATTGCCGTTGAAGGGCTTTAAATATATACCTTTCCTGGACACTCAGTTGAGCATTGAATGTTCTTTTACGTGTTAACGCCTCCTATGCACACTGGACCATGGTTTATATAGTCTCAATCAAAAGGCACTAATTTTAACTTTAAACAGATGAACGTTAGAATAAGGAACATTTCCTACCTATATTTTTTTTTATTTAACTTTATCGGAACCCCCCCCCCCCCCTCCGACTAATGATCGAGCGCTGTTCTAAGAAAGTTACTGTGATGGTCCCTTGACCTTTGCGTTTGATTTTTTTTTTAAACTTAAGCCATATTTTTGTGTATGAAGAGACATGCAGGGCTTTCATATTTTTCATATTCATTACCTGTGAAAAGACTTTGGGTGTACTAATATTGAAAGCAATGTATTTGACCTTTTCTCAAACTTTTAAACTTTGTCGTTGCTTTTGCACCTCAAGAGACAGGGCTTTTATATTAGTGGATGACTTGTAGATGAAAATTTTGAAACGTATGTTAACATTCATACATAGTATACAATGGCAGCATTAACCATTGTTAAGGATTTTAGGTAAACAACGTAAAATCAGAAATTTATTTTAGCAGCTACTTGTATATACATTGCATATGTAATTTGATGTGGCAATAGTGTTAAGATTTCAAAAACCGTTTTAGTATGAAGGACAGACAAGACAGGTGTGCTGCCCCTTGCCGGAATAACTCCAGAAATACGGAACCTGTCTCTCATTGGTTTTATATTTCCTCGGTCGCATATTTACATACGCTCGTTCTTCGGTGAATCGCAATTTCATTCGATCCAGCACGGACCAGAGTGCTCAGGTGAGCGATGTGGCCCCTGGGCCTCTTGTTTACCATGCACATCGAAGTCTAATAAACGTCTGCGGTGGATTATCTTACTGAGTTTGAATCATTACAACAGGAAAGACAAGAAAGTTATACTATCTAAACAATTTCTTATATGTCTGCATTTACCCGCCTCTACCAAAGAGGTCAAATTCTGAGCAAAAAAACGCAACAATTTATTTACCAGAAAACTATGTTTTATCTTTTAAAACATTTCCCTCTATTAACATTTGCCTGGCTTTGTTACATACCGTTTATTATTTTTTCTGGTGCACACACTTCAATCGTCTGATTTCCCAAGGAGTTAATTACACAATGATATTGCATTTTTGTATAATCTCGACAGTTCTGAACTTTAGCTTTCTTAGCATATTGTTGACAGTTTTTTCTTCTCGATATTTTTTCCATTTCGGTTTTGTTTGAGGGACATGATCTGACGATTTCCATACTTTCTATCCATATTTTACAAACCTCGTTGTCACAGGTGACGTTATCCTTTTGAAAATAAAAGACGAATAAAATAGTACTTGGAAAAATGAAAATATGATAAATATCATGCCATGTGCACATACATTTTGTATGAAAATTATTGAAGAGAAAATATTTACATTTCCAATGTCTTTGTCCGAGATAAAATTTCAAATAGTAAAAATACTTTATTTCTACATAAATCTACTGGTTCATCGAAAGGCGTGGTGAAAAAAAATCACGTGCGGGGCGGGACAAATAGAGACAGAAGCGGGGCTTGTAGCACGTGACTTTGAAGAATCAAGAGCATGTAAATATAAGGAATAACTGTCAGATTTTTTGGTTTCATGACGATGATCAATCGATTGGTTTGCGTGATAATTTTATGCATAAACGCCTTCGGCGTTTATGCAAATTATCACACAAGCCAATCGATTGATCACATCATGAAATCAAAAAAATTAGACAGTTATTCCTTAAATATTGCATACCTTTGGATATTACACCTGTTGTAACCTGTATGAGCCCGAGACACAAATATTAGCCATCAAGCTCTTGGGTTCAAACATATATAGGCCTAATGATATATCTTAACCAAAGACCCTTTAATAAAAACTGGAAAAGGAAAGACTTTTTTTAAATATTTATATCGTTTTTCGTTACAAGAATAAACGTTGGAGTTATCATTCATTAATTGTAATTGAGTCAATGATGTCACTGAATAATCTTTTTGAAAAAAGAATAACGATGACAATAAACCATTTTGCCGTTTAAAAGATTACTACGAGTAATATTTAAACGATTAACATTATGGTATATTTGATAATAAAGATTTCAAGGTCACAACCTACTTTCAGATCAAGCGTGCTACCGTCAGCACAGACAGAAGTTTAAAGTAACTAAATTTTAGCTTTCAATACATATTTAAAACAATATGAGCTGCAACTTTGATGTCAGAAATTTTTGTTGCAAAATTGTAATTTACTATTTCAATGACAGAAAAAAGAACATTCGATAATTTCTGTTGTTCATATTTGGGAGGGAAGAACTATTCATAATCTTTGATTGAAGCAAAATTACATTATTGTGTTCCTGTACAATATCGATTTCTTATATAATACTGCATATTTAATTGTACAGAATCCTTAATTATTCTGAAACAATTTGAAACTTTATTTCTATATACATGTAATTGATCAAAAAGGTTTAAATTACATACAAATTTATAATAATGACACATTTAAACAACAAAATAAAATTCTCTAAAATGCAGCTCATATTGCTTTAAATATGCTTTTTTAAAGGGGGATTCTCGTATGTTCTTGCGGTCACAACAAAGAAACATTTCCTCTAAAATACTTCAGTCAACATTTTGCGCATTTCCTTTTATAAAATCTCAATATCATAGCATAGCTTAATTATATTTTTTTTATATTTATGGACGTAATCTTAGTGTACAAAATCATTCTTTATCACTTAAATACAAATTTTACTCTTTTATTATACAAATTAAAACGAAGTGATACTTTGAAATGTGAAAATTTGAAACATGATACATCCTATTAGGGGACGGCCATTTGATTCTGAGGGGGGATGGGGCAGATTTGGGGGGGGATAATCCCACGAAAATAATGTTAATAGATAATCTGTCATCTACTGGCAAGGAAATAAATAATCTGTAATTGACTGGTACTAACCCCTCCCACTTACCCCACCCCTGACCCAGCCCACCCCACCCCAAGAAATAGTGTTTGGAGTTTGGGCATTTATTTATTTATATATATTTATTTGATTTGTTTTGCTTCTCAGATTTTTTTCAGTGAAGAAGAAAATAAATGATCTTTCTTCGATCACCTTAAGTTTGAAATGAAAAATCTATCCAGTACCAACATGAAAATGAATAATCTATATGCTACCCCCCCCCCCCCCCCCCCCCCCACCGAATCAATAAATCGTCCCTTTAGTAAATAGTTGAGACAGGGAGATACAGTCGTTGCTCCTAGCAGCTGTCTCAGCTAGTCAAAATCACATGTATCAGAGATTATACACTTCTTACATGTAGTATATGATAAAGAGTGACAAAGGTTGTGATATGGAACAAGATATATACGAATAGCAGGTTTCTTTAGCAGGTGTAACATTTGGCCAGTAATTTTGGCGGACATGTTCATGACATTGTAAAAGACAGGACGCTCATCTTCCAGATGAGTTTAAAGGTTTCAGGACCTATTCCTGCAAGAGCATGAGTTATAAAAATATAATTTTTACAAATAGAAAATTCAAAAACAAATAACTTAACTATGAGCTAGAGCCTCGAAACAGGAAAAACTGCAAAATTCGAAAAAAAGGGAATTACCTCAGAAAAATGCAGTCGAGTTTGTAGAGATATTCCTCTCCTATCATTTCCTGGATTCTTAATAATTATTTTATTGCCTTTCAAATATTTTATAACCAACAGGAAATGTCAATACAAAAATTAAAAAAAAAAAAAAAAAAAACCCTCACTTTTGTGAACAGTATCATGATGAGGAGAGTAAAAATGGGTGTGTTTTTCATTTCCTTCTCGCTGTCATTTATGAAAAAGTTTCTATGTAGTAAAAGCCTCTTTTGGTTACCATGTCACCTAAAATAAAATAAAGTACATGCAACTCAAATTAAACAGCATCTGTATTAATTTCTATTTGCATAAGAAAATAAATGATGCATGCATAATATATATTATACTTTTCAAAAACAAAAATAAACTTACTTTTGCATTGTTTTTATATCCTTTATATATATATTCTGAGAAAGATGTCTGAAAAAAAAACGAATTAAAATATCAGAGGCTCACAGAGAGAGAGAGAGAGAGAGAGAGAGAGAGAGAGAGAGAGAGAGAGAGAGAGATCCGAATTGTTTTGTTTGTCCGATCGATAATTACACAAATTTGACATGTTTCTATTTTTGATGCACACATTTTCAGATTCTCCAAAACCATTCGACGAATTTTATTCAAAATTAAGACATTACTCTCTTTGGTAAAGGGAATTTAGATCTGTTCAAATTAAAGGCCATGCCTTCCTCAAGACAAAGGTGTCTTACAAAATCTTAATCTTCTCATGAACCACTTATACAGAAATTAGGAAACTTATTGTCTTTCTGACAAAGCATAGATTCAAGAAGTTCAAATCGCATTAAGGATTGAAACAATGTGGGATCAAAGTTGTACATGGGAATATATAGGAAGAATCTTTTGAAAATTGCTTCTAAATAACAACCTAGAGTTTATTAGCCATAATAGTATATAAGCACATTTGGGCAGTGTAGAATTAAGATTTGTTTAAATCATGACACCCAAGTATTAAGAGGGCCTCAATAACGCAAACAAATTTTACAAACGAATGTATTGCAAACATCTTCAGTTCTTAATCTATGCTATGATTAATCCTAATTATATAAAAGCAAGGTAGTTCAAATTCATGCAATTTGGCCATGATATGAAAACAGAACGACGTTAATGAGCTATGGAAGATGGTTAGAGGGGATATATACAAACCTTTGTGGTAAAAAGAGAAATTTTGGATTATTTGATAAGTGATTATTTGATAAGTGGGGGGGGGGGGTATGAAGGTGTGTGTGTGTGTTTGGGGCTGCCCCCCTCAGACTACGCTTATGGAGGCTAATTAGAAGGCTATTTTTATAAAATCTCTAAAATTCAGGAGCTACCGAGGACTTCGTGCCAAGGACCCCTGCTAAGGCTTACATAGGGTAAAATGCTGAATTCATTGGATTGGAGTTATTTATATGTGAAGTCGAAGCTTAGTCTCTATTGTACTAGTATTTAAAGTTTAGATAAATCCTTTTCTATACAATCTTTGCCTTGTAGTCTCATTTTGGATTTTGGAAAGTAAAAAAAAATAATAATGATCTTTGAATGTCGCACAGAGGATAACTTAAAATTGTTTTTATAACTAATTATGAACATGTAGCACCGACAATCCGATCATAAAAAGACAAAACTAATAAAGTCATTTATAGTTTTAATATCAAACCGATAAAAAAACAACCAAAAAAAAAAACTGCACTAAAGAATTTATCACGACATTTTAATTACTAAGGTACATATTTTCAGTATAATATTTGGAGGTTTTAGTACTTAAATGCAAGCTTTCCTCTTTCTTGTTAATAAAAGCCATTTAATGGTCATTAGTTTTCCCCTGAATCTCATTCCATGTTTGTTGTTTCTCAATTTGTGAAAAAAATTCACATATCTCCCTTTTACTTGTTAAATTTTGGGAAACGCTACAAAAGCTAGATGTATAACCTGTATTGACAATTGTATTTTAATGTACATTGTAACAGAACATTAAGTTTCTAAAACAAAATAATTCCTCTTTCTTCTGCAACGTTTTGAATATGTGAAATAGAAAGATTAAAAAAAGAATAACCTTTAGATGTCATACGAAGATCACCTAATTTTTTGTTGTATATAAATAACAAAGACTAGGTGATACATTAACAACATTTAAAATAGGCTCACATCTTTGACCTGCAATTCTACCCCAAACAGGCAAACTTATTACAAACTAGAAGTACTTTTATCCCTGAGCTAACAAAATGATGCCCACTGCTCCCATATAAGTAATGACAAAGTTCGTGTTTTACGATGGGAAACCCCAAATATTTTTTTTTTTTCTGATCAGAACATAAAATAGGCGGTGCACAATGTAAGAGGGGCTCTGTGAGTGAAAGTCTAACTAAATTTCAATCATTGGTTTAACAGACGTTGTGCATAAGAGACGGGTACCCCATTGAGAGTGTCCAGTATTTGCAATTGGAATCCCCAAATATTTGACCGATCAATAAAATGGAAGTGCACAATGGCACTATATCGTAAAGATGCTATGAAAGTCTCATTAAACTCTCTATTCAGTGGTATAGGAGGAGTCTTGGATAAGAGATGGGTACCCTCAAGAGTTGATGACGTACGGAAGGATGTACAAAAGGACATACGGAAAGGCGGACACCCCATCAATGTATTTCCCCCGCTTGAAAAGCTGACAGCTTTAATATCAAACAGATATATAACAATTATTAGTTTTTGTTTTAGCAAACAAATGCACTGATGATTGAATTATTAAGATACATAATTATTTTTAATAAAACTTGTGCAGATCTTGAGTTGGGGATGGTCTGTAAAGGTTTCCCAATATTTTCAAATTTATTAAATTTCTATGTAAAAGGGGAAAAAACATGATTATGGAATCCCCTCCCCAAGGAAACACATTGACCCCTCTTAAATGAGGAATGGAGTCAGGTATCTGAAGAAAATTAATTTATTTTTCAAATAAATAATTAGGCCATTATTTTCACACTGAATTGTCTACAGATTTTTCTGTTTTCCCAATCATGACAAGGAGCACACGAGGCGTTTACTCCTCCATGGCAGCTGACCCTAACTCTGATGTTTTTAGACGTCCATGTTTGTTCTGCTCCGAATTTGTATTGTTCCAAGGGACTTTTGAGCTTGATTACTGTTTATTATCTTCATACTTCATTATCAAATATGGTTGTATAATAAAAATGTTTACTCACATTGTAAATAAGCAACAAAACCTTTATTTTAGAGTAGAGCAAACCACTTTAGTGTGTTTCTTTTTACAGAGTTCTATATAAGCAAGTAGGTGCATTTTATTACCGAAAGGATATATTATACTTTTGCAACACATCTTTATGAACTTCAGATAAAAGAGACCGTCACGGTAGCTCAGTTGGTAGAGTGCTGGCTCTGTGTTCGGAAGAGGTCGTGAGCTCGAATCTCGGCCGTAACTGACCTTAGTGGATAAAAAGAAAATAGCAACTGTTCCTTCGCCAAGCGCTCGGCACTTTGAAATGAAAGTTGCAGGTCCTTCGCATGAGACCTTAAAAACCGAGGCCCCGTGTCACGACAAGGTGTTGGCACGATAAAGATTCCCCCACTACTCAATGGCCCAGAGTGTCGTGTAAAGGTCTAATTTGAAGCCCATTACCGGAATTTAGTGAAGTCTTAATCTGAGTGAAAAATTCTCGAATGGGACGTAAAACAGCATACAATCAATCAATCAATTAGATAAAAGAGACATGAATTCTCTATGAACAATAAATCACTGGATATTACACACAATGGACATCGTCTTTTACATCAGTCTGAATTTAAATAATTACATTTATTTTGTAGCCTTGGCTTTGTTTTGTAGGTTTTAGACAGGACTTAAATATTTTCTTTGAGTTTTAAAATACGATCATTTGATGGTTATCTTTGACACCAGAAAAACACACAATATTTACAACATTTATTCACTGGTTTATAAAAGGGAAAGTCTTTGTGGTATCAAATTCTTTGTAATTGGACAAACAGTGCTCGTTAAACAGATATAGGTTCTAAAGATTTTTTGAAATAAACTTAAGTTTAAGGTAGAAGCTATGTCGGAAAAGTCTTTGTCACCGGATTTTCAAACTTTTCAAAATAAGTAAACAGCACTTTCTTTTTAATCAGTTAAAAATACATGGCATGTTTCCTTGTTATTAAATGTAATGCAGGCGGCGCAATTTAGATTGATTATTATATACTGTAACTATAATTTTCAGTCATTTTTAGGGATACATGGTCATAAGGAGAATATAGAAAATCACAAAAATGCTTCTTCAAACAACTTGATTTATAGACTTTATTAACTGAAGAATAGTTAGAAATATTGCTAAAAATTAAATTTGTTTTTCTTCAGTTGACAAAAAAGATTAAATCCACATTTCAATAAATATACGCAAATGGGCTCAATATTTTTCAAAGGATTTTTTAGTCCATCTACAACCCTAAATTTGTAAATATTTACCAAACGTCTTTGTGACAGTGTTTTCAATCCTTAATATGATGAAGAACTTACCCAAATGATTACGAAAAATGATAAAAATATATACCTTTCCCCACAAACTAATGAGAGAGGTGTTTTTTTTATCAATACTAGACATGTTGACCTTTTTGCACTTACACAGGATTTTATGATTAAATGAATGTTTGGTATTACTTTCAGATTTACAATATGAATATTTATTAAAATAAATGAAAAATCCCATTTAAAAATAAACATTTTAGCAAAATGTTATTATTATACACAAACCACTAAAAATCCAATTAATAATTAAGAAATAATTATGAAAATGAATACATTTCATTTCATAATAGAAATTACAATCACTAAACACAATTTTTAATAGATTTAAGACTCAGACGATGTATCATCAGGATATTGTGCTATTTAATAGTTGGCTGAAGATTTCTTAGCAACTTTGCATTCCTTCAATATAGTTGCATGTCACTTATCACAGTTGTTGTATTTTCATTAGCTGAGACAGCCTTGCATTCGTTCACTTAACTATGACGTCATACGACATAGGTTCTACGTTAATAAGGAACTTACATATTGTACCCAGTAAACACACTATTTTCGACGTCCATCCTCCGTCGGAAGACCTATTCGACACTTTGCAACGAGTTTTGCTCTAGTTTTTTTTTTTTTTTTTTTTTTTTTTTTTTTAATTAGTTTCAGGGGGGTTAGCAAATCAAAATGTAAAAAAAAAAATGCTGGCGTAGAGAAAACAAGTCTCAGTAATCTGAAGATAACAAAGATGTGTTGCAAAAGTAAAAATTATCCTCTCACTAACAAACGCATCTTTGTAAAATTCTGAAGAAAATACCTGAGTAAAATGTATTGTTTTTTACACTAAAATAAGGGTTCTGTTGTTTATCAGTAATATAAATAAGCATTTTTTACTATAACTAATGTTTGTTGATAGAATTATAACCCAGTTAGCAATCCTGAATAATGATGGAATAGGAAATATGAGTTAACATGAAATTGTACAGAAGGTTCTGCACTGCAGAAGTTGAAAATCACTCTTGATTATTTTAACTTTAAGTTGATATCATACTGATATAGAATAAGAATAAGTAGAATGCAAATAAACATAATGTAGATCTTGTGAAAAGCAACAAATTATATGATCACATTTATACTGTAATTCCTGATTCTGATTTATAGTGATACCAAAGTGTTAAACTTTATCATCATTATTATTATTGTTATTCATTATACCCAGCTGTATTTCTAGATTCTCTTCTGCTTAGACATTATTTTAATAAACCACAACTGAGTATAAAAGCTTTTCTAATGCAGCAATTCAATCTGTCCAGACTTCTCGCCTCTTGGGATGGGAGTGCATTCGGGTCACCAAAACAAAATCCCAAAACTCACAAGCCATTTCAAATGTTGACATTTGTAGGTGATGTTTGATTTTTTTTCACTTTTGCTCATTATATTGTCACTATGACACATGCAATCTGAGGTAGCTTTTGACTGCTTGTAACAGTTAACCTGAGGTAGTATTCCCCAGTCTGATTGATAAGAGAAATCATACAAAAATGAGATAGAGAAGGAGGGAGAATTTTAACAATCACAACCTTCATTTCTTTTACAACCCATGTATTGTTTAGATTCCATAACGTCACTCCACATCTAGATTCTGTATCGTTTCCCCCCAAAATTTGACTGGAAAAAGGGAGATGTAAAAATTTGCATAAAATATGAGAAACAACAAAAAAATGAAATGAGATTCAGGAAAGAAATGACCTTTAAATATTAAAGAGGACAGCTAACACTTTAATAGTAAAACCTAATTAGTTATTAATTGGTCATCAAAGATAATTCTGTAACAAAATAATTCAATGGTTGTGATTGAGTTCCTCCATGCAGCTGTTTGCTATATTAAAGCTGTCAACATCAGTTAGGTTTGTATGTTTGAGATATGAGTAAGAGTCATATATCTGGGTTAGTGAAGAATTTGGTGTATCTCCTATTCCATTCAAAGGTCATTAGCTTTTTTGGCTATATTTCTTCCTTTAATTAATTTTTCTTTCATACCTATTTAAAAAAATTCAAAATGACGTTTCGGGGGAAAGATGTGAAGCAGGAATAAATTTGTTTTATTAAACTTTATGTACTGTTACAATTCAGAGTCCACTCCAAGACGCCAAATAACTCCAATCTACTCAACGTTTCATCCAAAGCCAGTAAGGCTTCGTTCTCAAGGCGCCCCAAGACCATAGGACCTTTTCTTCCTGAAAGAAATTCCTTAATCCGCCCTAAAATGTCATGAATATTGAAATACTTATTTTGAATGTCATCATGAATCAGTCTCCCTTCCATTATCATATGTTAATTCAAATTCACAACCATGTCTTTTTTCACGCTATTATTTTCTGTGAAATTTGAAAAAAATATTCAATGTATGCAAAATGGAAGACAGGAACTTTCATACACAGTGAGCTTAATGATATTCACCGACTGCCTTATGATGATAAGAATTAACTCGTCATGATAGCACTCTTTTTTTGTTCCAAATTGTTGTTTACTTCGAATTTTCTCGCCATTTTAAACGAAGAGAAACGAAAGTAGTTTATCTCTTACTGAAACATCTTTTCCCTCATATTTTTAATAGTGTCGGTTTCCTTAAAAATAATCTAACACGATCACTCACTCAAAACTTAAAGGCATCTATTTTTTTTTTAAGTTCCTTAATTATAAATGCAAAATACTTACGACTTCATTTCCTGTTACATTTAAAATCAAAGTACTGAAAGTGGTGAAAGATGTGGAGAAAATGACAAACCTCGTATAATGTAGTAATATTACGCTGTTTCTGGCTAGATCTGATTACAGGTATAGTTTAAGGTCAGTAACTTGAAATTTTTAAAATGTCGAATCGTCCAGGTGAGTACAATTATGTTAATTCTAGTTTTTACTTTTGTATTTTTAAAAATTATTCTAACTCAGAGACGTATCTAGGCAAAAATAATGTATATGCTTTTCTGACTGTGATGGGACTTGAGCAGCATTCGAAGGCATCGGCTGGTCAAATACATAGCCACTCCTGGGACTTGGAGGGCAAAGACCCAAGACACTGTAAAGAACTTAAGAACTGAAGATAACAGATAACGTTTTATTTCAACTTGCACATTTTTCCTCATGAGAGGATACAGAATACATAATTTAAGTTTTGAAATTTCAGGTATATTTAGTTCTATTTTTTAAATCAAAAATGGTGATGTTGTGGCATACAAACATCAAAAATGGTGATGTTGTGGCATACAAAGATAAACTACGTACTTCACTTCTATTTTTTCCAAGATATTTTGTCTTGGTACTTTCGTATGGAGCCTACATGAATTGGATATTTTTTCTATGAGAAACGACTCTTTTCGATACATCCCTGGGAACATTCTCTGTTTTCTTAATCGTCCATGTAAACCACAGGATCAAACTATGCCATTCATCAGTTAAATGAAAAGTGACTGAAAGTTTACAGAAATGGTGACTGAATTGTAGAGCTGTGTCATTCAGTGACATTTCCAGACTATTAAGTGACCATTCAATTGACTGACTTCAATTTGATTCTGTGTAAATTTTTAAGAAAATATTGAAAGAACCAAAAAAAAAAAATTATAAAAAGATTCTAATTAAATCGTAAAGGTTGAAGATAAGGACCAGTGATCAATCTCATAAATACAGAAAATAAAATGAATAGTGGACAGGGTAAAACACGGACCCCTAGAAACACCAGAGTTGGGATTAGTTGTCTAGTAGGAGTAAGTATCTCATATGGACAGGTAGCACAAAAGCAATGCATTTGCTAAGTTTTCTTTGTAATTTAATTATCTTGTTCATGCCAAAAGTGGATTTCTCCGATTAATTACAATTACGCATTCATTTAAAATAGTTCAGTAGCATCCATTTTATTCATTTCTTTTTACTTTCTTATTTTATTTTAATTCAATGCCATAAAATAATCTTCGCTATAATGTCATTTTTAACGTCTTTAAAATGAACATGGAAGTTCATTTTCACTTGTAGTTCTATTGGTTTCGTAAGTGCTAATATGTGCTTTGAGATACACACAATTTACATGTTCACCTGAATAAAATTGCTTTCCATTGTTCTGACGAGTCGGAGAGAAGTTAGATATTTCAAAAGTGTCTTGATGTTTTGTCACAATCCACTCATAGGAAATCTTTAATATGTACGGTAAGGCACACAAAGACAGTTCTTCCTGGAACGCTTCTCATCAAAACACGTTTTGCAATACGACGGTTAACAACTTGCATCCGAAAAAAATATTTATATTAACTTCATCAAACAATCTTTAAATAATGCAGAAAATTTATATTTTTTTTTCCTTTTCTATTCAATGATATGACACAGACTTTGCATCGGAGCGAAACATTCTTCACATTATACGTACTAAAGATTACTTTAGTTGGACAGGCTTCTTGAAAAGCTTTTACTTGTACCCCCTATCCTAACCTATCCTATTACTCTAGGATAAACTAGGGCGTGTTTGGATGCTATTGGACCAGTCGAAAAATAATATGACCGGAGTCTTTGACTAAGATAAAAACATAAACACATTCAGCTCTTATCTATTCTGAATAGAATCACCAACTTAATTCTCAAATAATACATCAAGAAAGCATTGCTAAGAGTTTCTACCAAAATAATTATTGATGATGTAGAAGTTTACACAAGGTTAGTATGAAAAATTGATAAAGGATTTTTATTGAGTTTTGCAAATATTTTTGTCATTTGTAATTTTAAATCAGATCATTTCACTATACTAGCTTTTCAGGTTTTATTCTGAAAGAAATTAGCATGCTGGAAATATGACTTTTTGGTTTAAAAATGTGGTCTACCTAAACAACCTTAGCTTTTTAAAATCCTAAATATCTGCATATATGTTGAAAAAGAGTCTTCATGAAAATATATATTTTAGATATTTTTAGTTTAAAAGATTCTACGAAAATATTTTTTCATTCATTCCTAGATCAAATAGGATAAATTTGATTTCTTGTTTTTTTTTTTATAGCAAAACTCAAGAGTTTGTACTTCCAATTTAATTGAGTCATTGTTATAGTTCATTCAATGTACCCACTTCAATTTCTGAGTTTTTCCTGCAGCTTATTGCTATGTTCGTTTCATTTTTTTTCAAAATTATTTCTATGTCGAAATTTGAAATTGTTGTAAATTAGATCAATATTTTAATTATTGTAAATTAAAGCAATCCATGCAAAGCTTTGTTCTTTTTATTCTATGATTTCTACATACAATTGACCTGAAACAGCTACAGGAGTTAAATACATCCCATGCTTATCATCTTGTGTATTATCGTTGAATTGATTTTCAATTGGTTCGTATTTTGATTCTCTTGGGAATCCATGCAAATCAATTTCCTCATATTGACTAATAGCCAAACTCATTGGCGATAAATATGAAGTATCTTCACTAATATTTCCGCTTTGTCGGCTTTGTAAATCTGCTCTTTGTTCACTGCTCGTTTGTTCTTGAACTGATGAATAGCTGCTTTCTTTTACAGTACGTTGGTCACTGGAACTAATACTTGAACTTTTTTGAATAAACATTTTGTAAATATCTGAAACAAGAAAGATTGCAAACATAAAAACAAACAATCCCACCAAACTTAATGTTATAAAACCTGTATTACTTGACAGGAAAGGTCTACGGTTTCGTTTATTGCTTCAACTGTAGTCACCAGGGTACTAATATTCCACTGGATTGGAATTTGAGTGGGAAAATTTTCCCCTTTCTCTAATTTGTCTTTCCTAATAGTTAAGGAAATTGTAGTGATTTTGTTGAATGACTGTTGGATGCTCGAGACAACCTTACTTCTGTTTTTAAGGTTCTGTAAGGAAACGATTTCAGCTTGCCCTGCATATTAAAAATGTATTAGGAATACTTTTCTGGGACACTATAAATACGTAATCGTCTGACAAATTTATATATAAGGTTAATGTATTTTTTCTCTGCATAAGTTATTTCATGGTATTGGAGAAAAAAGATTGTTTTTGTATACGAATTTTGGATCTTAACAACGGTTTGTCAATCTAAATTGTTGAAAATGTACAAATAAATCAGTACATCGTTTGCATAAAATTTTGCTAAAAATTGTTTTGGAAAATTTACTCACCTTCAGATTTTGCACAGCCATATGAAAAATTGCAAAGATTTATTGTACATAAACAATTGTTTTGACAATCTTTGCCGTAATATGGATATTTGCATTTTCTAGAACAGTTCCAATGGTAATATCCTATTGGGCATTCTGAAATTTCAAAAATTCATAAATATTTTGATATTATTTCTATTTTTTTTTTCTTTTAAACATTAAATTTCTTTTTATACAAAACTGAACTTACCCTCACACCTGCCTGTACCTTTATCATAACCAAAACCCTGACAGCATACCAAAGTACCGCCCCTAAAAACAACATGTTTTAATGAATTAAGGACAAATTTTGTCATTTTCTGCAACATATATAAATACTGTGATATGTACCATCTGCATAATTTACGAGCTCCTAAGATCCGAACTTGAATGAGACAGAAAACTCCAAATCGTAAAATCATCCTTGTCAACACAAATTTGAAACTTCCTTTTATTTTACGCAAAGGCTTCATTTCCTGTGATTGTAAACAACTAATTCTATAAATGGAAAGACTTTCATAATTCAATCTAGAGCTACACTTTACATTTTGCGGGTGTTGTAGTGAACAAATGTAATATAATATAATATACATGTAATGTATAATATTTTTAGACATTGAAATACTGTAATTTATCAGTTGAATAAAAGTGATATTCTGTTATAGTGTAAAGGAATACTGAATTGATATTCTGTCATAGAATGAAAAATTATCAGAAGTGCGGCAAAACTTCGATTCTATTTCCCTTCACGGAGAGTGTTGTAAAGAATTATTTCCTGGCCTGCTAAAACAGAGAGAGTAAATAAACTATCCTGACAGAGACTAAAGCTGTCAAACTTTCTCCATATATATTGTTGGAATCCATGTGTACAATGTTTTCAATCTCACAATTACTGAGCTTTGACTTCTCAACCGCTATTCTATGACTTTACAGCTTATGGCACTGTGTTACGAAAAGACAGATGCAAAGGAAAAATAAAAGAAAATGTAATTAACAGAAAATTCAATATTTTGTAGTTGAATATGGAATTTATTTCTCTTTAGAGACAGGAATATCCAAATCTCTATCTAGATCGATAGATCGATCGACTATTTCTCTAGCGTTGATATCTATATTTTATTTATTGGCTTTTTGTGAAGGACAATACAAAAACAATGGGCATTTATTGTCGCTTTTTACAAAACGTGTAAGGCGAAAGTATCTGCTGTAACCCTGATTTCGGCTTTGGCAACATGTATTCGCGTGTGAGAAATGTTCACGAGTTTCTTTAGCTCGCGAATTTTTCTCACTGTGAACCAATGATTAGCTTGTGTAATTTATGTTGTGTTTCTTCAGTCGCGGTGATTAGTACTGGTGGACTGATTTCAAACTGACGAATCGCGAATAATAGATTGGATTACAATATTAACAGGAGAGAGAGAGAGAGAGAGAGAGACTCCCTAAGAAGACAGATAGAAAGCGAGAAAAATTAATGGGTTAATATTATGTTGTTTTACCTCCCATGAGAGAGAGCACTGCCTAAACTCAACAATTATCATTTTATGCATCTTAATATAATCCAAGGTTCTATGGAGTCTTAGAAACTTTCTTGTAAAAAGTTGACATTTGTACTCCATAAAAGAACAAATTGAATTCATTTTTAAAGAAATCGAATTTCCTTTAGTCTAGCATTAAATACTACTGCTAATTAGTATGATATGAAATGTGATGTCTAGCAAGGATAGCACAAACTTTTTAAACTACGTATTATCTGACAATTGAAGTAAAAAGAACTGAAATACTGTACAAGCATTAATAGGATGCAATTATCTCCAAATGCCTGTATTTTTCTATCCTAAATTATATTTGTCGATCAATTTTCAATTAGAAAATCCATACCTGGTGTTTTTATACGGATTTCCTGAAAATATATTTGAGATTTAATAATTTTGCCTATATAATATGATTAACTATAATGATGAACTTTAAAGAAATTCCGTGGGTAAATTCACGTTACTATGTGAAATCAAAGACATTTTGTGAGCATTTTCAATTACTTAAAAGCTAATTTTCAGAACCTGAGGATCGGTCTACCTTAATTTTGGACAATTTTCTTTTGTGTGTGGAATATGATACCCAACATACCCATCTAGAACTGTAATGATCAAATGGCATCTTTGAATATATTCACCATTGTCATATGTAAACATCAAGGGCTCCGCATGGGTAATTGTTGATCTTTTAGTGAAATGGGTGAAATAAAGACAATAAAAAATATGGGTAGGTAAAATAACACGAACCTCTACAAACACAAAAGGTGGGATCAGATGTCTCTGAGGGGTCAGCAGTTATGCTCTGTCAACAATTCGTTCGCGCCATGAGCCCTCTGTATCAATCAGGTAAATGTAGTTAATCGAACTAAAGGATGATTCTTTATAGGCTATTTTCCAGAACCTCTCACCCTGGAGCTATGAATTTCACAATTTTTGAAGAACTACACTTGCTAATCAAAACTATGCAGTTACTTTATATTCGTTACATCTAGAAACAGAGAAGATTTTCAAAGAATGTATGCATGTTCACTATATACTGTACTATATGGGTCATTTTCAGAAAATATCCAGTTTTTGAATGGCATATTTTTGAAAAATGAAAGTGGATCACTTTGATTTTTTTTCAACTTTATTTAAATAACACAAGTATTAAAGTACAATAATCCATCATATTGCAGAAAAGAAAATATATTTTTTTTTTTTAAATAACATTGACATTTTATCTTTGTTCGCTGTTCACTATATTTTTAATAAAAACAGTGACATTTTATCTTTGTTCACTGTTCACTATACTTTTAATAAAAGCATTGACATTTTATCTTTGTCATTCAAAATTTATTGTCCTTCTTGTTACTTTTATCAAAGGAGTTTTAAAATTCTTTCTTTTAAAATTTTCTTCACTTAATTTTTCGTATACTGTCAAAAAGTGAAAAATTACCATTGAATGCCAGGATGCTTGACATTTATCCAATATATGAGTGTTTGAAAGCATTACAACCTGCCATATATTACGCAGAAGCAAAATCTACGGTTTTCTTTTCATTACAACCATATGGCAGAATCTTTATATACTTTTCAAAATTTCTAAGTCCCCACATTTTTTATTTAAGAATTTAAAAAAAAACAAACCCTTACATCAATTTATAAGTAGCTTAAATTTGCCTACAATTTACAATGCTACATGTAACCTGTCAAGGCCAAAAGTAATTTGCAATCCAATGTTTATTTACTCTACCGTGAACGTTTTCGTTGTTCACATGTAGTGCGAGTTCCAAATGTTTTCGGGTGAATTTTTCATTTTTTTTTTTTTTGTTTCCATGTGTTCTCTACCTTTAGATGTTTACGAAAAACAAAAAAAGAAATTATTAAAAAGTAAAATGTGGCGCATGTCCGCAAAGAATGCACAAGAGAGGTTTACAAGGTCTAAGCCGGGTGTAATTCACGAAAGGTTTGATTTCAATCATTATACAAGGGGTTATCAAAAAGTTCGTGGACTAGCGCCATAAGTTTAAAACCGCTTTAGGTAATTCAATGAATTTTATGACATTTAGTAAGCATCATCTTTTCTTTCTATAGAATAAACCATACATCATAACTTTTAATTTTTAATAAATTATTAATGTTTTTGTAAAAAATGGCATGTCCAGGCGGCGCAACCTCAAATATGACGTTTTTTCTACCTGAGTATAATTGAGAAAAACTCTCTTGATATGAGCATTTGTCATCAAAAAATCCCGTTAACTCAGGAATGTGGTACGACACAATTGTTTCGTAAAATTTGCAATTTTTACCCCATTCTGTAAGTTCTATGAAATTTTATCGTTAATTTTATATGGAGTGTCCAAACAATTAAGGGTTTGAAAATGACGTCAAAAAGGGAGAGGGTTTCTTTTTCCAACATTCTATACAGTTTCACACCTGGAAAACCTGGTAATGACTTAGGGAATGTTTAAAGGGGCTACAGAAAAATAAAATGTATCCAGAGTACTTGAGTACTTTTTATAAATACCCACAAAGATTCAGAGAGATGAAATACGCACAGTTAATGTCGATTTGTTGTCAGGGTGTCAAAAGTTAGTCTGATCATGTGTGGTAGAAATTGAACTCCAACAAGCTAAGTATTCTGGCGTAATCAAGTGAGGATCTTTCCCGATGTATAGATTCATTTACAATATTATGTGCACTGAAATCAGCTGTTCATGACAGTGTAAAGTCATATAAACGAGACGGGCTTGGGTCCTTACTTAACTCCAGGTAATCTTATCAAGATAAGTGTATGAGGTAGAGAGAGCGGACATTGAGAAACAATGACGTTGTCGGACGTCATGAAACTAAACGGCGACAGCGCCGGGTGATCATATAATGTCTTTTTTATTTTAGAATAATTTGGCAAATTATCAACGTATCAAGCTAAAATTTTCAACATTTGTTAAACTTTTATTGTTTTATGTTCCTTATAAATTTTGTAAGCACAGACTGCCTAGCATTAATTTTATCACATCAGTCCACGAACTTTCTGATAACCCCTCGTATGTGTTTATTTTTGCTTGCATCTCCTGAAGAAATGGCTCCCCGAGGGGCAGCCAACAGCTGTATACATCATGCCCTCCTCCTGCCACTCCTCGCCCATCTCCGCTTCTTTAAATGCCATCATCATTGGGATGTATATCCAAATTATCTTCCATGTCTAAAATATTAAGTATATGGTTTAAGTTACTATAAAATCACTATGTAATTTAATTTTTGTAAATTTGTGTTTTAAGTTTCTTAGTGGCTCCATAATCTAAAACTAAATTTTGAAAATTACATCTTATTGAAAGATTGTAATATCTAAAATCTGTTATATGGAATAAGTCAGACATATCAATTATTACCGTGCAATCTCAATGCACTTCTCAAACACGCACTTGTTTGTATGTAGATGTCTTTACTAATATTACTCCTAGCAATTACAAGTCTGACTGAATGGTTTTGAATTCCAACACAATAAAGGGAGATAATTCAAACATGCCCATTTACGGAATTGTAATACAATTATCACAATTTCTCTCAATGAATCATTATCTATTTTACTGATATTGGATAAGTTTAAAATGATGTGAAAGATAACTGTCAAGAACTGTTTGACTTCTAGATTACTAATAAAATGAATCAACTACAGTGTTTCATTTCCAAAATTAAACAACTCTCATTGACTGTATCCAATAAAGTTTTGTTTGTTTGTATGTTGTTTAACGTCCCTCTCGAGAATTTTTCACTCTTATGGAGACGCCACCACTTGCCGGTGGAGAGCTGCAAATTTTGTCCTATCCTCGGCACTTACGGCCATTGAGCAGCGAGGGATCTTTTTCATGCCAGAACCTACTGCGAAACGGGACCTCGGTTTATACGGTCTCATCTGAAGGACCGGTCTCCAGGTAATCCTCAAGTGTCATCAACTTAAAACTTATGTACATCATTCCCTAACAGACAATGTGCAAACAGAGAAGACATTGATTTTGATACTTTTGCCCTTATTTTCATTACAACTCTGGGCTGCAATATGGGCGTCAAGAGCAACCCCAACTAGTTTTTCTGTTTTGTAATTTATTTGTTGAGGGTTTCTATGTGTGGGTGTTGAACTGTTCTTGTTCGGACAGTGTCTGGCTAGATGCCCAAAATTATGAAAATTAACATTTTGTGTATGCCATGTTCCCTGAGAGTCTCTTACCCCCTCTTGGTGGTCTGAGTTTTGAAAGATAATCTACACAAGCCTGCATTAACTTCATAACTCTGACATCTCTTTAAGGGTTCTTATTTCTTAGATTCAGTTTCACCCTTTGATTGAACTGTATTCACAAGGTCACCTACATGAACTGGTTTGATAATAGACAATTGTGGACCCTTAACAGCTTCAATTCAATAGCCAATGAAATGGCAACCTCTAAGGTTTTAGGATGGTGAAAAAGAACATGATCATAAATTGCCGATTTGCCTATGCCACTAATGAACTTCTCTAGAATGTTGATTTCCCTGTCATCATAAGTCATATCAGGAAATGCTAGACAAACTAACCTTCTCAGAGCATACCCATAATCTGAAGGACTTTCACCCCGTTTTCATCTACGTGATCTGAATTCACACCTATGAGCTATGACCAATTCTTGTGGATTGAGCCGCTTTGTCAAGATAGACCTAAGCTTATCATAATCTGATCTTTATTCAGCTGTGAAGTCGCCCAACAGTTTCTGAGCTTCATCCCTTAAGCATATAATCAACTGTTTAGAAGTCCCATGACAAGTCCACTTATTCCAATCTGAAACCTGTTCAAAGTGTACTATAAAGTCTTTCCATTCAACTGTTCTCCCATCAAACTTATCAGGTTCTTTCTCTTTCCTAATAGGGTGACCTTGAAATGAACTACAGACAAAAGATCTATCAACAGGTGTAAACCTATCAGATCGTGAAAAATGGTGTATAGGAATAGACCTGTCTGTTTGTGGTGTACCCTGCGTAGATGTAGATCTATAGGCATGTGGTGTTTCTGGTACAAAGTTAACCCTGTCTACATGTGGTGTACCCAGTTTAGATGTAGCTCTATTTGCATGTGGTGTCTCTGGTACAATTGCAAACCTATCTGACGGTGGTGGAACAAAGTGCAATCTATTTTGACAGTCTAACTGTGCAGATAATTCTAATTCTACTTGTTCTAACTCCTGTATTCTCTTATGCAAAGTATCCCTTTCTAATTGCATTTCCCTACTCTCTAAATACTCAGCATCCTGTGTGGGTAAATCAAAAGAAACCCTCTTATCTTGCTTTTTATCAGTAGATTCTACTTTGTCACTTTCACTCGAGGCTCTTCTCTTCCAGATCTTGCTTACACTTATTGAAACGAGCTATGAGCTCTTCAAACTCTTTCTGCATCTTCCAGACACATACTCGCATGCTCTTTATCAAGGGCTACAAAATCATCATCAAAGCTATCATCTAGATCTTTATTTCTAGCACCCTGACTCAAGACCTTAGGTTTAGCACCACTCTCTTTAGGGGTTCATGTATGGAAGCTAAATAAAGGTAAAGTCATTGTTTCTGTCTAGGAATTCTGGTCACGGCATCAGAAATATAATGGAAACCAGTTTGTATATGGCCGCAAAGTGTACTCAGTCTGTCCCAAAGTATATATGAATAGCAAAATTATCTTTAAACTTTAAAAAGTAATATTAAGGAACAGACTAGGCCCACAAACTACGTAAATGTACAATAACTGGTTCTGTTTTAATTTAGGTTCTGAGATTCCCAGATTATGATCAACACCTTGAAATATGAAGAAAGTTTGAATTTTAACAATTAATTTATTATGATTATTATTCCGAATAATTTGTAGTTGACAACAAATAACAAATAAGTTTCCAAAATAATTTCAAAATGTAAACGAAAAAAGGATGTAGAAAAATAAATTGATAACTAAATAATTAATAACAAAGTAAATAATTTAAGGACAAAAATATAAGGGAGAATTATGAGTGTGATATCCTAAGAAAAATCTATCAAAATAGATGGAGTGAGCTTCCATATACCCTAAGATATTCCATACAACACCCTAAAAATAATGGTGGTTTTCTATGCAAGTAGTCTGAAAATTTCTTAAAGCCCTACTTATTACACAAGAGACAAGGCAATTTATTTATCATAAATAACGCTATAAAGACCTAGGGATATCTAATTCATACTTGAACCAATGTGACTCTAGCTAAGGACCTAGTTACGTTATACAGAATTTAGATCATGACCTAAACAAAAAAAAATGAGACTGCACGAGCAGTCCGAGATTTAACCCTACAAGAGATTGAACCTTTGGGTTCTTTAGCCTAGAATGACTTAAAAATGCATTTATCGAGGTTTATATATAAAAACTGACCAATGAAAATCATGCTAACTAACTAGCTATAAAACTGTAATGTGAATATCTAAAATGACTTCTGATATGTTCAAAGTACAAACTATCAACCAATGAAAAGTCAGGAAACAAAATAAGTTCGGAATGACAGCCAATACGGAGATAAATTCAACTTGGGCACATGTGTAAATAAATAAAGTTACAAATACGGGACTTTTAACAACAACGATGACTATCGGAAAATGTATATAGGTAATTTAAGGCACTAAATATTCTAAAAAAGACAAATTAAATGTTCAATAAAACCAAAACTGTCACAAGTCTATGACGTCATAGTATGTAGTAACGTAAAGGATTGGGAAAATTCAATTGGACAACAGATTATGATTTTCACAGTCTCAGTAATCAAGTTATAAACAAATTAATTATGCAAAAGAAGACATAAACACATCAATATATTAATGTTTGTTCAGTTTTGGTGAAAATAGATTTATAAAATAGTTCTCTTTTACTATTCTGATTTGGGATGAATCGCTCCTAAGTTAATGAAATGAAAAGATACAGTAGTTTCCTTAAGAGGAAATGTCGAAATGCTCACTGCATGGAGTGTTTCTGATACCGGGATTATTAATTTGCTGGCGATGGACTCGCATGCAGGCGGTTAAATGGGATCCAGCTTGACCAATGTATTCCTCTCCGCAGTTGTTACAAGTTATGCAATCAAGAAGGTTTTTGGATTTGCTTGACATATCGATCATTTACGTAACACTAAATACTATGATGTCATGGATATATTCCTTCCCTGAAAAAACACTCATGACGTCATAGTTAATGACACCAAGCAAAACAAAACAATTCAAATATAATACACCTGAAGACAGATTATGGAATCCAGAAAGCCCTTGTGTTGAATGAACTTTGGAAACTGTGCATCTCTCTCTCTCTCTCTCTCTCTCTCTCTCTCTCTCTCTCTCTCTCTCTCTCTCTCTCTCTCTCCTCAGCTAGAGGGCTTATGTTGCACAGTGTTTTAAAATTTAACAACCTTAAATTCTATTTTCAACTCTTAGTTATCTCCCTTTAATTGATAACTGTTTTCAGTTTCTCTAAGTTATCTCTCTTTACTCAATAACCTTTTTTAAAATTACTCAACTCTATCACTCACTACTGTCTACAACTTATACCTCCTATTATTAACCCGCGCTCTCTAAATTACACTAAATTTATTAATAAACGAAATCACACAGCTTTTCTTCTCTCTTTTAAAACTTTTTAGAATATAGATTTTAAGGAAGTCTCCAAAATTCTCTTAATACTCAGTATCTCTGGACTCAATTCTTAACCTTTACAATCCCCCATTTCCAACTTGGTTGGAAACCTTCAACTTTAGAAACCTTGTAAATCTCTGTATTTGAAATTAGACATAATGCAATTTTACAATTTATTATAATGATTATCTCTCAAATAAACCAACAACAAATCTAAACTCTGTCTCAGTCTGCCTCTAATCTAGTCACCTACAATTATCTGTCCATACCCAACTTCTCCCACAATGCTCATGTTGAAAAAGTAAAACTCCAAAGTTTAAATTACTAGCTCTTAACTTTCTTCCAGACCTCCTGGATGAAAGTAAAACCTTTAAGTCCAACAAAGAAACCCCATGGGTACCAATTAAGCCTCGTTATTAGCAGACCTATTTTTGTATTCATAAAAGTGGAATTTTTTTCAAAATGGTATACGTGAAAAAAAAGAAAACACTTGCTGTGGACTTCAACTCGACATATAGATATATCGACGACGTATTGTCAATTAACAATGGTTATTTCCATTCTTATGTCGACACGATATATCCCGGTGAGCTTGAGATAAAAGATACGACAGAGTCTGACACATCTGTTTCATATTTGGATGCGCGATGACTTCAACTTTTCAATCGTCAACTTCCCTTACTTATGCAGCAATGTGCCCTTATCACCTGCATACGGGGTTTATATTTCTCAGTTGATTAGATTCACTAGAGCATGCTCTATGTACGAACAATTTCTATTAAATTTATTGACAAACAAGTTCATGAAACAAGAATATCAGCAGTCTCGATTAAAGTCATCATTTCGTAAGTTCCATGGTCGATACAGTGACCTTGTCAGCAAAAACAATTTTTCACCAAGCCAAATGCTGACTGACTTTTTTAATACTTATTGTTAGGCAATTATTTACACACTGAATTGTCGAGAAATTTTTCCGTTATTTCCTTATCATGACAAGGAGCACACGGCGGGTGTGACTGGTCGGCAGTGGATGCTCACTACTCCATGGCATCTGATCCCACCTTTAATATCTTAGAGGCTCGTGTTTGCTCTGCTCCTATTTTGTAATGTTTAATGGACTTTTGAGCTCGAGTGCTGTTCGTTATCTCAACATATTTCATTACAGTATTTCACTGTTGAAAATGTAATAAACTTTTGTACGATCGAGTTCCGTAGAACTGGCCAAATGGCGAACACTTTACAAATTTGACATGTCCTTGTTTGTCTCTTGTATTCTTTAACAGATACCCCGATTGAACAAATTCGTAAATTACAATTAGATTGCCATCTGTTGTCATATATTTTCTATTTCACTCTTGTGTCATTTCATATTTTCCACTCGCTATGAAGAAATGTAACGTGCCTCATTGTCGAGGCAAGTTGCTGCTTCAGTAAAACGACATCTTGTAAAAAGATTTTGTCTCTTCAGATATGGTAACCGCGCAATTTAGTGGAATTAGTTTGCTACAGGACTTCTGGTGAAAAACCAACGCATCACTTACTTCTAAACAAGAATATCAGAATCACTGAAGAAAACTGCATTCTTTTAAATTTCATGTCGATGCCTCTTAATTCACAGAAGAAAAAACTAAATGGCAGCATTTTGGTACATAATGTAAGATAGAGATAGATTATTATTATTATTATTATTATTATTATTTTTAAAATTCCGTTACACAGAATTTATACAGACATACAGGGATATTTCCCTAGGTCTACTGTTTTACCCTAGCAAGGGTTTATAGATACGGTATACATTGCATCTGCACACTAGAGACCTCGTATGAATATACATACAACCATGTTTACCCTAAACGTTTCGTTGTTGATTTCCAAAATTTCCTTAACCTTTTGATAAGCTTCAAAAATCGGAATATTGTTCCTATTACTTGTACTGTTTTTTCATCAAATGCTTTAACAATATATATATATATATATATATATATATATATATATATATATATATATATATATATATATATATATATATATATATATATATATATATATATAGGTATATGAGGTTGTTTGTGGGCACCGACCTTCTAAACAGGTTTGTGGGATCTCGCATTTCTACATTGAATAGCTATGTCATATTCATGGTTTAAGCGTTATATATGGTCCTTATATAATATATAATATAATTTTTGAGATAAGATTAAAAATGTTGTATATCATTGTGGGTCATTATTTTCATATTTATAGAGCATTGTGGGATAAAGTATATACATCGCACAATGCTCTATTTATGAATATTATGACCCACAATATTATCACATGCTATATATATCATGTCCTGGATTTCACAATGAAAGACATAAGAATTAATATTTGATATAAATAATATATATGTATATTTACATATGTACAAAATAGAATGAATCATTAAGAACAGTTTTGGGGGATTCAATATAAGATTGTAACTATTACTTTTCAAGTATTTTGGGGTCATATTGCATATTAATGACTCACTGCGATATACGATTTATGAGATTCTGAACAAGATATTTTAGGGATATCCTCTCTCTCTCTCTATATATATATCCCACAATCTCTTACATACACATATATATAGTGACAAAGATGATTAATCAAATAATGTCCATCCCACAATGTATTATTTATAATTTATTTATTCATTAAGCAATGTTAGATATTGAACGGCATATTTTATCTATACACCTACTTATCCCAGATTTTCTTATATACATATATATAGTGAACCACATTTAAGCATTGAATTCTTATTTTTGAAAGTAATTATACAGGTATAATCACTGCATTGATTCCATAATGTCCAATCCGTAACGTATTTTTATTGATTCAACATATAGGATAGCAGACTAATATTAAGAGATTCTACACTACATATTTTATGCAATCGCCTGTCCCACAATTCGTTATATACATGTATATATATAGTGACCCACAAACAGCTATGATCACTATACGTTTATAACATAATGATCTTCCATTCGTGAGTTATTTATTTAAACAATAAAGAGCTTATCAACCTTATATTATGAGATTTTAAAGACAATATCTTACGTATATGCTTACATATCCAAAAGTTTATTATAGACATATTTATATCGTGACCCACAACCAGGTATAATCACTATATTTATCCCACAGTTCATTATATACATATATATACAGTGACCCACAAACATGTATATTCACTATATTTATCCCACAATTCATTATATACATATATACAGGGACCCACAAACATGTATAATCACTATATTTATCCCACAATTCATTATATACATATATACAGTGACCCACAAACAGGTATAATCACTATATTTATCCCACAATTCATTTATACATATATACAGTGACCCACAAACTGTTACAAGCACTACATTTTTATATACATTATATACAGTGACCAACAATCAGGTATAATCACGTGCAATATATTTATCCCACAATTCGTCATATCTATATATACAATGACCCACAAACAGGTATAATCACTTCATCTATCCCATAATTCAGTCCGTTACCATAATATATTTACTACTACCATAATTTATTTATTCAACATACAGCTTATCAGCCATATATTAGAAATTCTTAACAAAATATTTTATCCCTGCGCCTACATATCCCACAGTTGCTATATACGCATAGAAAGTGAAATAAAATAGGTATAATCATTACCTTAGCCCGGTAATGTCCATCTCATAATATTTTATTCATTTATTCAATATTATGACATTATTAAAAATATTATTTCATGCATAACACCTATACTTATCCAATAATTTCTTACATATACATGTAGTGACCCACAAACTGGTGCTTTCATTAGACTGATCCCATAATGTTTATCGTATCGTACTAATATTTTATATATCAATATACAGCTAATTAGCCTTATATTATGACACTCTTGCATGTTACACTTTTCTTGCAATCGCCTACTTTTCAAACAATTTCTCATATACATGTAAATCATGTATATAGTGACCCACAAACAGGTATTAGAATGTACTATACATTGATCCCATAATGTCCAACTCGAAAGTGTATTAATTATTTATAATTAAAGTGTATTAATTATTTATTCACTATGCAACTTATCAGCCGAATTTATTTGATTCTTAACAAGATATTTTATCTAAACGCCTCCTTATCCCAGAATTTCTTTTAAATGTAATTATTATTTAACCAAAAACAAGTATAATCATCGCGTTTAAATCCCTTAATGGCCAATCCATAACGTATTTTGTTCTTTATTCAACATACAAGTTATCAAATTAATATTATTAGATTTTCACAATATATTTCATGTAATCGCCTGTTTATCCAACAATTCGTAATATACATATAGTGACCCACAAACTGGTATGATTGCTAAATTAATCACATAATGTCCATCCCAAAATGTATTATTTATTTCTTCAACACAGAGCTGCTTATCAACCTTATATTATGAGATTTTTAACAAGATATATTCAATCTATATATATGCTTACGTATCCAATAGTTTTTATGCATATTTAAAACTAGTGAACCTCAGAGTGGCATATAATCACTTTATTTATCCCACAATATATTTATATATACATATGTACAGTGACCCACAAACATGCAGGTATAGTGACTATAGTTATCCCACAATTCGATATATACATATATACAGTGACCCACAAACAGGTATAGTGAATATAGTTATCCCACAATTCGATATATACATTTATACAGTGACCCAGAAACTGGTATAATCACTTCATTCATCACATAATGTCCATCCCATACCATAATATCATTATAATATGATGATATTCTTATCATTGAAGAGAAAGGTTTAAAGCGTCAAGTGCCTGTGCATTGGTCCTAATAATTTACAGGAAGGAGGTGCACCCTGTGAAAAATTTTACATAATGTACAGTAGTTAAGAAGATTTTAATGATTGTATGAATTTTGATGGATATATGCCGACACAACAAACATCAAAAGGCTAATTTAAAACTGCAATATTCCGACTAATATTATCTGCTGAACACAACAAAATGTATTTGAAAGCAAATATATGACAAGAAATTTTACTCCCATTTTACACAACTTTGATATTATTCAATTAGAATTACTAATAGTTAAACATCTCATTTAATAAATATTCTTATTATAATCGACCTTCATAATCCACCCATTTCAATTCAATTGACTGAGTATTAACGAAGAATATTTTACAACCAGGGTTTTAATTTGCCCGTACAGGTCCGACAGCACCAACCCATTTTACCAACACTCGAATTTTGACAATGGAAGGACATTTTCAATAAAGAAGTGATAAATTTTATACCGAACACATCTATCGTATTCTGTATCATAAACCGACAATGCAAACGGCGTGATATCTGACATGTACATTGTGAACAGAATCAATAAAGTTAATTTTGATAACTTGTCATCATGGTCATTATTTAGGGGATTATTATTGAAGGATGATTCTAAGATTTGATCCTGAGAGAGGATTTTGGGGCGGGCCATGTCTCTTTTATTGTTTCCTCACAAACCAACCTAATTTGAATACAACTTTATTTTGTACGATATAGGTATCGATACACACAGATTAAAAAAAGAAATTCGTGATACATGTATGTTGATATTGAAAAATATATATCATTTTTCATATCTGTTCTGTAAGTTAAAAAAATATCAAAAATTATAAAAGGTTTGGTATAACTTTAGGAGTAAGGGATTGAACGGAGACCCGCTGAGAAAACTGCGTTTAAAGAGGTTCGCTCCTCAGATTTTGAGCATATTTTTGGTTTGATGTCTATTAAAAAAATCTGCATATTATTTTAGTTCCTTCAATAAATTTTGAGTCTACAATGCCAATTAAACTATATTCAATTAAAATTCCAAGATTAAATTCCATACCAAAAGCATTAGGAGAGGAAATATATCTTCTGACGGAATTTTTTTTTTTTTCAGAAAAAAAAATGAGATTTTTCTTTTTCAAAGAATTTACACCACTGTTAAGTTTGAATTCCTATTTTTCCATGCAAGTTGCACACAGAGTTATTCTGTGCAGTGAAATGTTTTATCTTGGTCCCAAATTATTCATCAAATTAACTGCCATGAATTTTATTATCATCTTGTGAAAAATATAGCAAATTTATTGTGAAAGTCCAGATAAAATAATAGCCTCACTTTATGCTAAAAATTGACACCATTTAATAATATCTATGAAAAAAGAAAAAAAAATACATAAACCCCCACATTTAATTTTTTTTAATATAATTATAACCATTCTGCTGAAATTCAGCAAAATCTTTATATTCTGAAATGATTGACTGCTTGTTTAATGTTTAACGCCGATTATTCTGTTTAAATGATCAGTTTTTGAAAGTTTTGGTTTCTCTGGCTGCCCCCGATGAGCCTACTCTTTTTCGAAATCCAGAGAAACGATCTTGTTGTAATCCTTGACACGGGGCACCATTTAATGTCCCATCCAACGGACTTAAAATACGTTTTCCATTTTTAATGAAGCTCTATGTGTTGTATAAAAAAATATACTACTGGGTATTTTTAATGCTTTTTGTAACATGATCCATCTCCTTAATCGCAGTAATTAATGCGTTTAAACAAACAAAAAAGACTGCGTTTATTGCTTTTAAATGCAAAGCACAACTCGTAAAAATGCATGGATACGCCATATTAGTTTTCCTATCTCCGATATAAGCAACGGGGTATACTTTTCGCATTTGTTATACCTGACTGTTTTCTTGTCAGGGGTACCTGCGTGGAATGTATGACAAGTGTTCCTGTTGGTTATCTTACATTACCTTTGTTTACATTTTATTGCGTCGCCCGCATGGCGCAGTGGTTAGAGCGTCTGGTCTAGAGTCGCGGAGTAAGGAGTTGATCCTTATGTCGCGGGTTCGAATCCCACTGTGGGACGTGGAGACGGGTCCTTCGGATGAGACCGTAAAAACCGAGGTCCCGTGTCGCAGAAGGTGGTGGCACGAAAAAGATCCCTCACTGCTCAAAGGCCCTGAGTGCCGAGTATAGGACAAAATTCGCAGCTCTCACTGGCAAATTGTGGCGTCTCCATATGAGTGAAAAATTCTCGAGAGGGACGTTAAACAACATACAAACAAACAAATATTTTATTGCAGTTCACGTGTATTTGTGTTTGTTTTTCACTGACCTGTGCAACTGATGTAAGTTTCTTTGGTAACTTTGTTTTCTGCCGTGGAAGGAGTTACTTTTGTCGCTACCCTAGAGTTTTACAATAGCTATGTAGAATACAATACGTAACCGGTGAAAACTGATTACATTAAACTGTGACCAAGTTAACGGCTTATTTTGGGTCCGTACAGGTAACGGAAAATGCAAAGTAATATGGTGGACAAACCTAGATTTCTTCCCTTTACGAATCGCGTTCAGCTTTAACTTATAAACCGTATCAAATAAAAAGGAATTTTCTGGATTGCCGTACTGACCGGTTATATGTACCGACTTTGGTCCAAACGTACATTGTATCAGGATATATCAGTTTATCATTACAACACTACATAAGCATCAAAACATTTCTTGAAAATTTACCAAACATTGACTTTTTATGAAATATTTGTAATGTGTAAGGATATTGGGGGATGCAGATGAGAACACATAATTTTGGGTTAAAGATTTTCAATCCTTATGCTTTTTCGGATACTTGCAGTTTCGGCCCAAGATACAGATCATCGTGTAAGATCTCATAGATGGCAAAATCAGACTTCCGCGTATGTTCTAAGTCATTAACATGTTTCTATTTCAACACAATTACTTTAAACATTTTAGTATAATAACAGTTTTTTCCTTCACATGTATATACATATAAACGTATCTTTAAAAATGTACATATTAGGGATGTCAATTTTACTTGGGTAGCCTAGCCGAATAACCGGGGTCTTTAGTCTGTAATTCCTTGTCAAAATGCTTGTACACTCAATAGCAAATCAAGCCACTGTCACACCTATACTTTATGCTTCTGTATATCAATTAAAATTAAAATCTTTACCGCATATCTTGTCCTTAAGTTCACTTTATCAAATACTAACTATGGCTTGTAATTTCTTCTCCAGATGCTAATACATGTATAAGTAATTGAACGATCAATCGTGTCTATAATTCCAACTCATTTATTGATCCGCTTGACAGCGGAACAGTTCGACTGTTTTTTTTTCATCAAAATTTAAGAAAAGCCTGTGATAATTCTTAATTATGCAAGTTTTGTGGAAACAGCAAATTCCACTATGGAATTTATTTAATTAGAATTTAAGTACGTAAACATTCTAGTTGAAAGTAATTTGGTTCGCAAATCAAAGGGTTTAAGCTTTGATAACAACCGAAGAAAAAATCGATTTATAGATGAATTTAGATTACAATAGCAAATTTTTAACGTCAGTAACCGAGTAAAAAAATATTTAGTCGATAGTCTTTATGTCCGAACGATAGTCGAGTACTCGAATACTCGATGACATCCCTAGTACATATAATAAGCCTAATAAATTCTATCTTTATGTAGTCTACTAACTTATGTTCCAAGTTTTATTAAAACTAGCTGCAGATCTGTAGCTCGCTGCTCTGAAAAAAAATTGTGATGGGTGACCAAAGAGCTACAGTGCCACCCATAGAAAAAACAGTATATTTATTACGCACAAAAAGTTGCGCTCAGTTTTGGATAAATTTCTCCAAATTCTTACCTCAACTACAGAAAAGCTCGATATTAAAATATTCCTTTGATTTCTGTCAACAACTCTCATATTTGATATCTGCACGAAGCGCGTTGGACCGCATTATCTTGCCGCCCAAAATGGCAGTGTACATAGGCAAAATTTTCGACGGTTTATATTTAAGACCCAGGAGGGCTATTTACACCGGCTATAAGGAATGTTTTGTTGTGGAAATAGTAAAAGAATATGTTAGGTACACACGGGTAGTAATATTTTGAGATGGCACTTTGAAAAACACAGAGAAATTTATCGAGAAAAAGCGCACTTTTTGTGCGCAATAAATATACACTTTTTTTCAATGGGTGGCACTGTAGCTCTCCGGTCTGTCAATATTTTTTTTCCGCGGAGCTACAGTTCTGCAGCTATATTAAAACTGGACGAAAACTGTAGAAAATGTAGCACTTCGAAAATGTATTTACAGAAAAATAGACAAACAAAAGAACGGCCATCCCAGACCTAAATCACATAAGCTAAACATATACATGTATTTCTTCATGGAATATTAATACAGAAGTCAAAGAAGACCTTTCATTAAGAACATATTTTATATCGAGTAAAGTTTCCAGTTTAATTTTATGGCCAAATATGAAAAGTATATAGAACACCGGAAAATAAAAGTTCAAGATTTTCAATAATATCAGAAATGAAATGCAGACCGTGAGACACAGTTAATTCTTTTTAACTACATAATTTTTTTTTTACCTTTTTCGTGGTCTATAAACCTTCTCTTAAGAATCCGGGATCGTTTCCCATAAGTTCCCATTTGTATTACATGTACGTGGCGCGTTCGGTTGTTTTTTTTTTCACTATGTGAAACCAACATTATTTTCACAATGTGAAAATAAAAACGTTCTTTTGAGAGTTCCAAAAATATCACTCTCATTCAATAAATATTACAGTGTTTCACTGTTGAAAATGTAACAAACTGTATATTATACTTTCCTGTTAAACACTAAAATCTGATTGGTTTAGACGCATTTAACAATCCGTAATGTTACCCTCAGCGTTTGCAACACACTTGACAGCGGGTAACATTACGAATGTCACATGCGTGCAAATCATGCGCGTACGGTTTGCCGTAGATATCCCAAAACGTCAGTTGTGCGTTTGAAAGAAGCCGAATAAACTTGACGTCAATAAAAGCTTGCGTCCGATGTAGCTTACTTGAAAACAACATACGCGAACGAAACAAACTTTAAATGATAAAGGACTTTTCGAGTATCAAACAAAAAAAAAAAATAATAAAAAATAAAGAAGTCGGTAAATCTTTTTCGAAGCTTTCTTTCTGAGAAAAATAGAAGCTTGGAGTTTGAAAGTTTTCTAAACGATCGACAATTTTTTTGTTGACATCCTAAATCAATAAGACATTCAGTGTAATAAAATAAATGGTGCCTGTTGTGGAGGGTAACATTCAATTTCAACTGTTACCCTCCAAAACAGGCACCATTTATATATTATTATTTAAATATTCTATGCTGCTGTAACTTTTACTTAAATATGAAGTACACTACTATCAATGTTTATAAATCAAGTTATTATTCTTATAATCCTTAACAGAACTGGGTAAATAATGATAAAATTAATCTAAGATTACCAAAATCAAGATTCAATGAATTTACTCCACATGTCTGTACACAAGTTTTGAAAAGGGGGGCATTCCCTACATGAAATTCTGTCTCTTATATTTAGTGATTTGACGGTGCTTAAAAAAGTCTATAATATGTTATTCGTGACGCGTTTCTGTAATTGAAGGTATGTAACTCATAAAAAAAATGGAATGGACGAGTACGATGTATCCTTTTTTCAGATCATTTTTCCATTACAAACCTGCCAAAGACGCAGTCATTAAGTGGAAGTGGTGGGGGTGTCAACTGAGTAAAATATTTGAGAAGCAAATAAAGTAACAGTTTTTTTTTTTTTTTTTTTTTTTTTTTTTTTTTTTTTTTTTTTTTTTTTTTACAATTTGAAACATACTACGAGCATTTCCTAGTAAACATGTTACTATATCTTCTTTTTGTACAATTTTACCCGAAGTGTAGGTGTGGGCACAAAGATTCCATTGCCCCCTCAAAAAAAAAAAAAGATAGGACACTAACCTCATCTGCCCTTCCCCTGTGATTACGCTTATGCTTGGAGCTAAATTCAGATTATAAGGGTGCCTGGTCAACAGGCTAGGTAGATAAATAGCTTAAATTCGGCCTTCTTCAACCTCCTTTCCCCTTCTCTCCCGTAGAAATTGATGATTAAGTTCCAAGGTATTGAGAAAATGCATATCATACTTGATCAATTCTATACTGAAAACATTGTGAATTCTTGGTCAGAAAAATCTAAACCCCCCCCCCCATCCCCACCTCCGAACCATCACCGTCACATTTATATAATTGAAGAGTATCAAATATTCCAATAATGCATAATGCAGTTTTGTTTTGTTTTTATGAAACACGTTTCTTAGGATTTTTCCTCATACTAATTGTATGGTAACAATTGTCAGCCCTTGTTTTGCAAAATTAAACACACGTTTACAGTTTATCGATTGTGTATATATTAATTGTTAAGGTTTACCTGTGTATGAAATGGGAAACAATTTTTATCACATGTTTACCACTTTATCCCGTGGATATCACTCATTAGATATTTTTATCATATACCACTGCTGCGACGTCACAATGGGTTTTGCATGAAAATGATGAAGTAAATAGTGTGGATTCATAACATAAAAACAATCTAAAATATTGATAGTTATTAAAAAACATGTGATAAAAATAATTGCTAAGGCTCGGGGATAAAACACACAACTCGTTGGATAAAAATCGTATCCAACCACAAAGCATGGGAGATTCTATATTTCTCCAATTACGTGTGTTCAAAAACCGTCAAACATTCCGGATTTCTCCAATTTAGGGTGATTTTCTCCTCTTCAGAGATTAAAATTAAAATTACCCTATAAAAGTGTGACCACAGCCTTTTTAAAATAAAAAAAAATGTATTTAGAACTGCTGCATTTTTGGATAAGCGTTACATTTTCTCCACAATGAAATCTATACCTTTTTAGAAATTTGTTGTGTAATTCCGTATATGACGGTTTTATATATGTAACAAAGATTCTGTGAAAGTCACATTAAATTTCATTCATTGGTATAAGAGGGGTTGCGGATAAGAGATGGGTACACCAAAGCGTAACGGATGGACGGACGTACAAACTGACGGCCTGACACCCCCATCACTATATACCCCCCTGCTTTTCAAGCGGGGGTATAATAATTATATGGCCAGAAGTAGGTATTTTGAGTGACACAACTATTGTTTATTTAAAATGCAGTCTTCGACTCAATTTGTAAAACAACTCATGACATCTGTTATTCACTTTCGTCAATTATCAATTATTAATACAATTAATTTTGTCATTTAGAGAGTTCAGGGACTCTGTACCTGATACTGCCCAACCATATATAAATAAGAAGATTGAGTTTCGTTTCATTTTATCTGCTTTTTCTGTAGAAGAAGCACAAACATCAAATGGGGTGTGATACATGTTAGCATAATACATAACATGCACTTTGTGTTTATAGTGTAAACAGGATATTTTATAAATATTAATGCATATGCAAACATGTTTTATTTCTGCTAAACATGCCAAGAAATCCCGTCCAGTTTTCCACAGCGATGGGGTCAATAAAAGTGTAATTGATGCAAATCACCCATATTTCCCTAACGCTGGCAAGACAATTAACGGCAGCAGATTTGAGGGGGTGGATCCTAAGTTTTCAGTTTTCTTAGTTAAAGAAAAATAAACTTCTACCCCAAGAAGTAGCCTCCTATGCCCTGAAAAAAAAAAATAGTTCCTGTCAAAAACCTTTATTTATTTACAAAGTACGTAAAATGTCTCAGGCACAGGTACCAAAATTGTAAAAATAGACTGGAAGAAAATAAAAAAAATCAAAAGAAAAAAATAATAATTCTATATGTATGGAACTATAATTGACGGTATGATACCATAATACGGCGCAACCAAGTTCATCGTGCCCGATGTTAATTTATACTATAGGAAAAAAAATATTTTGATATGGAAATACTTAAAAATTTGAAAGGCATCTAATTTTTAATGAACAATTAGTTTACTATAATTAATTTAACTTTTCTTTTCCTTTTATTTTACTTTTTTTTACCGCATTTGATTTGGATGGAACCCCCCCCCCCCCCAAAAAAAAAAAAAAAAAAAAAAAAAAAAAAAAAAAAACGGGGGAAAAGGTGCAAAGGCTTTTAAATAATTAGTATTCTCGCTTTAATTTAAACCCAGTAAAACTTAAGATCCCTCCCTCAAAACTGATGAATTAATTGCCTCGCGCACATCTCCCTGGGGGAAAATAACAGATTAACGCTAAGTCGGCTTTTATTGAGTTCGCTCTACAGCTAGAATGCGTACCTTTTCTTGGCATGGATGGGCTCAGTTATTTAAACAAATTTTATTAACAAGTGAATGAACAATTAAGTGTATCTTCATTTCAAACGTCAGAATATAGTGTCATCTTGACATATTATATGTAGTGTTTGTGCATCAGACTCCCAAACCTAAAAAATATCTTCAGAAACCTTTATGTTATCCGTATGCTCTATAGGGCTACTTGCTGATATGAAATGTCGCTTCAAAGTTCAAATCAAAAGATTACGCTCCCAGAGAGGGAATCGATCCATTGGAGCTTCTTAATGAAGAGTGAACCCTCCCGAAATTACCTACATCTGATACAGAATTAGTGGTGTTCAGCAATAATTCTGTTGGATAACGTTTAAACTTGAAATACAAGGCAACTTTCAAACACTTACACACTATATATCAAATATGTATATTATTGACGTGTAATTCATACAGACTTGTTAAGTAGGCATATTTCAATAAGCTACTGAGTTGAGCTACTGTTAAGTTCATAAATCAAAATTTCTCTGTGTACATCAATACGCGTGAGTATACACGAAAATCGTATTCAAATCGAGAATCAAATATTTAAATTTCATGAGATTGCATGTTCACTAAATGACAAATCATTTTTTTTTCAAGCACAAGTCATTTTTTACTCCGTGGAAGCAGCTGCAATAAAATGCCATATTGCATGTAAAACGTGTATTCGGGCTGATCTTAAGAGATATGGATTCTTCGAAAAAAAATAAAAGAATCTCTCTTTCTCCGACCCCAGTAAAACATTCTTTAAAACGATATTTTTGGTGATAAAATATGCAGAAAGTTCGCTGCACTTACATTGTATTATCACCGACAACATTATGTGCCGATATGTATGCAGGGACCATTCCATCGTCCATTCTTCATAAAGGGAAAAAAGTCTCAAATTGGCGTCGGTGTTAATTTGTATCAATGAACGACATGTACAGTAAGGGTAGCCAGGTACATATTATCGCCGGCGAAAAAAATGTAAGGGTGGCGATATTCACTGTCAGATACATCCTAAGAATTCCTTGCCAATTTAGCATTGAGCTGAACACAATAAAAGTGCTACTGATATTCTCCTAAGAATGATTCGAGAAAATTGATTGTAGCTAGAAGCTTTGGGAAAAAATAAAAAATAAAATAAAAAACAAATATTTCCTTCGAATGTCATTTATAGCATTCATTTCCTGTATCAAATATGGTCAGTTATTTTGCTACCATGCGTTCTTCTTTTCTTACATGTGGAATGTATTTCAATTTAATGAAGAATTAATTTTGATTCAAGCCCCAAAATATTTCTGAATTTAAGGAGAATCCATAGTTGTGCAAGTCCTGCTAAAACACCGCATGTTACATGTACCCTACCCTCATATTTCACTTACCCCTTCAAAAAAGGGAAATATGGCCTATTTACACCTTTTCTACTATGCATTCAAAGGCACATTTCTCTTTTTTTTTTTCCACAGACACTCTCCTTTCCATCTATGCCCTTAAATCAGACCATTCCATCCCGTATACATTTCCAGATATTTGTATGGGAAAAAATGTATTTTTTAATTGGTATTACTTGCATGCTCAATGAAATGGAGTAAATTAAGTACTTATGCTTTCTATAACATCAAATTAAAGGTTACAGTTTCGAACATTTAATTTCTTTTCTTATTTTACTTTGTTTATTGTTTACTCGTTTATTTCCTGCCATATGTTTATTTTATAGTTTTACTCATTATTGTTATTGAGCACGTAGGATATTGAAATCATTACTTCCCCCACCCCCCTCCAAAAAAAAAATGTTGAAAGCCCTCATATTGTTCTATGAGAATAAAGTTTTAAAGCTTTAATTTGAAATTTGTAAAAGTTTGCATCCTTTCCTCAAAACTGCTGACATCATTTGCCTCGCACTACTCTCATGGGAAATATAAAGATTAGCGTTAATTGCACTTCGATTCAGTTCAGTCTAAAGCATCCACAGAATTTCTTCCCTCAAATCAGCAACTACGATCCACACTCACTAGTTAGCGGCCGACATCGGCATTATGCAGTACTACATATATATATGATTGTGGGTCACGTGAAAATGCAATAGTCGGGCAGTACGTTATTAGATGCAAGTGAAAAGAAAAAGTATGCGTATTTCAGAATTTTAAAAGATTTTGAAAGAATTATTCTACATGTATGAAAAAACTGATCACCTATTGTAGCCCCACCATTTCCCCGAGGGACATGCTCTAAAAAAAACTGAATTACACTTTATAAGAAAGCTTTAATATGAATTTTAAATTTTCTGACAAAGTGGTTATTGAATAAATTTTTAAAAGATGTCACTAAATTTTCACTAATTCATAATTATACTTCCCTTGAAAGAGGGCATGGTCCTTCATTTAGACAAACTTGAATCCCCTTTATCCACGGATGCTTTGTGGCAAGTTTGGTTGAAATTGTCTCAGAAGTAGATTTACTTATAATGAAAGAAAAAGTGAGCAAGCTCACATACCCCACACTCCCCCAAAACTCGACAATGCAACACGCAATGAATGGCACAGTGCATTTTAAATACACAGTATAATTCATAAATTTGTTTATATACTGTACTTATGAAATTATTTAAGGCAAAGCACCAATTTGATTGGGGGGGGGGGGGGGGAGAACTATCCAAGATTTTGTGTGTGTATTAAATCATTAATATTTTGATCTCAAAATCAATAGGGGTCTTTTAAGGTCATAAAATATTTCACATAAAGTTTCATTACAAAAGCTGATTCCAGTGGATTTCCTTATTACCTAGTTGGAAAGTTTCTTCAATAATAGGCATTAAAACTCTTAAGGCAAAATAATGGAATCGGAATTTCCTGGTAATATGCACATCCACACACTGTATACTAAATATCTGCAAAGTTTGACCAAATTCTGTGCAGCGGTTTAAGAGGAGTTGCACTGACAAACTGTTCATCTCTATATTCAAGATATGGCCAAAAATCTAAGTTGAAAAGTGCCGAAATTCCCAGAAAAATAATGGAATAGGAATTTCCTGGAAATATGCACATTTACACACTGTGTACTAAATATCTGCAAAGTTTGACCAAATTCTGTGCATCGGTTTAAGAGGAGTTGCACTGACAAACTGTTCATCTCTATATTCAAGATATGGCCAAAAAATCTAAGTTGGAAAGTGCCGAAATTCCCAGAAAAATAATGGAATATGAAATTCCTGGAAATATGCACATTTACACACTGTGTACTAAATATCTGCAAAGTTTGACCAAATTCTGTGCAGCGGTTTAAGAGGAGTTGCGCTGACAAACTGTTCATCTCTATATTCAAGATATGGCAAAAACTAAAAGTTGAAAAGTGCCAAAATTCCAAGAAAAAATAAAGGAATCGGAATTTCCTGGTAATATGCACATCTACACATTCTGTCCTAAATATCTGCAAAGTTTGACGAAATTCTGTGCAGCGGTTTATGAGGAGTTGCGCTGACTAAAAAACAGGACTGACGGACTGACTGACTGACTGACACACTGACTGACTGACTGACACACTGACTGACTGACGGACGGGTCAAAAACATTATACCTCACGCAACTTGTTGCGTGGGGTATAATAAGAAGAAGCTGAAAATGTGAAAAAGTTTACAGAAGAATGACAGACAAAATGTGATCCGGAAAGGTCACGAGCTTTCAGCTCAGGTGAGCAAAATATGTTAACCCCAGCACCAATAATATCGGCACATGAATAAGAATAACGCGAAAATAATTTCCAGATAATCATTACTACTGAAAAAAAATCTATATCGAAGTACATGTATATACAACGAGAAAAAAAGGTTAGACTGATTTATCAGATATCTCAAGAAATACGGTATCTTGACATATCATAATGATATACACCAATCCTGGACACAATTTTCTGACCAAAACCTTTCCCCTACATTATTGGGAGTTACTAGATAAATACAACTTGTTTACTTATTTATCTGCCATACACTTTGCCTATCCTTCTCTCTCTCTCTCTCTGTTTCTGTGTGTCTCAATATCTCTCTCTCTTTTTTCACGACCTTAGTAAATATTCTTCAACACAAAATATCGGCGACAAAATGTGCAAATATTCACAGTACATATTGTCGCCGACGACAGAATGTGCTCGACACATTCCGGCCCAAACGTTTCGAAGGTCGACTTTAAATTCAAAGCAATACGAAATTGACCAAGCTGTTAGAATAAATTGACTGTATTGAATATTGATTTTGTTCTCTTTTTTAATTGAATTGTATTCTTACCAGTAAAAAAGTATTGTGATTTGTACAGTTAATTAATGTTATATTGATGTTGAATAATATGCTGTTGTGGTGTAATCATGACAAGCTAATTCAGAGAAACTGTGTCCCACGCTTAAGGGGAAAAAAAAAAGCATGCGCTGATCGGGAAGGGGGGGGTCCGAGGGGGGCACTTTAAGAAGGGCGGACGGGGCCATGGGGAGTTAAGGTATAAAATTTAATTGCAAAGACTCAAATGCTTCTTTAGATATCGCCCGGAAATGAAAGTTTTACACACACACAGAATGTATGAATTTACGACTTTGACCTTTGACCTAAAAGTCAATTGGGGTCTTTCTTAGACCATAGGGAGTTGTGGTATATAATTTCACTGCAAGATCTCAAAGGCTTCTCGAGATATCGCGCAGAAACGAAAGTGTCAAAACAGACAGAATTTATGAATTTACGACCTTGACCTTTGATCTTTCGACCTCAAAATCGCCATGGGAAGTTGTTGTGTAAAATTTCATTGCAAAAGTCCAAAAGCTTCTCGAGATATCACGCGGAAACGAAAATGTTACAGACAGACGGACAGCCCTACGGTCGGACGGACGGACCGAAAATAATATCCCCCACTTTCAGTAAAAGCGGGGGATAAAAGGTCAGTCTTATGATCTACACATCTATTATTAATTGTAATATTGGCTTGATCATTGACCTCAGAATAAAGGGATCGCAGTGGATGTGAACTTTATCAGATATGAATCAGCAACCCCACCCCAACTCACCACCATTTCAAACTCTATAAGTTACTTGTATCATAGATATTCCCTCTCTAAATTGGCGAATATATTAAATATTTCTTCTATACTTCATACAATTTACAAAGCTATAACAATTTTTTTTTTTTATAATCAAGATTCCGAGCTTATAATTAGAACCGCAAATTAAATATATACACTGTACCTATATGGTATTTAGAATTGTTGTTTAGATTTTTAAAAGAAGTGTAATCTTTGCGTGTAAGTCGATCACATAAAATAAATGTGCTTAGGCGAGTTATACATGTACATGTACGTGTGAATATAACGAGTTTTCCCGACGGTGAGTCGATTCTGACTGGGGTGCATAGTCCTAAGAGCAAGTTGTCTTAGCGACCTATCAAGCACTCGGGTGCATGTGCAAGCTGCATTGCATCCGGTTTCAATTCGCAGACGCTTATATATTTTCTGCGTGAAGCTTAGAACTCTCCACGCAATAAAGAAAAAGTTACACTTGCTAAACTCATGAATCCTTAAAGGTTTTGGGATTATATCTCATCAAGTTACATGTACATGTACTTTCTATGCCCCAGAAGGTCGAAGATCTGGGCATCATGTCCACCTGTCTGTCTGCAAAAATTTTAATTTTTTAACCATATTAAGTAAACTTGAAGTTTGGAATTCATATTCAAATATTAATGCCCTGTTAAATGTATTCATGAGTGGCCATGAGTCGGTCTGTTTGTCTGTAATCTACTACCCGATCGGATTAACTCAATATACACTATAGTCTGTTCAACATGAGCGCTTCAAACAAATTTTAAACAATAAAAATATGTGTTTTTAAAGATTAACCAGATTCGACGCATACAACAAAAAACACGCACTTGACACGGCTTTTCAAAGTCAACGAATTTATGATAATTATTTTGGCCATTGCTGTCAAGCGTAAGATGTCGTTATTTCCAGAGGTTATCCGAGTGTGGTGTATATAGTTTGATTTAATATCACATAATAAGAGAAACACAAAGGAAATTCACGAAAATGATAATGGGGACTTTTTTGTAATGTTTCCTTTCTGGAAAGCTCGGAAAAACACCTCGAATGTATTAACAGCACCGGATGTTAAAATTTTATGCAAAATGGAGTCGCTTGGTATTCAGTTCATTATCCCCTCCTTCGCATATTTTGAATAATATCTTTACATTCCTTAAAGGGAAGGACAAGACTCTACAGATTAAAGGCCACCCAACATTCATTTCAATGTTTTTGAAAAGGGGGTTGTCATGGACGATTTCGAAACACATTCGAGCTTGTCTTTCCGCTTGTCGGAAAGGCCCGAGAAGTTGCGATTGATCTCCGAAGAGGCCTTATCTATATACATAATTGTACTAATGGAACACGAGGGTTCCTATCAAGTCATAGCGTTTGGATATAATACCGCAGGTATGATTTTTTAATAAAAAGTTCATTCTGCGTTATTTTTTGGATTTTTTTATATGGAATACATTGTAAATGTGTACTGGAAGAATAATTTATGGGGAAAAAAAACAACATAAAAATATCTAATGACCCGGGGTGTATATTCGGGGGGGGGGGGGGTTTCCTATGTCCACAAGTACCTGTGCTTCGAAGCGGGGCTGTTTACAAGATTGTGTTCCTTTCCTTTAGTATTTTAAAACGCTACTTGCTATCAGTGATAACATCCTTTAAAGGGAATATTGACGACTACCCTCACTCATCTCGAAAATCTTAAGCAGAATTAAATTCTAATGAATCAATTTCGACTTATTTATTAAAATTTTCCCGAACTTTTTCGTAGACCTCTTGGTTTTCCCTCAATTCTATAACACTCCGAACTCTCGAGTTACACGCTTGGTGTCGTTTTTGCATCACTTCCGTAATTTCTACTTTGACATTTCCAAACCTTGTAGCATTTTTCACGTTTGACGATGAGTACTAGGGTTATTATGGAATGCCTGGGCAATTAAATAGCACGATTAAAGACAAAAATATCTACCGAAACAAGATATCATGACACATTTTGGTGACATGTAGTAGGTAAATGATATTTCGGGCCTGATACCCAAGAGGGGTCCAGTGTAAACAAATGGAAGTGACTTACCTTCTCTATTTTATAATACCGCGGGTATGATTTTTTTTTTTTAGTAAAACGTTAATTCTGCATTATTTTCTGGATTTTTCAAATGGAATACATTGTAAATGTGTACTAAAAGAATAGCTTATGAAAGAAAGACATAAAAATATTTTTTTGACCCGGGGGGGGGGGTACATTCAGGGGGGGGGGGGGGGTCCTGTCCACAAGTACCTGTGCTAGGAATTAGAGAAATCTGACTCAAAAATGACTGTAATTTTACAATAATTACCCCCATGTATTACAATACCTTAATGTTTAAATAATGAAATAAATTCCTTAAAAAATGAAAATGAATATCAATGATACTTGCCTTTTAAATTCTACATCGGGAATTAAAAAAAAATCCGCATTTTTAAAGATAAATGCTTAAATTTTTAAGAGCAAACGGAATGGCATACAAGGTCATGTCATATGGCATACATATGTACAAGGTCATGTCATAAAAGAAAATCTTTATTTTTTCATAATGATGATGCATATTTTGTATCATTTTATCGATCCTTAATAATTTAGTAATCCATCCTATGCACAGTTACATCTGTACATAGGTATACAAGTACATAAAATTGTAACAGATTCTCGTGACCTTCCAGGTCAATATAAGGAATTATTTATTCTAAATTGGACCAAAAATAGATAGGGAAATTCCAAATTGATGCAAATAGTTTTGGAAAGTTATTTCACTTGCACCTGACTTCCACTCATATGAACATAACATTAAGGCACACAGATTATTGGGTGAGGGGTTGGGGTGGGGGGTTGCAGGTGGCCTACCCCTCTCCCCACCTTTTGAGAAAGTAAAGTTTTAATTTAAATTTTAAGGATGAAAAATTTTAATGAAAGTCCCCCTCTCCCCTCGTTTATGGACCTTTTTTACATCCCACCAAATAAAATTTTGAGTTGGGAGAACGCAGCTCTGTAAAGGCTGCATAAAGAGGGCTGGGCATAATTTATTCGGGAAAAGTTTACTGTGACATCACACAAATATAGCAATTCCTCACAATAACAGAAAATGAAATAATTTGCTAATCTAAACTGCATAAGAGTAATGAACTACATCAAAACTTACCACTGCATTCATTTTTGTCGCTAGTTAAATCCCACACAGCAAGATCTAAACAAGTCACCGATCGCAATGCACTTGTCGACATGACGTCATCATGGTAAAATTTGACGCATTTTATGTGCAGTGAGAGGCGGATCAAGTAATTTTTTCACAGTGAAAAATGCATTTTATTATTAAACAGAATATTATTTGCAAATCTTAGGTAGACCATTAATACAAATCTGAAACGTTTGTTTAGTGTCATTATTTTAAAACTATCGAAAGAATGTATTGAATTAATTTTACCGTGTTTTTGTCTACAGGGTGTGCATGTTTCACGCCGAGGTGCCTCATTAAATAGCCTTTTCGCAAGGGCATAAACTTAATAGATCTTGACCATTTTTTGAATATACATAACGGACACATTCCTTAACTTGAAAAGTGCTGCTGCTTTCGTGAAATCGAGAGCATTACTTAATAAATACATAAAATACTTGATAAAGGTCACAGACATAAGCCAGATAACTTGAAATTTAAACTAATAAAATGCGAATTCTATTTAAAGCAGCAGCACTTTCCATAAACTACAAGTTATGTAGGAACAATTTATTACTTAAATTTTTAATTCTAACTAGGGTATGCCCTTGCGATATTAAAAATTTGTTTGTGACCTACATACCACAGGCACTTGGGGTATGGACCCCCCCCCTTTTTTTTCCATTTTTTTTATTTTTAAATCTGGGGTCGAGTCACCTTTTTCCTATTTTTGTATTCTAATATGCACTGTATGTTATCAATAATGTAACTCTTTTGTCTCTATAAGCTGCTTTTAAATATATCGTTTTCGACTGATACATAAAATGTATCAGTCGAAAACGATATATTTAAAAACAGCTTATAGAGACAAAAGTGTTACATTATTGATAACATACAGTGCATATTAGAATACAAAAATAGGAAAAAGGTGACTCGATCCCAGATTTAAAAAGAAAAAAAATGGAAAAGAGGGGGGGGGGGGGTCCATACCCCAAGTGCCTGTGCTACATACAGTACACATTATATGCATTTATCACGTGACTGTCAAATAACGTGACCAAACCAAATTCATTACAGAGCGGTGTATACAATGTTATTTCAAATAATATTTAAAGCCATGTGATAATATAGTACCTTTACAAAAATAAATTCAGTTTAAAAAGGTATGTATTTATGCACGTTTATATTCCGTCGATTTCTTCGAAGTACGCCTTAACACTGCTGCGAATTCTTTTTCTTTTCTTTTTTTTTTTTTGGGGGGGGGGGGGTAGTCAAAGATTTGTTTTCAGGTAAGTTGTTTTTTTTTTTTTTTCCTTTTAATACCCCCTTTTTCAAAATCAATCCTATATATGTGCTTGACATTTATTTTTTCTACATTGCACCTAAACTAGAATTAAAAATTCTAGAATAATACAATGTTGTTTTTTTAACCCCGTTTCTCTCATTATGTTTGGCTAGTACTTCAGTAGATGTGAACAAGTACATTATGTAAGATGGCATGGATTGCTTAATGAATGTGTGTCATTGAATCATTGAATCATATGATAAAACAATTATTGCTTTTTTTTCGGTCAATACGATGATTTAGACACCTTCGATTCGAAGTACAATATTCACATCGCCCTTCGGGCTCGGTGAATATTGTACTCCTCAGGTGTCTAAATCATCATATTGACCTCAAAAGCCAGCAATAATTGTATAATAATTATTAGTTTTCAGAACGTTAACAATCTACTGGCGAAGTTCATACTTATTTTCATGCCTTTGTTTTTATACTTTACTACGGATAACTCTTTTCTACAAGGTCCCTAAAAATTAATGTAATTTTTCATTTAAGTTATCTTACTTTTTGAAACCTATCTATTGAACTGCTGGTCAATATACTGCGATCTATTGGACCGCAACGTATTTCGGAAAAACCGATCTGGGTTTCGAATTTTTATGTAACATTGAACAGACGTCAGTGGTAAACAATAATTTGAAACAATGCTCGGCTGTTGGCCTCGGGCAATAGAACACACTGAGGCACAGCTGCTCTGTGCACCTCGGGAAAAATATTCTGGTCTATTGACTGCTCAGGCATTAAATAATTGTATAGCATAGGCGTCAAAAGCAAATTATAGCGAGGGGCTAATTGAAAGTGGGAGGGGGGGGGGTTAAATCTTAAAAAAAAAGAAGTAAGCTTCAATTTTCAATTCTAATGCCTATATTATGTATACCTTAGCAAAAAAGTGGAGGGTTAACCCCCCTACCCCCCTCCCGGTTCCGACGCCTATTTATAGTGTGGACCGAGGCACTTCCTGGTATCGAAGATGTCGAGCGTCATCCCTTTTTTTATGTACATTGAAATATGATTTTTTAAAAAAAAAACTGGATTTCAGCGATTTCCGATTTTTAATATAATTAGTGAATTTAAACACTCGATACACAAAATACACTATCCCGAAACGAAGCCTCTTTTACTAGAAGCAATGTATCTCTATAATATAAGTTACTAAGCAAAATGATCGAGTGCGAGTAGTTTCTTGGTGGAAAACTTTACATTGATTAAGAACCGCTGTGTTTATGTCTTACAAAACAAATATCTGCATGGTCAGATGCTTAAGACTTGTTTGTAAGTGGCAGATCTTTCTTACCCCAACATCATGACCCAACCTTTTGTTTTAAAATAAATTTTAGAGACATTTTATGTCATTAATGATCTATTTTTTAATTAGTTTATATAACTCAATATTTAGGTATATGTGATATAATTGTGGGTCATTTATTTGTATACATATATATATATAATGTTGCGGGATCAATGTACAGTACGAGTATATTGTTGTGGGATAGTATATAAGTATAAAGATATACGTATATATCCTAAAAAGTGAAAGAACATTGTTGGATATATACTGGGTTTAGGCAGTTTACGCTTTATAAACTGCGAAGTGGTCACCTTTTCAAACCATCAGGGACCATTCAATGACTGAATGGCAGAGGTTCATCCCGTGGGAGGATGAAAGCAAATACTCGAGACTATTTAGCGAGTAAAATGGTTAGAGATTGTCCTATTTTGAATTACTTGTTTTATTCAATACGTTTTTGACGTAAATTTTTTTTTGTTCCCAAATCTTTTATCTCTTTCTCTCACATAAATGTGTTAATATTATAAACACATATATTACATAAATATATCTATATCAAGGTTCTACATGTACATGTAATGCATGTATCGGATAATTATGGGTCATTTATATGTACATATATATAGATACAGAATATTGCGGGATCAAATTACAGGCAACTATACATCATTCTGGGTCAATATATTGATATAAAGAACATCGTGGGATATGTACAGTTGTACTTGTCTATCTATAAAATGTTAAAATCACATTGATTTGATTACACTTCCCTAAAATCTTAACGCGTGATAATTTTTTTCTGAATAATCCTTGAGTTGTGAATGATTTTCTGCGACTTCATACTGACATATTTCTTTATTACTTAAACTTCACGGTTTACATCAGGGTAACGCGCCTTCTTTATAGTAACATTTTAAAGTCATTTTATCTTATAAAATGATATACTTGAAGCTTTCTTTCATATCTGAATAATTATATAGACTTTAGGAAGAACACAACTATAGAACGATTAAAACTTATAAAATTATTTAACCTTATTTTTTCTAGATTTATACAATGTAGTACATTAAAAACAAAAGCTCATGCATGGCATGACATACATGTAAATAAATAATGCGTTACAATCTGATAATGATTCACTACAATTAGGCTATACAATCTAGCTGTTTCCCATAATCCCTCCAATACTCATGGGGAAGTATATAAAAAATTGTGGGTCACGCGCGAAATTCTGCCAATCCACAGAGTGGTAAGATTTCATATATATATAATTGCATTGTGGGTCATTTTTTGAGTGTGTAATTATGGGTCAAAAAAATTTTTTTTGTAAAAAATGAAAATAGTAACTATATTATTGTCATAAACAAATTTTTAGGCACATGGTTTGTGGGTCAATATATAATGACCCATAAACCATCCATGATACCCACAACGTGAGTGAAAAAGACACAAAATATCCCACAATCCGCATGGCACAAAACTATATATATATATATATATATATATATATATATATATATATATATATATATATATATATATATATATATATATATATATATATATATATATATATATATATATGTATGTATGTATGTATGTATGTATGTTTATATATAAAACTTTATCAAAATCACATAACGGTTGATGAACAATTAGATAAAAGATGGTGTGTCCTGTGTGAAACATATAAACCAACTGATACTGACATATTGTTCAATTTTACTCTAAAATTTTCCATAATTTCATTTTTAAGTACGAAAAATTATTCAAAATTGGGAAAACAGATAAAATATCTATGTACTCTGTATGTTTTAAAATGAGAATATTTTACTTTTATTTATTACATATGTAGAATAGTTTGAATTTATAAAGAATGTTATTGTATATCGTAGAGTATTTACTGAAAGAGTGTGATAAAACTGTGTATAACAATATAAACTTTGAAGAAATATACATTTTAACATCACAAGGGGATAAAGAATGTTTGCGACTTTTTTTTTCATTCCAGTATGTAGATTTAGCATTTATAAATTTATTATCACCATATTGGGAAAGAAATCAATAAAATTTCTGAGTTTGAAAATAAGCAGATTATGAAATGATAGATGAATTGATACATAACTCAAAGGCCAATGAAATTTATCTCACATTCGGTTGACAGAATGGTAACTGAAAGGTCCCTGAAAAGTCACTGACATACTCCTTTCAGTAACTTTTCAAATGACCTTTCAGAGGTCATTCAGTTACCATTCCGTCGTCTGAATGCTGTAATTACATCCTTTGGAGTAAAATAAGGATCATTTAATAGGCATAAACAAAAAAAAAAAAAAAAAAAAACAAGTTTTCTATAGTATCCTATACATTAATACTGGGAATTTACTAAAACGGATTCAAAAACGACAATCACTTGTGCTTAGACTAAGGACATACGCGTGGTATTCTCCAATATTATATGGCCTTAGAAATAAAAACTTTATCACTACTTTTCTCGACGATTAAGGGAAAAAAATGTTAGTTTTGATGACTCTTCAAAAGTTTATACAAATTCATCCAGCACGGAAATATAGCTGAAATGCTGCTGACTTGGAAAAAAGTAAACAATGAATCAGATTCATCCATAAGTATTTTCAGTAAAAAATTCTAAATCGAATGCGGAAATTTATACCAATTTAGAAGTATCATATCAGTATATTTGACATAAACATCACGTTTGCACATTTGGTTCCTGACATTTCTCTTCCTATCATCAGGATGTGACCTAATTTTGAAATTAAATTTATTTTAAACTTGCAGTGTTTGTGAGAAACATACAAGGAACATCAAATAACATATTTCTGTTATAGTTGAACTTTATGAATACATTATTTTCTTTTTTTTATTTTATATTATGGTTCTGCTTTTTTTATTATCCTAACCCTGATGTTTATAGAAGATATTTCTGTTTAAAAAAAATATGACAAATACCCTGATGTAGATATTAAAAAGATGCCTGATGTAGATATTAAAAAGATGCTTGAGTTTCTGATTGACAAAATCTATGTAGTTTTTTGAGATCAGATCTTCGAGCAATCTGTCGGAAATCCCATGAGTACCAATTGCTTCCCGTTATTATAATTAGCAGACCTTTTTTGTATTCCTATGAAGCATATTTATTCAAAAACTTAGACATGAGAGAAACACTTGCAGTGGCCTTCAACTCTTCATTTCGATATATCGACGACGTATTATCAAATAACAATGGTTATTTCTATTCAATTTCCGAGTGAACTTGAAATAAAAGGTACCAAAGAGACTCACACATCTGTATTATATTTTGATATTTTACTAAAAAAAGACGTTTATGGTAACCTAACACCAACACTTTATGATAAGCGTGATGATTTCAACTTTTCTATCGTCAAAGTCCTTACCTATGTAGCAATATGCATGTTCCCTTTTCACCTGCATGTGGGGATTATATCTCCCAGTTGATTCGATACGCAAGGGCATGATCAAAGTACGAACAATTTCTTAAACGAGACGAGCTATTTACAAACAAGTTGATGAAACAAGGATTTAAGCAGTCTCGTTTAAAGTAACACTGAATTGACTGCAGATTTTTCAATTTGTCATGACAATGAGCACAAGGCGGGTGCGACGATCGACAGGGGATGCTCACTCCTTCATCGCATCTGATCCCACCACTGATGTTTTTAGAGGTCCGTTTTTGCTCTGCTCCAGATTTGTATTGTTTCAATGGACTTTCGAGTTTGATTATTGTTCGTTATCTCCAAATTTCACTTACGTCTTTGCTCTTTTATATATTATTTACATTTATTCACATTTACATTTACTAATCAAAATGACAGATCCTTTGAAGTAAAAATGACCTGATGTAGTTCTAGCTAAAAAGCTTCTACTGATAAGAATTGAAAAAAATAAACATTTTTTTTTCATGAGATAGTGATTGCAAAGGTTACATTACGTTTGGAAACTTCTAATTAATAATTTTCTAAAATATTTACCATTTTATTCTTGATCCTTGAAATGTGAAATTCTCGTATTCTCTTATGATGATGGAAAATCTGAAACAGACTATGTGGCTTCTTTTATTTCTATTTCCATATCAAATATACGGCGCCGTTTAAGTGCCAGATAAAAAAAATGATATTAGATATTGCTCTGACAAATTAGAAATTCGTTCGCACAAATAAGAAAATTCGTTCGAACAAATAAAAAAAAAATCATTAAGATGTACGTATTAGATACATGTATTTGTTCGGACGATTAAGATACATGTATCCGTTCTGACAAGATTTTTATATTTGCAATAATATTCCGTAACCAATGCTTCTTTTTTAATTTGAATTTTCAAGAATTTTAAAGAAAGTATGATCATATAATTTGTCCCACTTTTGCTTAGCTTCAACCATATCACACGATGTGAAGTGAACAATCACACAACTGAATATGATTCTGTTGATTCATATTCTGCTATCATATTCTTCAATGAAACATTTTTTTTTCCTTTAAAGACATCAGAATATTATTCAAAGACAGTCCTGTAGTAAGTACACAGACTGTCCTTTTGTCAAACTAACTATGTTTGGCATCCGAGGTTATATTTTTGATATTCTTGGTCCGTGCTATACCAATGTAAAAAAAATGATGTTATGCTACACTAACATTTGTCCAAAAAGATAATAAAAAAAGAATAATAATTCTTATTCTCGAGGGATTCTCCGATTTGAATCTCGGTAGGATTATGATGTCACCATATATTCTTGGGAAGAGGGGCATTCTGTATCTACAACTCATACATCTAGAACAGTTAACAAGATTAAATAAACAAGTTTTTTTTCTTTCAAGAATACACAAGATTTCAATAGTCGAATTAATGTATGTTCAGTCTTAATAGGCCGTAAATTAAATCGAAAACGGTGCAATTTCTAAAGAAGTACTTCTCTGTGATTCAGAATTCATATGCATCTACATGTATCTGATGTAGACGGACATTAATATGCATCATATCAAATTATAACCAAAAGAATCGTTCGGTTTTTATTCCCATAATACGTAGATATAACACGTAGTTAACCAAAAATATCAGCCTGGTTAATGAAAAATATACGTGAATTATGTATTTATATAGTACATATTCTGAACAGATTTAATAAAATGGATAAAGAATTTAAAAAAAAAAAGGTAAAGAAAGTGTTCAGCTCCCATTAGTCCATTTTAAACTTTGATTGTCCAATGTATTACCCTCTCCCTATCATATACTAAGCTTTTAATATTTATTCATAAAAGAACAAAGAGTAACAAAGCAGAACGCAGTTCGCAGATACGGGGTTATAAGAAAGTATAATTATGTGCTATTCCTCATAATTATAAACAATCAAAACTATTGACACTATTCATTGGGTGTGTTGTTTATTCACTCTTCTTTAAAACTTATCAGTATTCTTGTAGATTCATTATATTTCATCGTAGAAAAAGGGCCCGCTGACAATACCTACGGGATATTATTGTTCGAATATACAAACACTTTTAATCATATAATTTGGAAAACCTTATGTCCCTCTGAAACGTCAAACAACAATCCCAGTCTGAAATTTGTTTTTCATGTCATGATCAGTAATGCCATAATGATATCTATCACAGTTATCTATCATATGTTAATTAATAACACAATAAAACACACGAGACGTTACGCATGATGTTGGTGATGTTTGACGTTACGCTTTCATAGCGCTAAGGAAAAATTGACGTCATACTTCTAATTGAGTAACTATCTTAACTAGTACCCTATCGCTATCCCTTTGTACTTGAAATATGAGTTTAAAAAATCATACACTTCTTGTAATTAAACGAATGAATGGCTCTTTCATATAATTTGTATTTGATAATAGTTTGTAAATTACTCGAGGCACTGTCAAACACATTTCCGTGCATTACGTTGAAACAAAACAAATGACGCGTGAAGAACGTCCACTGGACAAATATGTTGAACCTCACAAATTTTGCGTAAAATATTAAGTAATAGCGTAAATTTATTAATCTAACAATCACTCTGACAGTTTGGATTGGCAAATTATGAACTAATGATTATTTTTGTAATCGATGAAAAAAAAATTAGAATTTAGTCTCTCGAAAAACGGCGTGATCTTGTTTTTGCACGTCATTTTAGACTCTGCACATTTTTGTTGAACTTAATTCATTTATTCGCTACAAAACATGCAGTTTGATATGAACCTTAATGAAATATTTCAAATCTACACAAAAAGCACATTATTTTGATATAACTTGTTTCTAATTAAACTTTCTTGTAATTGAGTAAATTTAATGTTTATATTCATATGCACGTGTTTAATTATTTGCGTTACAGATTATTTTTCTGTAAAAATTATCTCTTTCTTTTTCTTGCCACCATTAAATGCAGAATCGCTAATGAAGTCACAAACGACATGGATTGTTCTTGTTTATTTTTAAACACTCTACCTAAGAAAATTGCGCGATTCCTGCTTAAAATTGTAACGCGTTACACGCTAAAAATACCTTTCATTTACGCTGTAAAATTCTATTTTTGATTTAAATGTTATTTTTTGACTGGATTTGGGTAGTTCTATTCAAAACCTATCGATTCATATTAAAACCACCTATTTTGCGAGTATTGTTTCGAAATCACAGATGGAATTATTAGGTCTGGTACTAGAATTATAACAAGAGGTCCATGGGCCACAATGCTCACCAGCGTAAATATGGCCCTGCTGTTCTTCGTCAGAAGATTTCTTCTCCTATATATTCATATGTAAAGCTTTGATCGCCTGTTCTAGGCATACCCTACCCCCAGGTGCCATGTTTTGGATGAAATTGAATCTAAACTTTCTGAGGAAGCTTCTATATTCATATAACTTATCATGCATGGCTTTGCTTTTCTTGTAAACAGAATTATAAAGATGTCTGCCACTCTACCTGGCTTAGGGGGAGGGGGGGGGGTACATGATTTGAACAAACTTGAATCTACACTACCTGAGGATGCTTCCATTTTAATATGACTAATCTTGGCTTTGTTGTTCTTGAGAAGAAGATTTTTAAAGATTTTTTTTTCTAAATATTCTTATGTTAAACTTCGATCCCCCATTGTGGAACCCATCCTATCCCCCGGGGATCATGATTTGTACAAACTTGAATCTACAATACCTGAGGATGATTCATTATCAATATGACTAATTGTGGCTTTGTTGTTTTTGAGATAAAGATTTTTCAAGATTTTCCTATATAGTCCTATGCAGAACTTTGATCACCCATCGTGGCCCCACCCTACCCCCAGGGGTCATGATTCGAACAAACTTGAATCTACACTACCTGAGGATGATTCAATATCAATATAACTAATTGTGGCTTTGTTGTTCTTGAGAAGAAGATTTTTATAGTTTTTTTTTTAATATATTCCTATGTAAAACTTTGATCCCCCATTATGGACGCACCCTACCCCCAGGGGTCATTATTTAGAAAAAAATGAATTTACACTACCTGAGGGTGATTCCACATCAATATGACTAATTGTGGCTTTGTTGTTCTTGAGAAGAAGATTTTTTTTTTTTAAATTACTATACATTGTATATTCCTATGTAAAACTTTGATCCCCCATTGTGGCCCCACCCTATCCCCGGGGGACATGATTTGAGCAAATTTAAATCTACACTATGTAATGAATGTTTCACATAAGTTTCACCTTTTTCAGCCCAGTGGGTCTTGAGAAGAAGATTCTTAAAAGACACCACCAAATTTTCACTAATTCTTAATCATCTCCCCTTGAAAGAGGGCGGAGCCCTTCATTTGCACAAACTTGAATTTCCTTTACCCAAGGATGCTTTGTGGCAAGTTTGGTTGAAATTGCCGCAGTAGTTCTGGAGAAGAAGTCGAAAATGTGAAAAGTTTACAAACGGACGGACAGACAGACGGATGACGGACAAAATGTGATCAGAAAAGCTCACTTGAGCTTTCAGTTCAGGTGAGCTAAAAAAAGGGCACCAACATCGCGCGTAACATCACGAGTATCTCTCCACTACAACATGGATAGCTTCTATCATTTCTAATGCATGCACTAAAAGTTACACTCAAAGAAGAATTCAACAATAAAGATGCATAACATATTATATTAAAAAATAAATATTATATTAAAAAATAATGTTTCTATATTTTTAGCAGACAATTCATTGAGATTTATAGGTGAATAACTAAAATTTTACAAAACAATATTTTCATGACATTCAATTTTCCTAGTCCTTTGATTCTTAAAATTTTCAGTAAAAAAGACTTTTTTCGAGTGAAAATGGCATGGTTTATATTAATCCTCGTTATATAAAATTAAAAATTTTCCTGTGACTGAAATTTAAAATGAAATATTCTGCATAAGCTGAATAGCTTACAGTATAAATAAGAAGATTTTTTTCTGCAAATATCGTTAAAATAAAGTGAAAAGTTTTATTCAGATGTCATAACCACCTTTACATATTTAACCAAGTACATAAGCTGGTAGTCACTTTTATATAAACAAGCATTCTGAGAGTATTGCATTAGCAATACTAGTCCCCTACCGGCAAGTGTTACCTGGTTCCCGTTAAAAATTGAAAATGCCATAATTCCGTCAAAAATCGATGAAGCGGAAGGAAATGCAAACTTGACCTGTAACTCATCAAGATACACTCACATACCAAAAATCAGCTCAATATCTGCAAGCGTTTAGAAAAAAGTGCGGAAAACCAAGTGGGACAGCTAGACAGACAGACAGACGGACGGACGGACAGAGTCAGAGGAAACCTATAGTCCCCTTCGGTTTCACCGGTAGGGGACTAAAAAGCTTGCAAACAAAATATGGTGTTGGTTTTAAGCGGTCATGACGTGTAGGAGTTTCCAAACGTACCCACCTTCTCGCGTTTTCCCATTGCCCTAGCTAGCAGAAAAAGCTTATAGGGAAAGATCTTTTACTCAAAAAAAGTTCTAACTTCAGTAGAACGTGCTATATACTTATGTAGATGTACACTATATTCGCAAATTTAGATGTAAAGACTATACACTAGTGTTGTTATATAATCATATTGCTTAGGTGTACACAAATCACTAGACGAGATATGTATTCACGTATGTCTAGTTATGATGTACACAGTTTACAAACTAAATGTACACCTAGTGTACACAAAAATGTACCCGCTATCTCTACCGATTTTCATTTTATAAATAGCATATGTGTATGATTTTATTCATATCTTTTTATAACTACTATATTTTTTTTATCAGGGAAAGAAAACAAATGCAAGGTAAAGCGGAAGCAACTAATCATCGACATTACACTTTAAGCTTGCAAGGGTTACTTGTTCTTGGTCGTACACAATTAATGCTCAACATTTCCAATGTATCCATGGACCCCCAAATTTAAATACCTTTACCTGGCTTATTTCTAATTCCATAGTCTGACAGATTGTTTTGACGCCTTTGTAGAATTTAAAGTGGGTCAATCGATATATGCAGTAAAACGTATTGTTAGAGCTTTGCAAGGTCAAGGTCATCATATTTCTGAATTGAATGAAAGTGTATCGTTTCCATTAAATATTGGTAATAACAAACGATTCAATGGAAAAGTGACAACATTACAGCTTCATAATGCTTTGTATAAGTGATTGATGAAAAAAATCTCTTATTACACGAATTTAAACACAATAATGCAGCAAATCGAGTATGAACATTTGAACGGTACATGACGTGCATTAGATGATTAGGTTAAACATCTGAAATGCAATATAAGCCTTGTAAGTTGCTGAAATATTTTAGGTGTTAGGGAATTGGATGTTTTGGGGGGGTTTTCCGCCGGTCTTGAAATCATTGAACTTTTGCTTTCACATCTACTTTTCAACTCCAGTTGGGAGATGATTTAAGATGGATAAAATTGTACTCATGGTCATATTTCTTTTTTGTTTGAATAATTTCATGCAATTGGAAAGGTGGACAACAGTTTACTTTGTGTCTGTTAATGAAGGCAATGACAATGTAATTGGCTTTAATTCATCTTAATAAGACTAGTGTTCAGTGAGTCAAAGATAATCAAACTTATCAATAGTATATTAATTGAAAAAAACAAACAAACAGTCGGTCGGACGGACAGTCATGACAGTCAGATCCAAATTAATATCCTTCATTTTCAGTAAAAGCGGGGACAATGTAAAGGTTTGGTAACCAAATTATCTCTATGTAGTGACTGTGATACTAGTAAAAGCAAGTCTCAACAAAGGGAGAGACCTGTTGCGGGAAGTCTGACTCTACAACTAGTAGTAAAGTAGGTCTTCATGCAGGAAAGTGTGCCTCTAGAGTGAAACTTCCCCGGGGATCCTTCCGCTCTGGAGTCACAATTCCCCCAGGGGGAAGTTTCACTCTAGAAACAGACTTTCGGGGGGACGTCTGACTTTGGTGGAAGTTTCACTCTACAACACCAGTTCTTCATTTTGTATTTTTGTGTTTGAAATTTTCTATCTGTTGAGGATGAATTTAAAAAAAAAAGCTCATAGATTAAAGTGGGAACAACTGAATATCGCCTTTACCTTCAAGAATGCAAGAGTTACTTTTCCTTCATAAAACACTACCAATCGTACCAGTTCCTTGCAAGGTTCGTATCTTGAACGCCTTTGACTTGATCCGTGTTCAACCATTGTTCTTAAAACATGCTTGTTTTGTAATTTTTTGTTATGTTAAATTTAAAATTGTGTAAGAGGGAGAAAATTTATACTTAAAATTTTATTATTTTTTAATATAAAAAAAAAAATAAGTATTGGATTTTTCGGGATTTCATTTCCTCCGGGCCTAGTTGTGTTACCACTGGACCAGCGTGGTTTGTTTACATTGTACTATTTTACATAACACTGGAATTAGCATTGGATTTAAATTTCTAGTATTTACTGAAAAGATTTATTTCTTTATTTATTGTCATTATTTTCAGTTCTTATTAAAAGTAATGTTATATTATGAAAAGCTCTGAAATAATTGTAATTTTTTTTTTTTTTTTTTTTTTTTTTTTTTTTTTTTGGTGATGTCACATGTTTTATATCCTGTTGCATGCTGGTCATTGCTTGTGCTTTCCTAGCCAATGATGGCAGCAAGTTATCAAGAATGAATGTAAGTAGAATTTGTGGAAATTTGTTATTCATAATTGCAACTAGCATTATAAATTAAGCAAATAAGTATGCAAATGTTATAAACATGCATGTAAAAGTATTTTGAACTTAATTTAAAGATATTTCTAATTGGTAAACAGTCTCTCCATTGAAGTCTAAAAGTGTTCATTATTTATATGTTGAGAATACAGTACTCATGAGGTTAAAATAATCATACAAGTTTTTCAATATGTAGATATCTATATTTGTGTGTTTTTATTTTTGAATAGATTCATTAATGTGCCAGATGGTGTAATATGCTGTAAAGTGTAAACGTCACATATGCCCCTTGCTTAGGGTATGTGTTGGTTTATTGTTGTAGTAAAATTATGGGGTTTTACTAATAATGTCGCCTACCTTAGTATAAGGTGACGACGGAACACCCAGGTTTACATGTTGGGTAAACACGGGTACATACAACACATATAACAGAAACAGGTAACAACGTGGTGAAAGGTATGACTGGCAGGACTCGATTGACGAGGGAAGCTTGCCGGCACGGGTGTGTGGCTATGAGGTCAGGTCATAGGAGATATATTTACATATGCATTTTCACTACATTCCTCCCCGTTTTATTTAATAAAGATAGGGGCAAATGCTGTAATTTACTCAGAGGATTGCAAACCCAAAATATATGATTATTATTCAATATGACATGGAAAACGTATGAATTAACGTATGAATTAATTCATGTATCCACTTGAACTTGGCCGGAATTACTTCTAGCGCCTTAGTTCTGCAGGATAAACATGTATGTATGTGGCAAGATTGTATATGGTTTGATTTGCGAATCATGATAATCAACCTGTGTCTTCCACATTTGATCTATAATGATCATGTTTTAGTCATACGCATTCCATATTATCTATTATGAATCTAGTGGGTTTAAACAGTAATAAATTTATATCAATCAAAAAGAATACTATTGACCTATGACCTAACATTGACCTACTTCCATGAAAGTCCTGAAACCAAATGATGTTATGACATATGGTTTAGTCTTGTGAGATTCAGTTACACCAAGGTTAATATATATATAATTACTTAATCATGTATACAACTGATTTGCCTAATTAAATTGTGCAGGAGTGCAGTCTATGTTAGAACCTTACAACAGATTTATAAATAATAAATATGTAATTTACTGCACTGTTGTGATGCATACTGATAATAACATTATATTTTGATTATTATACTTTGATGTGTGTCGTCACCTTAACTACGATGCATAATACTGTATAACTGTACTAACTTAAAGCCTTAACTTAAGTAAATGCATTTTCTAATTACCTAACCTTAGAACTAAACTAACTGAAGAGTGTGATTCCTATTCCTAACTAGAAATGGACGCTATGAAATATTACTATTGAAAACATATTTACAAAACAAATTCCTCATCAATACTGTCACTTTGGAAAATGTAATCTTGATTAAACTTCTAACTAAAACATATAAATATATACGAGGGTTGTCCAAAAAGTTCGTGGACAATGGCGTTTTTGTCAAAATGAATGGTTCAAGATATGCTTATTGTATACCAAAATATTAGTTATGAAAATCCAAGTCGGAATAGTTTGGTTTTTATTGTTTGAACTTAATTTTTTTGTAAAAATCTCGATCACTAAAGGTCGCCGATAGTGCGCACGGACCAGGGTTAAAATGCCATGAATTTTTAAATAAAGTGATCTGATTGAAATGATTATTTTTTTTTTAAAAACGAGTTCAAGCTGAATAAAAATTTAATGTAACACAAATTAAGCGGTTATCGCCATTTTCTGATACCTTTAGTATCGCTTACTAAATAGACAATGAAAATATTAAGTGAAAACCGCAAGAAGTATGTTTCCAAAATTGACAGAAAAAGCGACGTCGGCCATCCGAACTGGACAGCGTCCAATCATACAATTATGGTTAATATGGTTGAAACGTCGTCAAAAACAAATTCTTTATTCAAACAACTTAAATTTATTGGAAAATATTTAGTCTAGTGATTTGTAATTGGTGTATACGATTTTTCAACGGTGTGTAAAATTTCGGAGACACTACAAGAAGTGGAAAACTACTGCTATTTGATGTAAACAGGATATATTCCTATTCATGACGTTTTATAAATATAGCGCCGTCGGGCTGGGCTGTGCATCCTGTGTTACGAAGTGTTAATTTTGATGACGCTCGTATTATTGTGTATTGTTGTGAATTTTAAAATTTGAATTAATTATAATCTATACATAAATATTATTGCACACATCTGACAATGTGGTATAAAAAAGAAAAATAGCGTGCGTCTATGAACATGCGATAAAAATTCAAAGTTCATATTTCTGACGCTATCATGAAATAAGCGTTAGGTCAGACTGGCCTGTGCGACTTGCATATACAAAGTATTTACACCTATAATGTTCAGTAAATAGTGTGCATTTTTTAATTTTTTTGTACATTTACTCAATCATGGTCTATATTAAGATATTATCGTACATGTTTGCCATTGCGGACTTTATAAAGAAAATTAAGCATTTGTCCACGAACTTTCTGGACAACCCTCGTACATATTACGTAACATGTGAAGCAATCCGCACCAATACCATCACTGAGAAAGGTCAGCCAAGTATCTTAACGGAAAGCACAAGACTATTTACATAGAGCAATCCGCACTAATACCGTCACTGAGAATGGTCAGCCGGGTATCTAACGGAAAGCGTGGATTATTTACATTAGGCGATCCGCCATGATATACCATCACTGAAAAATATCAGCCAGGTATATCCAACGGAAAGCATATGTTGCATGTTCACACCGGTCCTGGTTGAAGTATTCATGGACATCCTTAGGAACTGGATCAAAGACATGCAACAGAGTAGATCATTGCAAAATTATGACTTATATACTGCCTGAATATGCTTCACCCAGTTTTGACCTTAAAGTACTAATTTAAACTTAAATATAACTTAATAAAGAATTGTACTTTGTGACTACAATAGAGTACTTTTAATCAACATTTAATTTGCTTTGCTTGAGCAATAATTATAGATGTTCACTATTTAACTTAATTCCATGTGTGTTGCACAACTAAGAAATTCTTAAATAATAATTATTATTCTTCTACTGCTTAAATATCAAACACTATTAAATGTAAAATACCACCAAAAGCTCACTTTTATTAAGTGAACTATTAGTGTATTTCACTAGTGTGCATATTGTATGCCATCAGTGTGTATAGAGCATTGCTGAGTACCTTACCAATAGTTATATACTAGTTTAACTGTGGCTTTGTGCAAAGTATAAGTATATGGGTCTTAAATTATAACTAATAACATTTACACTGGCAATGATAAATAACAATACCCTTAGTTGTAATAGATATTACTTAAAATGTGAGTGAACTGATAATCATCACTGTGGCCAATTATTACTGACAATAGGTACAAATTAGTTACTATAAATCTATTGTTAAAATGTTACATATGCACTTGATACTAACTATTAGATTGCTGCAACTGGTGATTATATAAAACTTAACAATTACAGCACTATAAAGATCTACAACCTTATATATCATTATATATCTACACTATTTCCCCTCCCTTTTATTTTCAAAATAAGAGAGGCAGTAATAGATAGCTGTTTAAATTATTCATGTAGTAATACTATAACTTATCTAATGTAGATTGTGCATAATTTTACTAGTGTATTAAAGACTTAAAGCAATCAAGTATTATTGTGCAGACAAGTCCATTATTTTCTCTACTAAACATTAATGACTATAGATAGTGCTGCAAGTTATAGTTAGCTTACTAAATATATCTAAGATTGATTATAGTATTAATATTAGAAAGTACTATATGTATTTAAAGTTAGTTAACTAATAAGGTTAGATTGTGGTAAAAAGTACTGTTATTAACACTACAGTCTACTGACTAAGTACTAATTAAATACTAAAAATGATTAGATTACTGATCTTAATTGATATAAAATGTAGATAAACTGTTGACGTTCCCTTCTCTTTTCCTTTTGAAAATATATTCTATCTTTGATTAGCTTTTTATCTAATTTTTAAAACCAACAATGTCATACTAAATAGAAACAACATTTAGTAATAGGTCTATTAAGTAATAGAACTCGTAAGTAAACACTGGGTAAAAGCATTTCAGGGATTTTGTAGCAAATGATCTACATAATTATGGTGAGCCATGGCACTACCCAACATTTCTTTTGAAGTGGCAGCCCAGATGGAATGCCCAGCCCACAGTCCACATACTGGAGTACACAAACAAGGCATGCTCTGCATGTGGGAGGAAGGTCCTTGTTGGCAGCACTTCAAGTGAACTTGGTTGAGCCATCTGTTCTGTCACTTTCAGTGGTGTCATCATACACAGCTATAGGTGGTACAGACAGTATGGGATCAGCATTCAGTACTTCACCAATCTCGTCTTTGTTCTCAAAGTTTTCATCATGGATTGGTGGATCCAATAGCGAAGAGGTTGTTGTTTCCTTCTGGTCTGTAAACTCTTGGTAGGAGGACTCCTGTAAATTGTTGATTGTCTGAGCATTCACAACTATTTCATTGCTATGCTCAGGCAAAGCATCACTCCTACACAGCTGTGTATAGATAGTCAAGTCCGGGATTTGTTGGCACTCAGAATTGGTACAAATATCAGCATCTGGAGTTGTTTGGCAACAAGCAGTTGAATACTCACTACTCAGTGGCCATAGCTCAACAGGTCTGCCTTCAGAAACATCTTTGTCCTCTATGTCTGGTGTTGTTGAAATCCCAGGAACATGGAGACTGGCATGTGATACCATGGTATTCCACTGCATACCAGCAGGTGACTTATCACCACTCGGTATTTGTGGAAAACCTGTTGGACACTTTCTGGAAACAGTGGACATCTGCTGCTGATGGTGTGGTATTACAGGCAGACCAGATGTACAGCTGCTGGCATCTCCAGGACTCATCAGTGATGAACCATCTCTTTGTCCCTGGTCCTGATTGTTGCCTGGAATTTCATTAGGGGACATAGTAGAACTTTGTACAGCTCCCCCATCTTGTGACTGGATAATTGGTGGTGGCATTGGTGGCCCTCCATACATGCCTGGTTGAGGGTATGCCTGTTGAGGTATCATGTATCCAGTTGGGAACATCCCAAGATGTGGGCCATATGCATATGGAATGCTTGGACATGGCTGTGGTGGTCCAAAGAATGACTGTGGGTATGGTCCACCATATCCAGGAAATAGTACAGGGTAGTTCCCAGGGACTGGTGTACAAGGATAGGGATACCCAAATTGCTCTTGGTTGAATGATGGCAGGTATGGTCCACCATAGTATCCAGGAGGTGCTGCACCAGGTGTAAAAGCTGGATTCATCTTGTTTTCAGTAGTTCAAAGTTACGGAAATAATCACGCCGTTTGACACTACTGAAACATTCAGTCACAGAATGTGTGTTTAGTTATTGACGTTGCAGTATTTTCATGCTGCGGTAAAAGAAACCGCCGGTGAAAATATTACAACACATTAAAGTGACTGATGTACAACAAGATATGTGTAGTCACCGTGATTTTAATGAAACGTTACTTTAACACAATAAATAATTGTATTTTAAGCCGGTTTAATTCATCAGTATGGTCCGGGTAATTTTAGATTATGACTTCAACCTTTTCTTTCTATCCTCTTTTTTTTCTATCTTCTCTTTATCTTTGATTACTGTTTAACGATGTTATTATCTTTATCTGTATTTCTGTTTCTTGATGTATTGGTCTAAAATAGTAATGCTGTTAATCTACACCCTACATGTAACTATTTACTTAATTCGATAATTAACTACTTGCTTAAATTACCGCACTGACTCTTACAACGTTAATGTTAACGCCCGATGACAGACGACGGTAGAAACAAGCATTGCTCTTACGAAATATGGTAGATAACCTAATTAATCAATTGTATAATCAAATGAGGATGTTCTATGAGTTGACTATATTTGCAAAATAAATTTACTTATATTACCGAGCTTAAAAGATGTAAAAACGTACAACGCAAACCAGTCTACAGCTACGTACTAAAGCGTGAAGCACGTGTGCTTCGATCTATATAGCTAAAGTGTAATACAGGTAAACGGGTTTGCGTGAACCAGCTCTGTGAAACTACACAAGTACAAATAATATACAATATGAAAAAAAAAAACAATATCTCTCTCTACTTTCCCCCAAAATATTTTTTTTCAGGGAAACTGAGAGAAAAAACAAAGCATGAAAATTCACAATTCAAATAAAATAACGAGTCGAGAAGAAAACGCTCCTCGAAAATTGTCAACACGGGTGACAAAAACTTTTCAATAGAAAAAAAAAATAAATTTAAGGAGAAAATTTGTCTCGTGCAAAAAATATTTAAAATAGACAAACAATTTACAAGGTCTATCGTTACGGCACGAATGACCAAAATTGATTGAGTCGAGATAAAGTGGTAATTCGCACAAGACAATTATAAATGTTCAAAATGTTCTTACCAACGTCTACAAAAACGCTTGTACGATAAATATAATTCTAAATACTATTGAAAAATGAAAATACAAACATAATTGGACCGTGATATCACCACGTGTTCAATATAAAATACTACTCACGAGTGAAAAAATAACATGGCAAATTAGTCAAATTGTTGGAACTTTGTAACTAACGTTAAATATAATGCCTGTTTACAACAGTTTCCTGAATTCCAAAGTGACTAAATGCGAATATTAGAAAATATTTCAACCCGTGTTTCTATTCACGAGTGGAAACTCACACGCGAATTTTTACAAATAAAATATACAATTTTCCCCGCACCGAATTACCGGCGACGCCAATGTAGTAAAATTATGGGGTTTTACTAATAATGTCGCCTACCTTAGTATAAGGTGACGACGGAACACCCAGGTTTACATGTTGGGTAAACACGGGTACATACAACACATATAACAGAAACAGGTAACAACGTGGTGAAAGGTATGACTGGCAGGACTCGATTGACGAGGGAAGCTTGCCGGCACGGGTGTGTGGCTATGAGGTCAGGGTGAAAGGTCATAGGAAATATATTTAAATATATGAAAATATTTCAACCCGTGTTTCTATTCACGAGTGGAAACTCACACGTGAATTTTTACAAATAAAATATACAATTTCCCCTGCACCGAATTAATGTAGTAAAATTATGGGGTTTTACTAATAATGTCGCCTACCTTTGTTTAAGGTGACGACGAAGCACACGGGTCTACATATTGGGTAAACACAGGAACATACAACATACAAAACAAGTAACAAACGTAGTGAATAGGTAGACTGGCAGGACTCGACTGACGAGGGAAGCGTGCCGGCACGAGTGTGTGGCTATGAGGTCAGGGTGAAAGGTCATAGGAGATATATTTACATATGCATTTTCACTACATTGTATATGAAAGCTGTGTGTATAGATTTTTATGACTTTATTATGAAATGAATAACATGAAGAGTAATGAAATTTTTATAATATAATTTCAGGAACATTGTCAACTTATTTCTATATGGAATAAAGAACCTTGATCACAATCACCATGTTACTTTTGGCGTCGCGGTAGGATCCATGCGCCTAGGATATTCCTGCAGGATTCCAGGACCCAGTAAGATAGAGTACAAGTTGACAATGTGCATTGTGTTCGTTGCAGTATTCTATGACCAGTTCTATATTTAGTCTATTCACCACAATGGAACAGGAAATCAAGGATTTACAGGAACAAATCAAGAAGTTAGAAGCCAAAGGCTCCAAATCTCCTGTCGTTTACCTGAAATCCGAAAGAAAATTTCCTAAGTTTGGAGGTCGACCGGTTAAGGATGGAGACCCGGATGTTTACGATTGGATATCGGACATGAGAGATAATATACAGTCCGCACAGTCCAAAGACGATTTCGTAGATTTCATTATGGACCATCTAAATTGATCTGCAAAATCAGAAGTGAAACTTTGTCCTCACACAGAGAGAAAAACAGGAAAGCAAATTCTAGACATTTTGGAGGCTGTGTTTGAAATTAAAGAAACCACTACCCAACTTCTCCAGAAATTTTATCAACGAGACCAAAGACAGGATGAAACATTAGAAAAATATTCTCTCGTATTAACTGAGATGGCACAGAAAATCAACAAGAAAGATAAGAAAGAGCAGGTGAATGACATTAAACTTACCGAGAGATTTATTGATGTCATTAGATATCAAAATAACCGACAAGAACTGAGAAAGGTTGTGTTAGATTCTGGCAATATACCATTTTTTTGAATAGTCCATCTGAGAAAGGATCAAGCACTACTTCGCGTCCCACATCTGTAAACCCAAACTGGAAACCTTCTCAGTGAGGAGTCGAACTGTGAAGGAGGAGGATAAAGACTCATCTGAAACTTTACATCAGAAAATCAATCGTGCATCTGCAAAGTGTCTGGAAACTTGTATAGAACTAAATAGTGTTAAAGTTAGATGTTTATTAGACACTGGCGCGCAAGTTTCTACAGTATCGGATCATTTTTATAAGAAATACTTGTCTTCATCTAAACTCAGTGATACTTCCAAAATTTTAAAATTATCCACAGCCAATAAATTAAATATTTCATATCTTGGATATATTGAAGTTACTTTGAAAATACAGGACACTGTGTATACAAATGTAGGAATAATTGTGGAGTGTGTGACTAGCAGTAGTGACCCAGTTCAAGTTGTTCTAGGATGCAACGTTCTCCAAAGTGTTAGAAGACATTTACATGGAAACCCTCAACAACAGATGAAACAGTTTGGAATGATGTAATATCTATTTTAGACTTAGATGAGGAGACCAAACAGATTGGATTTGTGAAATTAGCAGCACATGAACCAGTGAAAATTCAAGCAAATTCGATGAAAGTGGTACTTGGTTCAACGAGAAAAAGCAAGTCATCTGTACCTCATACCGCAGTAGTCCAAGCAATATCAAGTGAAAATGGCTCTCTGCCTAAGAATATATTACTGGTGGACACATTCATTGAAATGAAGGATGGGACAATACCAGTGAAATTGATGCACATTGGACATGAGGATGTGTGGTTGACACCCAAGACTACATTAGGTGTTGTACACAGTGCAAAGTTACTTCAGTCATCAGAAGATGAATATAAAGTCAGTTATACTAAATACTGAACTTGTGATAAGACGCATTGCTAAACAGAGTGGACATGATCAGAATGTTAAGACTGAAAATCAAACTACAGACTCTTCATCATTTCCAGTAAAATTTCCACTAAAATTGGATGTGACTGATGTAGAATTTTCAGAGGAGCAACACAGAAGATGGCAAAGTTTACTACAGAAACATAGAGATGTATTCGCATATAATGATGATGACCTTGGTTATCACTCATACTATAAACCTAACAGATGATGTACCAGTAAAAATTCCGCATCGTCGAATTCCACCAAAACAGATTGAAGAGGTTAGACAACATATTCAGAAATTACTTAATCAAGGCATTATTAGGAAAAGTCACAGTCCATATGCAGCTCCTATAGCTATAGTGAATGTGAGAAAGAAGGATGGAAGTTTACGCTTATGTGTGGACTATCATGCTCTGAACTCTAAAACTATAAAAGACTCTTATCCTCTACCTCGGATTGAGGAGACCCTAGACTTACTAAATGGAGCCAAATATTTTAGCACAATTGATCTTGCTCAAGAATACCATCAAGTTGCTGTCGACGAAAAGGACATACATAAAACAGCATTCCGTGTTGGATCTGTACGAATTTCTACGCATGCCGTTCGGACTATGTAATAGTCCTGCAACTTTTCAACGGCTAATGGAGGTTTGTTTACATGAAGAAAATTTTGACATTCTAGTGTTATATCTGGATGACATTTTAGTCTTTCTAAGAACATTGATGATCACATGGACAGACTAGATGTCAACTTCTCAAAACTCAAGTTGCATGGACTGAAGATAAAGCCGTCCAAATGTCATTTTTTCAGGAAGCAAGTCTGTTATTTAGGACATATTGTGTCAGAACAAGGTGTGTCTACCGACCCTGCAAAGACAGAAGTGATATCCTCGTGGCCCAAACCAACAACAGAGCGTCAATTACGTTCATTTCTTGGGATAGCAGGATATCACCGTCGTTTTGTTAAGGGATTTGCGGAAATCGCTGCACCATTACATGCTCTTTTTGTTCAAATCAAAGAAAACTAAAACAAACATGAAAACAGAACAATTTGTGACATTAAGGAATGATGATTGTAACCGAGCTATCAAAGAATTAAAAACCAAACTGACGTCCTCTCCAGTGCTCGGATACCCAGATTTCTCGAGGAAATTTGTGTTAGAAGTTGATGCAAGTCTACATGGTTTAGGTGCCGTTTTGTCACAAGAATGCGGCAATAAGCATGTTGTCATTGCATATGCATCACGAACTTCGAGACCCACTGAGAAAAATTTGGACAACTGTAGCTCGATGAAACTTGAACTATTAGCATAAAAGTGGTCTGTAACGGAAAAGTTCCGGGATTATTTGTTAGGATCCAAATTTATCGTATATACAGATAATAATCCTTTAAGCTATTTTCAGACAGCGAAACTTGGAGCAACAGAAATGAGGTGGGCCAGTCAACTAGCACAATTTGATTTTTCCATCAGATACAGATCTGGAAAAGTGAATAAGAATGCTGATGCACTTAGTAGAAGACCTTGTTTGGTGGATGAAGATTCTGAAACCATTATTCAGTCAGTGACAAAAAGTACTGTGATTTGTGAACTGTTTGACAATAATATGCAATCTGTAAAAGCCCGTTCAGTAAATATTGAACCATTCGAAGCATCAACAGTGTTACCAGGATTTATTCCTGCAGATATGGCACCCTTACAAGAGTATGGCCCTGTTTTAAGCCGTGTTTTATATTGGTTGAAGAGGCCAGACCAGTTAACCAAAAGTGTTATTCGTAAGGAGAAGAATGATCTGAGAAAACTTCTAAACCAAAAGAACAAATTATGCATGGAAAATTCAGTTTTATTTAAGAGATGTATTAATGAAACTGGTGAAATCAAACAATTAAATTCTGCTGCCGAAATTCTGAAAGACAAAGTGTTGGAAAGTGGGCATGACCACACAGGATATCAAGGTGTGGAAAGAACATTGGCATTACTACGGAAAAGGTGTTTTTGGAAATAAATGGCTCAGGATGTGCAGAAGTGGTGTAAGAACTGTGAATGTTGCATGATTGCAAAAGCACCGATGCCAAGTGTTAAGTCGCCAATGGGAAATCTCACTGCATCTCGTCCCATGGAGATACTGGCAATTGACTACACTATACTCGAAAAGTCAACAGATGGCCAGGAAAACGTGTTGGTGATGACAGATATATTCTCAAAATTCACCCAGGCAGTACCAACAAGGAACCAGAAAGCCGTGACAGTAGCTAAAACGATTGTGAAGGAATGGTTCGTGCGATATGGGATACCTTGTCGTATACACAGTGACCAGGGACGGAATTTCGAAAGTCAAATAATACAAGAGCTGTGTAAGATTTACAGTGTAGAGAAATCAAGAACTACCCCCTATCACGCCGAAAGTAATGGACAGTGCGAACGATTTAACCGGACCATGCATGATCGACTACGCACTCTCACTCCTGAACAGAAGAAGAGATGGACGGAATATCTGCCAGAATTAGTATATGTTTACAACTCTACTGTGCATTCGTCAACTGGATATTCTTCTTACTTTCTATTGTTTGGCCGTGAACCGACATTGCAAATTGATTTATTCTTGGAACTCAATCAGCGACAGATTCTCGCGTGTCCTCAATAGATGAATGGATTAATAAGCATAAGAAAAGACTTGGTGAAGCTTTACATTCAGCAGCCACAAATTTGGACAAAAATCCTCAAAGAAGGAGAGAGATTCAGAACAGGAATACTAAAGAGGCACCGATCAAAATTGGCACAAGAGTATTATTGCGGAATCGCATATTAGGACGAAATAAAATTCAGGATAAGTGGTCATCCGTGCCCTACAAGGTGATTGCAAGACCAGGGGAAAACGTATATACTATTCAGCTTGCAGACGGAACTGGACCAACGAGAAACGTGACAAGGACAGAGATTTTAGATACAGGTGATGAAGTAAAAGACAAGTCAGATAGTGATGTAGATGATGTGATTGTTGACCAGCCTATGGACATCACAACACAACTAGAAACCTCTCCAATAGGAGAACTGTTTCGATGTGATACTTCTAGTGGACCGAGTGAAGAGGATGGTGGAGATGAAATGAAACAAACTGTACCCCGACGTTCAGCGCGTTCAACTGCAGGGAAAAATTCCAATCCATTTCATTTACTTAAAAGTGCCCTTGTATCGCGTAAGGAAGTGTGTGTTTCTCAAGCGGATGGGGAAAACTTTAGTGAACACAGTGATGCCATAGCCAATCTGGGTGCGTCTTTAAGAATGTCTTTGAGTGCAACGTTAAGTCAATCATGGGCAAATGTACATGTACAGAAATAGTTGTTTTTAATATTGTAATGAAAACTTGAATTTATTGATGTATATTGTACAGAGAGACTTTTTAATTTTTTTTTTTTTTTTTTTTTTTTTTTTTTTTTTTTTTTTTGAGTACTCGATATGTGAATCACTTTCAATATTTTTTTTTTTTACATTGCTGAGGACAGCAATGTCAAAGGGGGGGGGGATATGTAAGAGGGAGAAAATTTATATTTAAAATTTTAGTATTTGTTAATATTAAAAAAAATAAGTATTGGGTTTTTCGGGATTTGAACCTGGGGCCTTTTCCTCCGGGCCTAGTTGTGTAACCACTGGACCAGCGTGGTTTGTTTACATTGTACTGTTTTACATAACACTGGAATTAGCATGGGATTTAAATTTCTAGTATTTACTGAAAAGATTTATTTTTTTTATTTATTGTCATTATTTTCAGTTCTTATTAAAAGTATTGTTATATTATGAAAAGCTCTGAAATAATTGTAATTTTTTTTTTTTTTTTGTGATGTCACATGATTTATATCTTGTTGCATGCTGCTCATTGCTTGTGCTTTCCTAGCCAAAGTTGGCAGCAAGTTATCAAGAATGAATGTAAGTAGAATTTGTGAAAATTTGTAATTCATAATTGCAACTAGCTTTATGTATTAAACAAATAAGTATGCAAATGTTATAAGCATGCATATAAAAGTATTTTGAACTTAATTTAAAGATATTTCTAATTGGTAAACAGTCTCTCCATTGAAGTCTAAAAGTGTTCATTATTTATATGTTGAGAATACAGTACTCATGAGGTTAAAATAACCATACAAGTTTTTCAATATGTAGATATCTATATTTGTGTGTTTTTATTTTTGAATAGATTCATTAATGAGCCAGATAGGGTAATATGCTGTAAAGTGTAAACGTCACATATGCCCCTTGCTTAGGGTATGTGTTGGTTTATTGTATATGAAAGCTGTATGTATAGATTTTTATGACTTTATTATGAAATGAATAACATAAAGAGTAATGCAATTTTTATAATATAATTTCAGGAACATTGTCAACTTATTTCTATATGGAATAAAGAACCCTGAACAGAATCACCGTGTTATATTTGTTAGAATTGTAAATTTAACAATACAAACCAATATTTTACATATACCTGTAGTAGTTCAATTTTTTAGATTGTTTGTCAATTATGAAACTTATTGGACAACTTATTTTTCAACTTATCGGTTAGTATAAGGTAATCCAAAAGGCAAAAGAAAATTGATACATGTCGCAATCAAAAGCAATTTTTGATTTCATATTAAATAAATGCCACGATAAAACGTCCCAACTCCATGAAGTTCATGGAATTCTTAATACATTTCTTAACTTTTAGGTTTACGATTCACATTAATTCCCTACATCAGAATTTGAAAGGAATATTTCCGTGTTAATATGAAAAACACCTTATCCAGAGGCACATTACGAAAAGGTTTTATATTAATCTGCACTTAGCTTCCTTTTTTTTTTTTTTTTTTTTTTTTTTTTTTTTGATGGTCAATTTAATGTCAAATCATCTTGATAATTTTTATTCAAAGAATTATAGTATCTTTTCATCATTGCAACTTATTCATGGCTTTATCTATTTTTTCATCAGATTTTTCCAAAAATACGTTTATTTTTAGCCTGAAAGTCTTCATACATGTATAAGTCTTCGTCTCCATACTCATAATATAACTTGGAATAGTGTCAGTATTTGAACCACGAATCATTATTGAGTAAAGAATGCTTTCATTATCAGAGAAAGTCATGTTCTTAAGTCTTAACAGTGAAAGTAGCTGAACATGAAATTGATGAACCTCAATTTTTTCCCTAAAATCTATCTTAAACTGTCCAGTAAGTGAACAAAAGATGTTTGAAAATAGCTTCTTTTAGATGAGTAAATTTCGAAGACAATTGCTAAGACCATTCCTAAGAAACATCAACATTGTACACAAGTTAACCTGATACTATCCAATCTTAACCCACTGGGTCTCCATCAATACTTTTTCTCACAGAATGCACTGTTTTTGACTTGTATCCTTTATACAATCATGTGATCAAATCCGAAATTTCTCAAAATATTATTCCATTGAAACCTGATTTATTTTATGGCATGTCCAACACTCGGTTTCTGCTTTCAAATGCTACCAACAGAAGGTCGTTGTATTTATATCAAATAACACAAATAAGATATAAAAAAAAAGATTGGTGAAGTTTATTCAATGCAATATATGAAAAGAGTTAAGAGGTAAATCTGGCGCAAAATGCATCGGTTTGATGCATATTCCTCCATCAATCACATCCGAGGTTTGCACTGAGCCAAGCAAAGTCAGCCAGGGATTACCGATTGATTATAATTCTTAATTTCTTTAGTGTATCAAAAATACAATACACATGACCTGTCTTTTCTCCAGTTTTTCAGAGGGCAGTTTTTTTTTTTCTTTTACATTGCTGTACAAAGTTGGAAAATTGATATCACGCGAATGTAAGCTCATCTTGAAAGGTATATGTTGAGTTGAGGCAAGAATATTTCAAAATTGAATGATACAGCTTAAATTTTATTTAATTCTAATTAACGGGATCCCTGAAAAATTATACAGCCAACAACTTGCTTAGTAATGCATTGCATATAACGAAGGTTAAGTAAATGAAGCATAAAAATTATAATTTTATAGATACCTGTTAATTAAACTATTGCATGCTCTGGCATGCAATTTTAATGTTTACTGGATATCACTCAAGTGGACGGAGAAGCACATTCTACGTAACACTTTCTTTTCCTAGGAAAATTAAAATTTCTCCATCAACTATATTAATCTTCTTCAAACTTTAGCTTTTCTAATCATAGAACGTATTATGTAGTAATCATTCTGTTTGTCTGAGTAACAAATTGATGTTGTCATTTATTACAGAAGGACTTGCTATCTTAATCAAGGCAGTATATTTTTTAACAGTTATGAGACTTAATGTGACCTGAAAATACGAGTGCCGTTCAAATTTTACGCGGACTTGTACAGAAAAAATAATTGACGACATAACCAAGTCATACATAATATAAAAGAATCGATCTTTACTTATATGTACATTAAAATTTCATATCAAAATATCGTAAATTAAATATCATTTTATGTAATTGACATGATACATCATAAAGTCACGGTCCAGGAAAATCTTCGACGTCACGGGCATTATAAAAATGTGAGCTTTAATTTTTCTCAACGTTCTCCCTTAGTGGTTGATACTGTACATTTGGGTTACCTTATTCACTCAGCATACTATTTCTTGTCCAGCTTAAACTCTAAAACCAGTATTGTATCTTCTAGGTAATTTGCTGATATTTTAAATATTCTTAAAAATGTTTTTTTTTTTTTTTTTTTTTTTTTTTTTTTTTTTTTTTTTTTTTTTTGATTTTTAAAAAAAAATAGTATTTACAGCTTATCTCCACCTTAATGAAGTCAATGTATTCTTTTGATCATTCAAGTTATATATTTCCTTACAATTGTTCAAAAAACAAAAATACTTAAAACTGTTACACTGAGTATATCTAAAGGAGATGGGTGAAGAAGGCGTGCAGAATGCCTATAGCTTCAAATATGTAAAAAAAATATATATTCAATTTGTGAATTTAGTATTTAGATAAAGTTATCATTATTGAAATTTATGAAATTATGATAAACAAAACTTTTTTGAGGAAAATTTTCTCTGCAAAAATTATTCTGTTATCAAAAAAATATGTGGTATTCGTGGGGTTCGAACCCTAGCAATAAAAATCCTGAGTATCATTTTCCTATGAGATTAACGCGCTAACAACTAGCTAGGCTACACAGCTCCTGATGAATAGTGGCATTTAAATCATGTTTGTAATATGACCCTTGACTAAATTGACTTTAAGTACTCGGAAAGATGCGAATGTTGTGTCATAAAAGTGTATTTTTAAGGTATAGTAGGTCTTTGCTCCATCTTTTTGTTAACCAAAAAATATATATCATTTTACAGAAACTTTGAGGATAAACTTTCAAAAAAATGAAGCGAAGACCCACTCATATCGAAGAAGTGTGTTATGGTATGAGAAAATGATCCTTTTTGCCCTCTTTAGTGTGTGTATGCTATTTCATAAGCAAACAATTTCTATCTTTGGAAATTTTTTGCAAATTGTGGAGATTTTGCATAAAGTATACTTTAATATAAAATGAAATATCAAAGAAAATTTTGTTATAATTGAGATTTAATTTTTCACCTTCATGTTTGTCGCACTATAGGCACTTCGCTCGCCTTGTTCGCCCATCTTCTTTTAAAGCTTATAAAAACTTGTGTCATTAATTAAGTCGCCTTGTACAGTATGTGAACAGAAGTACATGTAATTCAATGCATGCTTATAAATTTCTGACACTGGGTGTATCGTCCTTAATCACTTTGATATATCGACGATGTACTTTCAATTAACAATAGTTACTTCAATTCCATCGATATATCCCAGTGAGCTTGAAATTAAAAAAAATGCCTCAGAAACTGACACATCTGTTTCATATTGGGATATTTTATTAGAAAAAGACGTTAATGGTAACCTAACAACAAAACTTTATGATAAACGTGATGACTTCAACTTATTAATCTTCAAATTCCCTTACTTATGAAGCAATATACCCTTATCACCTGCAATATGGGGTTTATGTCTCTCAGTTGATTAGATACGCAAGAATATTCTCTACGTATGAACAATTTCTAAAACAAGGCAAGCTATTGAAAAAAAGTTGATATCAACCGTCTCATTTAAAGTCATCATTTCGCAAGTTTTATGGTCGATACAATGACCATGTCAGCAAATACAAGCTATGTTACAACGCGGAATAATGTTTTTCAAACTAATTGTTAGGTATTCATTTACAAACTGCATTGTCTGCGGATTTTTCCGTTTTTCCCAATCATGACAAGGAGTACAAGGCGGAGGTGCCCGGTCGGCAGGGGATGCTCACTTCTCCATGGCACCTGATCCCACCACTGATGTTTTTGGAGGTCTGTTTGCTCTGCTCCCGATTTGTATTGTTTGAATGGGCTTTGAGCTTGAATACTGTTTGATATCGCCTTATTTCCTAAAAATAGACAAAATGATAATTATTGAACTTTCAGAAAAGTATATTGCTGAAACTTAAGATCTTATTTAAAATATGAATCAGTTTTTTTTTTTTACTCAACTAATATTGACAAGTTACACATGTCATAAATTCAAGGGTAAAGGGGAAAATATCTTTTGGAGAACGTAATGAAAGATTTTCCTCTTTTCACTCTTATAATATGCTTCCAACATGTCCAAGAAAGAAGAGGGAAAGGAATATGAGTTCCTCTACCAAAAACACTCCTTTGCAAGCATCAAAGAAACAGGAACCCTGTGTAAGATTTTAAAACTTTTAGATTATTGTATTACATGATTATTGATCACAAGGAACATTTTGAATATATTTAACAAAACAATTATGAAGTTATTTGTGATACTAATACATAAAAACAAAGAAAATAATTCAAAATTTCTGCTTTTGTTGAAAGTCTCTTGGAAATAAAAGAAAAACATGGAATTAAGAGGAAAATTTTACTTCATAAAGCTGGTGTCGTCCGCATTGTGCAGTGGTTAGAGCATCTGCTCTAGAATCACAGAGTAAGGAACTGATCCTTACGTCGCGGGTTCGAATCCACTGCAGGATTTGGAGACTGGTTCTTCAGATGAGACTGTATAAACCGAGGTACCATATTGCAGAAGGTGTTGCCATAAAAAAAAAGATCCCTCACTGCTCAAGGGCCCTGCATGAGTGCTGAGTATAGGTATAAATTTGCAGCTCTCCATCAGCAAGTGGTGGCATCTCCATATGAGTGAAAAATTCTCAAGAGGGACATTAAACAACAAACAAACTGGTGGAATTCCTAGTGAGAGTCTAATTTATTTTGGGACAATTGTGCTAAATATATATGTAATAAACATTGTGGAGGACTGGTAAAATTCTTTGTTATTTGAAATGAAGGTTGTCATTTGAAATTTTAATTCCTTATAAGGGTTATATTTTCTTTATAAGATAAGGTTTACTCTCAAACAAAATCTGAACTAGAAATGGTCTACAGCAGCCTACTCTCTGTTAGGAATCTTGAAATATAAAGGACATAATTTTTCACAGTAGTGGATGAACAGGAGAAGGTATATGGTTTGAACAATAGTGCCATGTCTCTTGAGATACAAGTTATGTATACTGCTGCATTTCAGTGATATGGTGATGTTGTCACCTGTTTGCTTCAAAGTAATTTTGGGACAGTGAAGGTGTCAAAAGTCAATATGATTAGTTGAAACTAAGTCTACGGAAGAGTTGGTCAGGAAATACATAGCCTAGTTGAATAGTAAAATTTAATGATAAACCATTTTAGACATACATTGTATTACATACCTGTGTGTTGTATTTAATTACAATATTTATCTGTTCTTATGATTAATGGTCTGTAGGTTTGTATAAAAATCAATTTTCTTAAAGGAAATTGATTGAAGACCATTCAAATATAGTTTTAAGATTTAGGTACATCTATTTGATACTAATTGTTCATGACTGATATATCAATTATTTTTCACTAAACATATTAACACAGTATGACAATCTTAAATTCTTTCAAGGATTTAATTTAAAAGTATCACATTTTTAAAAAAAAAAAAAATAATAATTTTGTATTTATCATATCAGGTATATGACCATCTTCAGGTTCTTGGAGGTACTTCATATGCAAGTGCTCTGTCTTTCATGTAAGATATAGGGAACATAGATGTTGTCAAAGGGGTCCAAATTAAAACAACAGTACTTTCAGAATTTTTGGCAATAATTATAATATGAAAGTAGAAGTGATACCATATACTTGTACTTCTGACCTGAATTTATATGTTGTAAATATTTTTTCATTGTCCTCATGCACCATGTTTTATTTTAGATGGTTTTGAGTGAATAAATGAACTTGAACTTGGGACTTCTTGTTTAATATAGCATTTAGAGGTGAAAATTGATTTCATATCACAAACACAATCAGAGAAAAGTGGAGGGAACTCAACAATTAGGGATTTGTCATATCTTGTAGTAAGGATTGTCACCATGTCTTTGGCTTTTATACAGTCTTGGGTTTCAGAAAAAAAAACTTGATCAAATTGTTTTTTTAAACATTAACAGAGCTAACAGATGGACCAGGTATTGATTTATTCTTTATACTGTTTGTAAACAAAACAATTAATGTACACATATCACAATAAATTAATTAATTAATTAGTAGGAAAAGCACAACTGCATGAAAAAATGCGGGAAAACATACATCTTGGTCCATCGATGAAAGTATCATACTATCTCATGAAGGACATAAAGCTGATCCACATTTATTTGAAATGAATCAGTCCATACAACCCTTTTTATCACATGAGATGGCTGACTGTAAACATAAATCAGAAATGGTATTATCTATTACATGCACTGTGTGACATAGCTTACATGTACAAGACCTCATTTCTTAAACACATTGGAATTAAATAGAAATATTATTAGTAAAATATTTTAGGGATTAAATAATGAAAAAATTATAAGCTGTAACCAAGCTCAACGACAAAATAACGCAGTGAACATTGTAAAATACCCTTATTTCCCGTGCAATAACGAACGAATAGAGGACTAGGAAATTCGAACAAAACAATGTGTGTTAATTTGTAATCCATGGTGGTCTACAATTACAAATGTTAATTTTTTGAAAGTATATAACCTTAGCTGTCTCATGGGTGTGATGGTTAAGCTAAGCCACCCTCCAATTAGAAGCTACAGACCGATTTATAAGTTGGGGTATTCGTAAACAATAAAAAAAATTCTCATAAAAATCTATAAAAAGAAGAATACCCATACTTAATGTATATTCGATGAAGCGCAATAATCCTATAATCCTTTCTCACACTAAAATTGTACTTGTTTTGTCGTGTAAATGGTCAAAATTGACGAATACCTTCCACCACTGGAAAACGTACCTTTTTCATGACATGGAGGTCGCCATTTTTAAATGGCGTCGGCTTTTACCTGACCCCAAAACGAAGTGAAAACGGAGTGGCGGGGGCGGAAACCAGACTACCAAGAGTTATTTCCCACATAATTAACTGCTAAGCTTCAGTTAAAGAAAAATAACAACAAATTAACCAAATGTTTACTTTTCAATGGTATCTTCAAAAATTTTCAGATATGATATTTTAAACAACAACAAGAATGACTTTATCCTTTGAAAATAGAGAGAAAACATGAATATAGTGATGCCATGAGTTGCAGAACATGCATGTTAGTTAAAATTGAAGTTATTTGTAAATGTCAAGAATATGAGCCTTTCACAACTTCCATAAACAAATGACAATCTGATGGATGAGATTTTAATTTTTCTTATGTACCTATGTCAGGAATCATAAATCAAAGTTGTCTGTTTTAAATGCATGGAAAAAGTTGTGATTGGACAACTGTATGAAATTATAACTGAATAAGAGTTCAACAAGAACATATTTTGAAATCAAAAAGAAAAAAGCCCATGGGAACAAGTGTTCATTTGCTACACAGTTAAAGTTTCGGAAATACGATTTTATGTGAGCGACAGTTACTGATATAGGAATTGTACATTTTTTTTCTTGGATATATAATTGTCCAAAAATTTTCAGTCATCATGATAAAAAAATTAGTTGTGCTAAAGCCGTTGTGTCTCAAATGAACATTTTTCTCTGGAGAAATTTGTTTCAGATTTCAAGACTGTAAAAGAGTCAGTATGGCAGATACATAACTGCAAGGGCTCAAATAATCTCCATGTTTAATGTGACTTGACCCAAGGGCACTGACTTTGAAATCAGACAATATTACAGTTGAACTTGGTTATTTCGAATATTGATATCTTAAATACTATGGATATGTTGAAGTACTTTGGCAGTCCAAATCATCTTCTTTTATGTTTTTACCCTGGTTATTCGAATAATTGAATATCTTTACCTTAATCTTGGTTCAGTCTAGCTCTTAATAATGAGGTTTGACTGTATACGAAAGGCATAAAGAAAACTGTTCTTGATAGTGTAAAAGGGGAAGGGGGAGAGAGCAATTATCTGAAAATCTGTTATCTGAGAAGCTAAAATCATTTTTCCTTACATAACCCAAAAGCTTAGGCAAGCAAGCTATTCTGATCAAAGATTATTCATGTAAAACTCTGTTCAGATGACAACACTTGTCATCCCCCCTTACCACTGAGAGACAATAAAGGTCCATAAGCCACAATGATTAACATTTGCTCAGCTGCTGCTGATTTTTATGAACTATTCCCTCTTTCTTCACATGAAAATTTGAACCCCCTAGTGGGGAGGGGTGGGGGTCTTGACCTATGAAGACCTCAATCAACACATGGGAATACTTGAGGTCTGGTACATTTAAAAGGTTATTGAAACTTTACTCCAGGCCATCATTTAGTCTCAGTTTCTTATTGTGAGCCACTTCTTCTCTACAACTGGGACTTGCATGATTAATATTTTTACATTTCTTATTATACTTATACTTTGTAAAATGCAATCAACTGTAAAAAATACTGTACAAGTTTCAGTGGTTTTAATTCATTTGTAATTTTGATATTGAAACATTGTTCATTCAAGCATAAATGTTAGGGATGGCAATTTGTAATCGGTTAACCGGTTACTCGGTTGGAACGATGGTAATCGGTTAGAAAATCTGTAATCGGTTAGTCGGGAAAAAAAAATTAAAATAGATGTTAATGTCCTTAAAACACGATTTACAATGTTAAAATCCCTGAATATTGATAAGTTATAACGTTTCCAAATTTAATTCGGCTGATTAGGAGGTAAATAATTTAATTAAGACGCTCATGACTGAATTTGTTGGGGGTAATTGGTCACTTTGCGAACTGTTAATTGCTGTTTAAATACCATGTCGTTACCCAGCCTGTCTTATTAATTATGATATTGATTAAATCTTTTTTGAGTTTTGTTAAATGATTGCAATGTGTATCTTACCCCGTCTATCCTTCGCAGTTATCTATCAAATTATATTTTCAAACAAACATTGTAAATTATTTCAGACCCAGTTTCTGCTTATGGTGACAATGCACAATGACCTTGCGTTGTAACAATATCAATTTCTGTGATCTAAGAGATGTTTCATGGTTTCTTATTTTTTCTTGCCGTTCGAAATTGAAATAAAATATAATTAGGGATGTCAATTTTGTCAATAATTCATATTCGAATATTCAATGAAAGTATTCGAATATATTCAAATATTCGATAAAGTAAATAAAATTTGGTTTATTTCAAATGTACATCATTATACTTTCATGGCAGGTTTTGCGTCGGTATTTGGAAGTAAAATTGAATATAGTCTTTTGTAGGTGTACAATAAGGAATTCTACATTTGATATTTGTCAATGTTTAGATTAAATAATTGATTTAAGTGTATACAACCGAAATATAAATTTAACAAATGATATCTATACGAGTTCAAACTGACGAACCAGTCGTTTAACCAGGGGCAAAATTGACGTTTACTCTTCAGATTTAAAAGCACGTAATAATTATAGTTATCTGCTTAATAAAAGATATAATATAATCTTTGATACAATGTTTTGACAATATAAACAAACACTTCAATAGACAATTTTTGTAGGTCATTAATTTCCCGATAATGATTTTAAAATTTTAAAATTGATATTTAACCCGAGATAAACAAGTAATTGTGCATTATTCTGAAATTGAGCCCTTTACAATATTACAGGCTGATTCTATCAAAGATGTAATTCAATGATCAATAACATTTATTTTCATAAGTACATCCTGCACGTCTCTTAAACATTCAAGAAAGGTTTCATTTAGTTGTCTTCGATTCTAGATCCGATCATATTAAATTACTGAAAGTACTTTTTGTATCATACATTAATGATTCTTGTTTATTTCTTTTATACCTTACTCAAAATGAAATAATTTGGAAGATCTATAAGCTAAGAAAGTAGCAAAAGGAATCAGGGGATCGCTAGTATTTAAAAAACGGGGATAATTCCAGCACTGTTCTAATTAAAAATTTTTACCTTTTTTGTGAAATCTGAAAAACACCGAATATTCGAATCTCAAATTCATATTCGAATATTAACTCATCGAATGAATATTCGAATGTTCGAATGTTCGTTGACATCCCTAAATATAATACTGTACATATCGTACCAATCAAGCATTAACGCCTTTTTCAGTTTTCTTGTGTATATAACTATAGTTTACTTGAACAAATAAAATATAAGGAAAATGTGTATTTTGATACGATTAACCGATTAATCGGTCGGAACGTCTTTCGGTTAACCGATTGGTAATTCTGTATTCGATTGCCATCCCTAATAAATATACATAAATCCTACTGTAGTTCCATATTACTGTGATAAAATCTGCTCTGATATACATGTTTGTTGTTATCTAACTTATGTACATAATCAATTGCAAGAAAAGTTCAAATTTCATTGGTTTTAATTAAATCAATTGTAATTCTTTTCTTAATATAGTTTATTCAACTAAACAAAAATATAAAATTCCTACTGTAGTTTCATTGTTGTATCATAAATTTACTGTGATAAAATCTGTTGTGATATATTTATTATATGTTATTGTTAAATTGTATATATTTATTTTAAGCATATGAATTATGATATCAACAAATTAACTAGAATGGTACTGTTTAATTAATTGATTAAATGTAATTGATTAATTGATTAGTTTTTCCTGTCCTTGTATACATTTTATACACTGTGATAAAAATTTTGCTGTGTTCTGCATTCTAAATCTACATGTATTTTCAATCTCTTTGCTTCTTTGTGATGAGTACTTGGCCGTTTAAATTTTTTTTAAACTTATTTACCAACCATGATTAACTGCAATTAATTTATTCAAATTGTATGAAAATAGCCTTATTCTTACACTTTAACTGTAAATGCTATAGTTCAATGCAGTGACATAAATTTGTGATGTTGAATTGTAAGATGTCTTCACACAGAGACATAATTGCTATTTACAGGTAATGCATTTTTGCTCCAAATTCTTATACAGTTTTCTGTTACTGACTGTTTGTTTGCATTATGGTTTTTTTTTTTTCATGTAATACTTAAGGTTCTTTCTATCAAACATTGAATGTGTACAAATGTGGTGTGAAATGCACTACAACATAGATAGTCATAAACAATAAACATATTATAACTAGCTGTTACAGTTCGTAGTCTAGCATAGCAGTAATTTACTGCATATGATTTATATATTATAATTGTTACAAATCTAGACTACATTAGCAAAATATAGTGAATTATATACATATGTATACCTTCATGGGGCCATGAATGGCATATTACAGTGGTTATATTCGGTACACACTTCATTGTTGGAGTCACTGGCACGACAGAGATGTCTGTATACTTCCGTCTTTGTGACATTACCAAATGCTCACATACAGGACAACCAATTTAATTTTTTTTAATTACCTCATTTCTTTATTTGATCTACCGGTATAACAATTAGTTTCTGTGTGCCATTCCAAAACAGATTTTGGAAATGCAAAAGTTTAATAATACCTGGCAAAATTGGAAATGTTTATTTGACAATGTTAATAAGTTATAATCTCTTACAATATGTAAGACTTTTTAATTTTTTTTTTTTTTTTCATCCTTATATTGATTTGTTGATGTATTTTTTCCCCTATCATTTTGTTAGATATAAGAACAAGTATGCTTCCATATACCAAAATGAATATGTGTGAGTGAGAAAGTGAGAGCGAATGGTGTGTAAAAAAGAAAAAGAATTAAGTAATGCAGTATGTTTGTATTAAGATGAAAAAAATTAAAAAAAAAAGTTTTTGTGTGCCAAATATTTAAGAAGAATTTAAATTTTTGGCTGATCTCTGAAGTCCTGAGCTTTTTAGATGTATTCTTAGTTATTATCATGATTATTGTAAAAAAAAAATCAGGAAATACACGATATGAACTTTACTGCAAATTAAAAGGATTGTTGATACACATTTAAGTAACTAGCTCATGCTGTGTAAATAAATATTATATGTATGTATGTTGTTTTATTTGATTGTGAAATAAATTATTTGCTGTTATTCCATACCATGTTTTGTTTTGTTTTTTTTGTTTTTTGTTTTTTTTTTCAAATAAATGAAATTTTATTATTGAAATCCTTAGACAATATACTATACATTACTCGGCAATGTGGTGCCCAGTGATTGACATGTTACAAAAACTATGGGTCGAATTAGAAAGGAATCAATATCCCTTTCAAACAAGGAAAAATTTAACCGTGAGATTGATAGCTATCACCGTCCAAGGTTTTCTGTATCACATCAATAAATGATTACTGTCCTATGTGATATTAATCCCATTAAAAGACATTTACAGAGAGGAAATGAGGGATAAAATATTATTACAATTGCATGAGTATCTGACGAAATTCTGACACGTTTATTCCATTTACATGTATCTTTGTGTTCCAAAATTTTCTATATGAAAAAAAAAATTCCTGTCATATATAATATAATGAAATATTGAGAATGCCTCTTTTAACCGCTTTGAAGTTGTAACAGCAGTAAACACATTTGTTTACCATTTTGTTTACCATGATCCTGCCAATCTGGAAATGAAAATCCTCATCAAAAGTTACAAATCTTAATATTAAAATTAAAATGAATAGTGTACACATAATGGCTATAGGCTATAGGAGAAGTTCTCAGAAATTTTTGAGCGCCAAAGGTTATATTATGGTAATATATCAAAAAAGTACAAAAACAGAATTCAGAGAGTTTTGTACTTCATAGTTATACGTATTATATATATATATCTTTGTTTTCTTTTACTGTTGAACTGTACAAAGTGAAAATAGACATATTTTATACATGGTCTATGTAACGCAAAATTTACATTCTTCTATCTATATAATTCAGAATAAGCCAGTGTTGTGAATATATGTTTAAAGTTTGTTTGTTTTTTTTTTTTTTTGTTTGTTTTTTTTTTTTTTTTTGTTTTTTTTTTTTAATGCTTTCTTTTCCTGTGTAGTTCTGTGTTTTGATATCAGATTTTAGTTGACCGTTTACGTTTTTTTTTCAAGGACGTATGTGTCAGCTTTGTACCCTGGTGTACTGTATAGCCTTTAGAAGCATAGAGTATATTTTCTTTCTTTCTATTGCACTTAACAGCTTCCGATGTGTGCATTTTATCATACTTTTAGAACTAATAGCACTTCTTTTTGGATGTTTGCTTTGCAGTAAATAAAACTTACGTCTTCTAGAAAGGAAGCTGTAAACACATCTCTTGCATCTTGTTGTCATCCGTTCTATATAGAGTGTACGTATCCACTTGTACTGCATTGATTCGGCCTGCTTTCCCATTGTTCGTTATAAAACCCGTTAAAGTACATGTAATACTTGAATATGAAAAAATACTTATATCTTTTTATAAAAACATAATGAATTATTTTCTCCGAATTGTTTTTTTTTTTTTTTTTTTTTTTTTGGTAATCTCATTTGGAAAGAATGACTACTCCCTCGATAAACTGGTTTCCCGTCCCGTGATCTTGGCGATAACGGATGAGTTTACCGTGTTAAAACCCAGTAGACTTTGAATTTGCCGCCGTGTCAATACACCGGTTGAACTCGAGGGTTCGGATAAATGCAGGGATATTGGGGGAAAAAATGATCTATCGATCGGACCTAAGTTGAAGGCCAAGGTATTTATATATTTTGAGATGTGTTGCACATAGTGTGATAATTGCTTGGTGGGACAGACTATACCCTGTTTACCTACACTCAATCTCCTATTTTTATTTTATAGCTCAGATACGCCATAAATAGCTTTAACGTGCCATATGATGCTTTTTAAAGAAATATTATAATAGGATAGTGTTAATCAAAAATTTAACAGGGAGGAGGGGTCTACTTTTCTTGATTTTCCTCCATATCAAGAATATATTTATTTATATATATATTTATATATACGAGGGGTTGTTAAAAAGTTCGAGGATAAACGCTATAAATTGAAACTGCTTAAGATATACAGCAAAGAGTTTGTTACCATTTATTTAACGTAATCTTTTCTGTCTAAAGAAAGAAATAAGACGTATTGTAGATAGATAGATAAATGGGTGGGTGGGTGGGTGGGTCGATAGGTAGGCTCTTCGAGAATTTTTTAACGGTCCTAACAAGCGTATTTTCTGCTCTTTTCGTCCTTTTTTTTTCTTCCGTGTCACCGCGTATACGCCAGCGTTTTAAAAGTCTAGAGATTGTAGACTTACTTATTTTCAATACTCAATAAGTTCTACGTACAAATAAAATGTTTTTCTTTTTGAAGACTACAAATATCATTACCTCCTGTTACTTTATAAAAAGGAAATATCTTTAATCTTAAAAGATATTTCCTTTTGATAAAGTAACAGGAGGTAATGATATTTGCAGACGTCAAAATGAAAATACATTTTATTTGTACGTTGAAACCAAAGCTTAACAATCTGATTTAATATATTATCAATTTAATTATATATGCATATGTACATGTATATATGTATTTTTATTGAAATTTTCCCAAACTTTTTAACTGAACACAAAGAACAATTGACTACGACGTCATAGTACTTTGGCTTCACAATTACGATGTCATATACTCTGTGTATCATTGTTTAACGTTACTATGTTACTACTGTCGTTTATTTTGTAAAGCCTCTGAAGATAGAATGAAAGGCCTAAAGCTTTTCTGCGGATTTTCGTGCTTTCTTCTTTATTTAAAGTATATATATATATATATATATATATATATATATATATATATATATATATATATATATATATATATATATATATATATATATATATATATATATATATATATATATATATATATATAAAAGAATATTTGTAATCCAATTTTTAAATTAGGTCACTCATGTGATGTGACACAATTGTTCCGTTAAATATATATACAAATTTACCTCATTTTTTGTGAATTTTCTGAGATCTTAATTTTATGTCAAATTCTATAATGGAGATTGTTAAAAATGACGCCGGCTGTTCCCGAAATTCAAAATAACAGAGTTTCACTTTGGCAAAACTCGCATAGACTTTAAAAATGTTTGAACAGCGTTGAGATAGATAAAATGTGACGGTAAAAAGATTTAGAAAAGGGAAAGACACAGTCACTGGCGAGTAAGCATAAAATTTCAGCTTGCGATAATCGAAGTTCAAAATAGTCTTTCATTTTTCATTGTAATGAATAAACTAGATCATTAAATTAAAAGAAAATGGAGAAAGTTTCGCCTTATAATGCGTAAGTTTTAGCGTCTATTCGCGAAAGTTTCGCGTTATAGCGCGAAAAAAAAAATAACCTACGAAAATGATAGTCTAATAGATCTAATAGATCTTTACTAGTGATATATTTTGCCGGTGTTGTAGAGTAGGATTTCCCAAATAGCCAGCTTTACCCCCCGGAAGTTGTACCCTAGGATAGGAATCCCCCGAAGGGAAATTTCACACCAGAGCCAAATTTTTCCCTCTTTCTTTCTCAGAGTAGATTTCCGCCCTCGTTATGGAGTCAATATAAACTACAACCGCAATATTTTTGTGAAAAATGATAAACGACACACTAACGTTCAATAAAAATTGAATGTTTTTGATTATATGCAGTTCAATTGTAATAATAATTTTCTTATGATATTTTTCCAACCACGGAGTCTCAACCCGAATATCAAGCTTTCAAAAGAAATGTAAAACTCCTCAGATTCGAAGCTTTAACACCTCTAATGGCGCAGCGGTACTTGTATTTGTCATATTTTTAATGTGCAGTATATCAAGGGTATCTAAAGTTTAAAGATTCAATTTATTTTTTTTTTTTAAGTAATTTATGTATACGTTTTACTACATGTGTGTTGTTTGAATCCAATGAACGGTAGAATGGTTTGAGTTGTATCTCGCTACAACGAATAAATTATTTCATAACGAGTTTGCTATCTCTTTATAAACATATATTTCTTTCGTTAAAAGGATTTAATTATCTATTATATCGGGTAAGTAGTTATCCCGTTACATATATCATACATGAAAAGAATAATATTTTAATGCTTTAAAAATGGCTGGAAGTTGCTGAGAAAAATGAGATGTAAAATTTTCATTTTCCATTCTTCGTATGTTAAATACATCTGGAAGGCCGTCAAGGTAGCTCAGTCGGTAGAGCGCTTGCTCAGAGATCGGAAGGCAGTGAGTTCAAATCTCGGCCGCGACTGACCTAAGTCGAAAAAAATTAGGTAGCAACTGTTCTTTCGCCAGGCGCTCGGCACTTTGAAGTGATCGCTGTGGGTCCTTCGGATGAGACCTTAAAAACCGAGGCCCTTGTCACGGCTGGTGTTGGCACGATAAAGAACCCTTACTGCTCAATGGCCCTGAGTGACGAGTAAAGGTCTAAATTTGAACCTTTCACCGGTATATGGTGACGTCTCTATATAAATGAAAAATTCTCGAATAGGACGTTAAACTACATACAATCAATCAATCAATCAATGCATCCTTCCTTCACCATTTTGAAGAAGGGACACATGTAACAATGTGCAGCCCCCCTCCCCATCATAACATAAGTAAAGCCATAATATTTTATTGGGGGGAAATAGACTCTTGGGGAAATCGTACTATATAACTACTACTCAGAGTAGGACCCCCCCCCCCAAAAAAAAAAAAAAAAAAAAAATTGAATTTGGTGTTGGATTACCGTAGGGAAAATCCTACTGTATAGTCATTTTTCCGTGTGGGAAATCCTACTCTAGAGTCTATCTTCCGAGAAAAAAAATCCTACTCTAGAGCTAATTTTCCGTGGGGAAAGATTTTAGAGGGGAAAGCATACTCTACAAGAACGCCCCCCCCCCTTCTGATAAAACTGGATACTGCGGGTTTTATACAGCTCAAATCGTGTGAACTTTCTTGCGATTTTCTTTTTCTTTTTGGCATATCTTATGTATTTTAACATGCGCGGATCTAGAGGGGGGAGGGGGGGGGGGGGGAAAGACCTATCTGGAATTTTCAGAGTTATTAAATGTATATCCTTAAGCAACTAAACGTGACCTTGGACCCACCCCCTACAGAAAACGCGAACCCCTATTAAATTGGAAAGTCATACGAATGACGCATAAGAAGTAACGGCTACACCCCCCTCCCCAACTCTCATCCCCCCTTTTCCCCCACCATCAAAACTACTACCACGAAAAAGGTTTTTCACACTTAGGAAAAGTGTTGACTTTTTTAATATCTATTTATTCTTTTTATTTCTTTTTTCTTATTAAGGTTGGAATTTTTTTATGCCCCCGTAATCGAAGGATCGGGGGCATATAGTTTTTGTCCTGTCCGTCAGTCTGTCTGTCTGTCTATCTGTCTGTCTGTCCGCAAAAACTTTAACCTTGCCCATAACGTTTGATTGGTTGGAGCTATGGCTTTCGTATTCCACAAGTGTATACCTTGTGACAAGACCTTTCTTTGGGTACCATAAAATTTGACCTTTTGACCTTGAACTTGGAGTTTGACCCACTTTTGCAAAATTTTTTCTGACTTTAACCTTGGTCATAACTTTTGAATAGTTGGTGCTAGGGCTTTCAAACTTCACATACCTTGTGACAAGACCTTTCTTTGGATACCAACAACTTTGACCTTTTGACCTTGACCTTGGAGTTTTACCTATTTTTGAAAAAAAAAACCGTTAACCTTGGCCATAACTTTTAAACAGTTGGCACTAGGGATTTCATACTTCGCATGTTTAATATTGTGACAAGACCTTCCTTTGGATACCACAAAAATTTGACAGTTTGACCTAGACCTAAGAGTTTGACCTACTTTTTAAAAACTTTAACCTTGGCCATCACATTTGAACAATTGGTGCTAGGGCTTTCATACTTCACACATGTAATTGTTGTGATAAGACCTTCCTTTGGATACCAACAACTTTGACCCTTTGTCGTTGACCTTGGAGTTTGACCTACTTTTGCAAAACTTTAGCCTTGGCCATAACCTTTAAACAGTTGGTTCTAGGGCTTTCGTATTTAACATGTTTAATCCTTTTGACATGACCTTCCTTTGGATGTTACAAAAATTTGACAGTTTGATCCTGACCTTGGAGTTTGACCTACTTTTGGAAAACTTTAACCTTGGCCGTTACTTTTGAATAATTGGTGCTAGGGTTTTCCATATTTCACATATGTAATCCTTGTAAAAAGACCTTACTTTGGATACCAACAACTTTGACCCTTTGACCTTGGCAAACTTGAAAAAGTTGAAAAACTTTTACCTTGGCCATAACATTTGAACGGTTGGTGCTAGGGCTTTCATATTTCACAGTTAGAAGGCCTTTCCATGGGCACCATTCATTTTGACCATTTTAACTTTACCTTGATGTTTGACTTACTTTAATTATGAAAAATTTTAACCTTTCCAAATCTATTCAATGGTTGCTGCTAGGATTTTCATATTTCACTGGTATATTCCTCTAGACCAGACCTTACTTTGGATTCCAACATATTTGATTTGCATTTGAGAAAGTTAAACCTTTGACATGAGTTCCCATACGGGGCATCAGTGTTTCACAAACAGATCTTGTTTTGTTTTGTTTTGTTTTGTTTTGTTTTTTTTTTTTGTTTTGTTTTGTTGTTTTTTTTTTTTTTTTTTTTTACTGAGGTTGACCCCCCCCCCCCTCCCCCTTGGAACAGATTCTTGGATCTGTGCTTGTTTAAGAATATTATCTGTAATTTAAGACTGTAATTTACATCTTAAATAATTTGAGTTTGTTTAGAATGTATATATACTATTCTATACTATTTTACTATTAGAAAGCATAATTTATATAATTTACCGCTGAGAAAGCAGTTTAAATTTAAGTTCAGAAATGTACTCTCGAGACAAGATCATAAAAAAGAAAAATAAACTAGTGAATCAACAAATACTCTACATCATGAATATGTATATTTAATGTGCTACAGAATGAACATCGGGATCGATTCTACCGTGGTGACAGGTCATGATGCATTGGCCAGGCGAACAAAATATATATATATATATATATATATATATATATATATATATATATATATATATATATATATATATATATATATATATATATATATATATATATATATATATATATATATATATATATATATATATACAAAAGAATTCTTGCATTTAAAAGGACATAGGCAATGCAAATGCACATAAACTTTACAATATACCTTTTCCACCGATAATTTTCCAAAAAAAAAAAAATCATTAAGTTCATACAATTTGTACCATCAGATTTCCTTTAGTTTTTGAAAGAGAATTTAACAAAATATAGCGTATAATAGGTATTTTCTGCGTATATAATATAATTCCAACCGCAGAAAATACCTTTTATACGGTAGTTTTATCTGGTATTTTTTTTTTTATATAAATTTGATTCAGAGAAGGTGCACAGCATTTCCAGGCATCAAAAAATTGCACAAAGGTTCTTCAATTATTGAAACTCTTAAATTATACAGGGAATAAAAGTTCATTAGTACGTTATTTCCTTAAGGTAAAATTGTTCTCTCTTTTCCTCCTTCTTTTTTGGGGTATGTCCAGTACACGATATTTTCGACATTGAAATTATATTATCAATTATATATCGATATCGCATCAACATTGTCAACATTGCAATGTCAACGATGTCAACATAGTGAATGAACACAATGTAATCACGATATCGTATCAACATTGTCGATATTACGATGATGACATTGACAACATAGAAATACTAATAGACGGGGTAAAGACTATTTCGTGTCAACACTGTCTACTTTGCGATGTCGACAATATCGAATTCATAAGGTGAACTGGACATGAATGTCCTTTTTTTCTATGTCACTTTCTATTTTTCTTACACCTAGATCATGTAAATGCCTATAAAGCAGAGCCAAGGGTTAAACCTTCTGCAATCCGGAAAATTCTTTCATGAATTTGTTATGTCTGTGGCGTATCTGAGTATTTAAGACAAAATAAAAACAGAGCTTTGTAATTTTAACAACTGTCAATACAACTTCCTCGTACGATCCATTTCAAATATTTTAGGAAAATCCTCCCTTGGAGCCTAGTACAGAGAACCTCTTATTTTTGGCATTTATCAAATATCTCAATCAAATCAATTTAAAAAGAAGGATTTCCCGACATTTGTTTTGTATATGTAAAAAAAAACTTATTTAATGTCTTCTTTTATATTATGAAATTGGAATGGAAATAATTTGACGTCTTTCAGAAAACTATCGAACAATCAAACTCTCTTCGAATGTAGCATGTTTAAATTTGCATGATGTATGACTTTTTTGTCGGATGGCAGAAATTGAAAAAAAATGCGAGTTTATTGGTCTTTAGAGACGACTATTAAGGGTTGGGAGGTGGATAAAAAATTGGTTTAAAAGTGTCTAGAATAAATGAGTAAGAGGTAGTTGATTGACCAATCATATTTTCATAACAGAATCTGTAGCGTCATGGTCAATAACTAATATATAAACCATTACGCTACAGTTCTGCAACTACCACAAATACTGAAATTTAAATACAGCCCCCCAAACTTTTTTCTCAGTATAACATTTTATAATTTTCTTTAAGATGCTGGTTCCCCCCCCCCCCCCCACCCCACACACACACACTTTTTGATATTCTAAGGTCGAGCACCGGCAAATTCCAGGATTTGTACAGTAAACTACCTTTTTTTTTTTGCTTGTCGGATTCTTTTGGGAAGACCCCCCCCCCCCACACACACACACACTTTAGAAACGTTTTTTCGGGCCTGTGTAACGAATAGAAATAACCACGTTTGAATAATATAAGAAATAATTATTCCTTATTATTTCGAATTCCTTGTAGTACAATTCTCTGATATGCTTTCACTTTCGGTATATAAGGCGTGCAATTCTCGGCAAGTGCTTCACTGTCCAATTTTACCGTGTCCTAGATTCTCCTTGGTAATTAGTTCATCTGATCCAATATTTATAAAGTACCACAAATGCAAGTAAAGAAAAGAAACACGGAAGTGTTTGAACATTTCTTTCTGTCAGTGTGTGCTGTCTAGTTTGAAAAAATAAGCACGAGTACGAGTTCATATTGCAATGACATTTATTTAATTTATATACATTTTTTTCCGTATCAATAAACAATTCTTTGCATGGAAACACTTAATTTTGGACCTGTGTATTTAAATTTAGATACGCGTTAATACGCATTCTCTGTAAGCACGAAAAAATCTTGGAAACGACATGTCTCGGATTTTTTATGTAATTTGCACCACAGGTGATTCTTGGTACAAAACTAGGAAATATGGTGTCGGAAGTTCCACACGTGCATTCGGTTGCCATGGAGACGGATCAATTGAATTTGGCCATTTTTGACCCTTTTTGACCAAGGGAAAACATGAAAATTGAGGAAATGCAAACGAATATTCATCGGTTTCTAATACACTCTAACAAAAATCATTGAATCATATGATAACATGAACTTTTAAGGAACACAGAGCATATAATCATTTATTCTAAAATATTCCCACTCTAAGAAAAAGGTCATGCAATCTGACATGGTTTCTGAAAATTTGAAAAATGAGGAATTTAGTATTTTTTGAAATCCTTAAGTCTAAATAAGAAAAAATGTCCGTGGAAAATTTCGAAAACTTATGACTGTTTTTATACTTGACAGTTAGTAGTGTCATCTCATGAAAAAAATATTGATGGGCTTTTAATCCTATTTTTAGTAACATATATCTATAAATAGATAGGTTTTAGAAAAATGTAAAAAATCAAATTTTGGCAAAGTTTTAGATGTCATTGCTGGATAAATAGGACGTATATTGTAAAATTAAAATTTTAATGCCAGTGGCTGGACACCACTAGCTAGAGTGGACAATGGCTTAGGGGTATTTCCATTTCTATTTATAGTATCAAGCACTAAATATAGATATGTCTCTGAATATTAGGAAAAATGACAGTTTTAGGATAATTGGAAGCTTCATAGAAAAAAAGTATTAACAAATATAAAGCTTTCTACTAAATGCCTTCAAAAAGAAAACAAGTGTTTGTACAATAATTGAACAATATTGAGGATCGACTTTTTTCCTGTTATACAGTGCAGGAAACTAATTTTGTTACAGCATCGATGCTGATTTGAATGCTTCCTTTGCTTGCTGATTTGAATGCTTCCTTTGCTTGCTGATTTAATGCTAGTAATCCTTATCCTGATGCTGTTTTATAATTAGGTCAATGCTACCGGAAGTAGCATCATGCTACCGGAAGTAGCATCATGCTACCGGAAGTAGATAATGAATTTCAGCATTGCCGTTTAAAGCAATAAAAGTGCCCTTTACAATTATTTGATCATAATATCTCACTATGTATCAATAATGTGAATACTTTAACCAATATTCTTTCTTTCTTTTTTAATTTTTTACTGAATTAAAACTCATTGATTTTCTGATGCTAGTAGGATAATGCTGATTTTATGTAGGTCAATGCTGGTTTTATCCTTTGCTTGCTGATGCTGATCCTGGTAATGCTGTTTTTTAAATGCTGTTGCTGATGCTAGCTCGATCCTGATGCTACTAATGCTTATGCTGATGCTGGTTTATGTAACAAAATTAGTTCCCTGCACTGTAGCAACAATAGTCTAAAAATAGATTCCTCGAATAATTGAGAAAATGTAGATTCTTGCACTTTTTCAGGCAATGTCGGATGGATAAAATGTAGACTAACTCTTATAAACATAATGGGACTGACAAGTACTGGAAACCATTTACTAAAATATACACTATCTGAAGGGGGTTCCCTTTTCTATTTATAGCACCAAACACCCATAAATAGAAACATCTCTGCATATGAGGAAAAATGACAATTTTCCACCAGGTGGAACCTTCATTAAAAAAAGTATTTACAAAATATACTGCTGTCTACAATATGCCATGAATAAAAACATTTCAGCAATTGATAATTAAAAAAATTGAACATGGACTATCTTTTCTTTTTATAGCAACAGTTGTCTAAAATAGATGCAGTGAGTTATTTACGAAATATACATTCTTGCACAATTTTAGAGACATTAGAGACACTGCTGCCAGACTATTGACACGTAATATGAGTATATTACACCAATTCTCATAACTCTTCATTGGTTACCTGTGGCATATCGTGCAAATTAAAATATAAAAGTCTTTTGTATACTTTCAAGGCCTTACAGAAACTAGCCCCGGTATACATTCAGGAACTCGTTCAAGTCTCTCGTCCACAGCGTTCCCTTCGGTTTGGGGATTCACTGAGCCTTCTAAAATCACGTACTTAAAGTAGGCTGTATGGAGATAGAAGGTTTGATGTATCATCAGCCACTCTGTGGAACTGCCTCCCACTGGACCTTCGGAGCGAACAGTCACTTGTCAATTTGAAACAAAAGTCTGAAACGGATCAATGAAATGCCAATTTAACAAGAGACTCAAGGGCCAGAATCGCTCTCCTGATAAATTTTACAACTGTATCATCTATTCTAAGCTTCTTAGTATCTTACAGATTTAGGTAAAGCCTTGAAATCACAAGCGTAGCTCTGTGGCCTGCTTTTTGGATAACAACTCTGTGAATTTAATGATTGTAAGCCTTATAATTTGAAGTATTTAGATATTGCCTTAAAAGTCCAAAGCTGGGTAACTTTTTTTGTTCAAACATTTTGAGGACCCAAGATGCTTTAACTGACATCATTTGATGACTCTAAGCCTCTTATTATCAGAAATATTTACATATAGCTGTGAAATTCAAAAATTAAGTCACTGTAGCCTACTTTTAGGTTAACATAGTACGTAATCCCAAAATGGATAGAATTGATAATTATTAGCCTTTTACTATTTCAAATATTTAGATATTCCCTTAAAACTACTTTTGTTTGACACATCCTGAGGACTAAAGATGCATAACCTGACAAAGTTTGATGAATCTAAGCCAATTGCTCTCTGAAATATTTAAATGTTGTCAATATTCTAAAAGTAGGTCACGGTAATCTACATTTTAGTTGATACATTACGACGACTCAGGATGTATCAACTGACAATGTTTGATGATTGTAAGTTTCACAGTGTCCAAAATATGCCTCTAAAATGATTTGAAAATAAATACCGGCAAAATTCAAATGCATCAACTTACAAGGTTTAATGAGTCTAAACCTCCCAGTATATAAAATAATGACAGTATTTTTTTTTAAATGATTAGGCATAAAAGTCAGAAGGTAGGTCACGGTACTTAATTTTCTACTTTTTCGTTGACACATTTTAAAGCCACCTGGTGTATCGACTGATAGGTGTTGATGATTAGAGGCTTCAAAGTGCCCGAGATATGCATCAAAATCAAATGAGAGATGAATACCTGCAAAATTCATCATGACCTACTTTTGGGACTGAGTCAACTTGACATGAGGTCCAAAGATGCATGAATTAAAAAAAAAAAATCTTAATTCCAGTCAAAATATTGGGCAAAATAATAATGCCCCTAGTTGATACCTCAAACAATTTTTAATCTACAAAATATTTTCATCCATGTTAGCAAATAATTAAAGTTTGATAATAATCTGCCCAGATGTTCTTTAGAAGAGGATTTTTTTAACAACCAAAATTTTTTTTATTAGCTAACCTAAGCTGAACACCTCTTGTCAGTCGTCCGTCCGTTTGCCCGTCCGTCTGTTCATCCGTCTGTCCTTCCGTCTGTAACCTTTTCACATTTTCAACTTCTTTAGAACCACTGGGCCAATTTTAAACGAACTTATTACGAAATATTCTTGGGTGAAGGGGAGTTTTAATTGTTAAAATTAAAAGCCAAACATCATTACAAGGAGAGAAAATCACGAAGAAACAAAAATAGTGTAGGTACATTAAGATATATTCTCAAGAACCAGTGGACCAGCGGAGCTGAAACTTATGTGGAAGCTTCCAGATGTAGTGTAGATTATAAATTCTTCAAATCATGACCCCAGGGGTAGGGTGGGCCACAATAAGCTTGACAAGGGGGAAATCTGGTTAGGAACAGGAGGGAAAAAGTTACTCAACTGAGCGTTGTGTCCCATGGCCCTAATTATTTCCCCTTGTTTGAGGGGCATATCCCTATGTTTAGTATTAATAAGGATATTCTGTGACAAATTTGACGGAAATTGGACAGAAAGTTCCTGAGATATGGTCCATATTCCAGAAAGTTGAAACACACCACAAAAACGGCCACAGAATAAGATCTTTGAGTCTTTGGCTAAAAAGAATTAAAACTAAATAGAAACCAGAAGTCTCTGACGAGACTGAAGCTCTACTGGTTGTACTTATAAAGGAAGATAAAAGTAGCACTTGGACTTGAAACTTTGCAACAGCAAAAAATAAAATAATGATCCTTGTTTTAGTCTTTTCTTTTATTTTTGTGGCAAGATCTTTTGCAATCAGACTAAAACTGTAGGAGGAGTAGCCTTTTAAAATAATTTTACAGAAATTTTGATCTAAGTAACCATAGCAACATCATTCAACAAAATAAAGAAAACAAAAGCGTCAGTTATGTATCTCAGTGTAGTCTACTTGTATGCCACGTTATGCAGAAATCAGACAAGAAGTGTAGCAGGAGTAGCGTTTCGAAAGTATCTCAAGAAAATTTCTATTTTTAGTAACCATGGCAACACCGTTCATTGAAATTAAAAACAAATACAGAAATATATATCTTATTGTAGTCTACTTGTGTGCCAAATTATATTGAAATCAGATCAAAACTGTAGGAGGAGTAGAGTTTTGAAAGTTTTTCACAGAAATCTCTATTTTTAGTAACCATGGGAACACAGTTCATTGCAATCGAAAACCAATACAAAGAATTGTGTATCTTAATGTAGTCTACTTATCTGCCAAGTTATATTGAAATCAGACCAAAATTGTGGGAGGAGTAGCCTTTAGAAAAATACAGAATTTTTTATTTTTAGTATACATAGCAACATCAAAATGAAAAAAAAGAATAAAACAATTTGAATTTATGTGTAGTCTACTTGCATGTTGTGTGAAAATCACACCAAAACTGTAGGAGGGTTAGCATTTTGAAAATATTTCACAGAAATTTTTATTTTGGGTGAACTTGGCAGCACTGTTCATCGAAATCAAAAATAAATTTATAGAATTGTATATACCTGAGTGTAATTTACTTGTGTGCCAGGTTGTATTGAAATCAAACCAAAACAGTAGGAGGACTAGCGTTTTGAGACATTGTTCACAGATAGCCGGAAAGACATATGGACAGACGACGGACA